>NC_139991.1:78080086-78082560 GCF_964263955.1 Coregonus lavaretus
GGGTAAACCACTTCTCCAATCTTTTTGGCCCTATAACAGAGAACAAACAGCAAAAAAATATACATGATCAAATGCAAATCTTAGAATCAACTATTAAAGACTACCAGAACCCACTGGATTCTCCAATTACATTGAATGAACTACAGGATAAAATACAAACCCTCCAACCCAAAAAGTCCTGTGGTGTTGATGGTATCCTCAATGAAATGATAAAATATACAGACCACAAATTTCAATTAGCTATACTTAAACTCTTTAACATCATCCTTAGCTCTGGCATCTTCCCAACATCTGGAACCAAGGACTGATCACCCCAATCCACAAAAGTGGAGACAAATTTGACCCCAATAACTACCGTGGGATATGCGTCAACAGCAACCTTGGGAAAATCCTCTGCATTATCATTAACAGCAGACTAGTTCATTTCCTCAGTGAAAACAATGTACTGAGCAAATGTCAAATTGGCTTTTTACCAAATTACCGTACGACAGACCACGTATTCACCCTGCACACCCTAATTGACAAACAAACAAACCAAAACAAAGGCAAAGTCTTCTCATGCTTTGTTGATTTCAAAAAAGCTTTTGACTCAATTTGGCATGAGGGTCTGCTATACAAATTGATGGAAAGTGGGGTTGGGGGAAAAACATACGACATTATAAAATCCATGTACACAAACAACAAGTGTGCGGTTAAAATTGGCAAAAAACACACACATTTCTTTCCACAGGGCCGTGGGGTGAGACAGGGATGCAGTTTAAGCCCCACCCTCTTCAACATATATATCAACAAATTGGCGAGGGCACTAGAACAGTCTGCAGCACCCGGCCTCACCCTACTAGAATCTGAAGTCAAATGTCTTCTGTTTGCTGACGATCTGGTGCTTCTGTCACCAACCAAGGAGGGCCTACAGCAGCACCTAGATCTTCTGCACAGATTCTGTCAGACCTGGGCCCTGACAGTAAATCTCAGTAAGACAAAAATAATGGTGTTCCAAAAAAGGTCCAGTTGCCAGGACCACAAATACAAATTCCATCTAGACACCGTTGCCCCAGAGCACACAAAAAACTATACATACCTCGGCCTAAACATCAGCGCCACAGGTAACTTCCACAAAGCTGTGAACGATCTGAGAGACAAGGCAAGAAGGGCCTTCTATGCCATCAAAAGGAACATAACATTTGACATACCAATTAGGATCTGGCTAAAAATACTTGAATCAGTTATAGTACCCATTGCCCTTTATGGTTCTGAGGTCTGTGGTCCGCTCACCAACCAAGAATTCACAAAATGGGACAAACACCAAATTGAGACTCTGCATGCAGAATTCTGTAAAAACATCCTCCGTGTACAACGTAAAACACCAAATAATGCATGCAGAGCAGAATTAGGCCAATACCCGCTAATTATCAAAATCCAGACAAGAGCCGTTAAATTCTATAACCACTTAAAAGGAAGCGATTCCCAAACCTTCCATAACAAAGCCATCACCTACAGAGAGATGAACTTGGAGAAGAGTCCCCTAAGTAAGCTTGTCCTGGGGCTCTGTTCACAAACACAAACAGACCCCACACAGCCCCAGGACAACAACAACAACAACACAACTAGACCCAACCAAATCATGAGAAAACAAAAAGAGAATTACTTGACACATTGGAAAGAACAAACAAAAAAACAGAGCAAACTAGAATGCTATTTGGCCCTAAACAGAGAGTACACAGTGGCAGAATACTTGACCACTGTGACTGACCCAAACTTAAGGAAAGCTTTGACTATGTACAGACTCAGTGAGCATAGCCTTGCTATTGAGAAAGGCCGCCGTAGGCAGACCTGGCTCTCAAGAGAAGACAGGCTATGTGCACACTGCCCACAAAATGAGGTGGAAACTGAGCTGCACTTCCTAACCTCCTGCCAAATGTATGACCATATTAGAGACACATATTTCCCTCAGATTACAGCGATCCACAAAGAATTCGAAAACAAACCCAATTTTGATAAACTCCCTTATCTACTGGGTGAAAAACCACAGTGTGCCATCACAGCTGCAAGATTTGTGACCTGTTGCCACAAGAAAAGGGCAACCAGTGAAGAACAAACACCATTGTAAATACAACCCATATTTATGTTTATTTATTTTCCCATTTGTACTTTAACTATTTGCACATTGTTACAACACTGTATATATACATAATATGACATTTGAAATGTCTTTATTCTTTTGAAACTTCTGAGTGTAATGTTTACTGTTAATATTTATTGTTTATTTCACTTTTGTTTACTATCTACTTCACTTGCTTTGGCAATGTTAACACACGTTTCCCATGCCAATAAAGCCCTTAAATTGAAATTGAAATTGAATTGAATTGAATTGAGAGAGAGAGACAGACAGACAGACAGACAGACAGAGACAGAGACAGAGACAGAGACAGAGACAGAGACAGAGACAGAGACAGAGACAGAGAGAGAGAGAGATC
>NC_139991.1:78082760-78247760 GCF_964263955.1 Coregonus lavaretus
CCTGTCCTCCCGCTCATTCGCTCCTCTATTCCGATACGGCTTCACCTCACGCTCCTCCTCCTCTCCACCCTGTGAGTCACTCCACCAGCAGCAGCAGCACATCACATCTCGACAGAAACACACAGCACCTGTCTTCAGCTGGCAGCATCACTTCTGTCTCATCACACCTGTCTTCAGCTGGCAGCATCACTTCTGTCTCATCACACCTGTCTTCAGCTGGCAGCATCACTTCAGTCTCATTAGCTGTATCTTCAGCTAGTAGCATCCTGCATCTCCCTGACTGTGACAGCTAGCACCGCCTGCAGCCTGCAGGAGGGGGGAGAGAGGAGGAGAGAGGGAGTGTGGCGAGAGAGGTGTTTGTGACGGAGGGAGGGAAGTGAAAGGGATGGAGGGAGGGAGGGAGGGAGGGAGGGAGGGAGGGAGGGAGGGAGGATGCAGGGACATATGGAGGGAGGAGGAAGGAGAAGGGAGGGAGGGAGGGAGGGAGGGAGGGAGGGAGGGAGGGAGGGAGGGAGGGAGGGAGGGAGCAGGGACATATGGAGGGAGGGAGGGAGGAGAAGGGAGGGAGGGAGGGAGGGAGGGAGGGAGGGAGGGAGGGAGGGAGGGAGGGAGGGAGGGAGGGGAGGGAGGGAGGGAGGGAGGGAGGGAGGGAGGGAGGGAGGGAGGGAGGGAGGGAGGGAGGGAGGATGCAGGGACATATGGAGGGAGGAGGAAGGAGGAGGAAGGAGAAGGGAGGGAGGGAGGGAGGGAGAGAGGGAGGGAGGGAGGGAGGGAGGGAGGGAGGGAGGGAGGGAGGGAGGGAGGGAGGGAGGGAGGGAGGGAGGGAGGGAGGATTAATCAGCTGATCCCTGACCCCTTTCCCAGTGTGGAGAGGGTCAGGGATGTTCTGTCTTGTAAATGAGAATCTGTTCTCAGTCAACTTACCTGGTAAAATAAGGGTAACAAATATATAAACAAACATTACAACATTAGCAGGAGTAATCCCATGTGTTATAATCCCACACGTCACCTCATTCATTAAATTCATTAATTAAAACACAATGCTACTGTTCTGTGTGCTATAAAGAGTTGTACATGTTTTTGATGTTCATTCAAAGGCAACAAGCAAATACCGGTCAAAATAGGTCCATCTGAGGAAACAGTAGAGCATGATGTCCAGTCTCTAAATCTGGTCAGCCTCTGCGTCAGTGTTGTTTACAGAGCATGGTGTCTCTAAATCTGGTCAGCCTCTGCGTCAGTGTTGTTTACAGAGCATGTTGTCTCTAAATCTGGTCAGCCTCTGCATCAATGTTGTTTACAGAGCATGGTGTCTCTAAATCTGGTCAGCCTCTGCATCAATGTTGTTTACAGAGCATGGTGTCTCTAAATCTGGTCAGCCTCTGCGTCAGTGTTGTTTACAGAGCATGTTGTCTCTAAATCTGGTCAGCCTCTGTGTCAGTGTTGTTTACAGAGCATGTTGTCTCTAAATCTGGTCAGCCTCTGTGTCAGTGTTGTTTACAGAGCATGTTGTCTCTAAATCTGGTCAGCCTCTGCGTCAATGTTGTTTACAGAGCATGTTGTCTCTAAATCTGGTCAGCCTCTGCGTCAGTGTTGTTTACAGAGCATGTTGTCTCTAAATCTGGTCAGCCTCTGCGTCAGTGTTGTTTACAGAGCATGTTGTCTCTAAATCTGGTCAGCCTCTGCGTCAGTGTTGTTTACAGAGCATGTTGTCTCTAAATCTGGTCAGCCTCTGTGTCAGTGTTGTTTACAGAGCATGTTGTCTCTAAATCTGGTCAGCCTCTGCGTCAATGTTGTTTACAGAGCATGGTGTCTCTAAATCTGGTCAGCCTCTGTGTCAATGTTGTTTACAGAGCATGGTGTCTCTAAATCTGGTCAGCCTCTGTGTCAATGTTGTTTACAGAGCATGGTGTCTCTAAATCTGGTCAGCCTCTGTGTCAGTGTTGTTTACAGAGCATGTTGTCTCTAAATCTGGTCAGCCTCTGCATCAATGTTGTTTACAGAGCATGGTGTCTCTAAATCTGGTCAGCCTCTGCGTCAATGTTGTTTACAGAGCATGGTGTCTCTAAATCTGGTCAGCCTCTGTGTCAATGTTGTTTACAGAGCATGGTGTCTCTAAATCTGGTCAGCCTCTGCATCAATGTTGTTTACAGAGCATGGTGTCTCTAAATCTGGTCAGCCTCTGCATCAATGTTGTTTACAGAGCATGGTGTCTCTAAATCTGGTCAGCCTCTGTGTCAATGTTGTTTACAGAGCATGGTGTCTCTAAATCTGGTCAGCCTCTGTGTCAATGTTGTTTACAGAGCATGGTGTCTCTAAATCTGGTCAGCCTCTGTGTCAATGATGTTTACAGAGCATGGTGTCTCTAAATCTGGTCAGCCTCTGTGTCAATGATGTTTACAGAGCATGGTGTCTCTAAATCTGGTCAACCTCTGCGTCAATGTTGTTTACAGAGCATGTTGTCTCTAAATCTGGTCAGCCTCTGTGTCAATGATGTTTACAGAGCATGGTGTCTCTAAATCTGGTCAGCCTCTGTGTCAATGATGTTTACAGAGCATGGTGTCTCTAAATCTGGTCAGCCTCTGTGTCAATGTTGTTTACAGAGCATGTTGTCTCTAAATCTGGTCAGCCTCTGTGTCAATGATGTTTACAGAGCATGTTGTCTCTAAATCTGGTCAGCCTCTGTGTCAATGATGTTTACAGAGCATGGTGTCTCTAAATCTGGTCAACCTCTGCGTCAATGTTGTTTACAGAGCATGTTGTCTCTAAATCTGGTCAGCCTCTGTGTCAATGATGTTTACAGAGCATGGTGTCTCTAAATCTGGTCAGCCTCTGTGTCAATGTTGTTTACAGAGCATGGTGTCTCTAAATCTGGTCAGCCTCTGTGTCAATGATGTTTACAGAGCATGGTGTCTCTAAATCTGGTCAGCCTCTGTGTCAATGATGTTTACAGAGCATGGTGTCTCTAAATCTGGTCAACCTCTGCGTCAATGTTGTTTACAGAGCATGTTGTCTCTAAATCTGGTCAGCCTCTGTGTCAATGATGTTTACAGAGCATGGTGTCTCTAAATCTGGTCAGCCTCTGTGTCAATGATGTTTACAGAGCATGGTGTCTCTAAATCTGGTCAGCCTCTGCATCAATGATGTTTACAGAGCATGTTGTCTCTAAATCTGGTCAGCCTCTGTGTCAATGATGTTTACAGAGCATGGTGTCTCTAAATCTGGTCAACCTCTGCGTCAATGTTGTTTACAGAGCATGTTGTCTCTAAATCTGGTCAGCCTCTGTGTCAATGATGTTTACAGAGCATGGTGTCTCTAAATCTGGTCAGCCTCTGTGTCAATGTTGTTTACAGAGCATGGTGTCTCTAAATCTGGTCAGCCTCTGTGTCAATGATGTTTACAGAGCATGGTGTCTCTAAATCTGGTCAACCTCTGCGTCAATGTTGTTTACAGAGCATGTTGTCTCTAAATCTGGTCAGCCTCTGTGTCAATGATGTTTACAGAGCATGGTGTCTCTAAATCTGGTCAGCCTCTGTGTCAATGATGTTTACAGAGCATGGTGTCTCTAAATCTGGTCAGCCTCTGCATCAATGATGTTTACAGAGCATGTTGTCTCTAAATCTGGTCAGCCTCTGTGTCAATGATGTTTACAGAGCATGGTGTCTCTAAATCTGGTCAACCTCTGCGTCAATGTTGTTTACAGAGCATGTTGTCTCTAAATCTGGTCAGCCTCTGTGTCAATGATGTTTACAGAGCATGGTGTCTCTAAATCTGGTCAGCCTCTGTGTCAATGTTGTTTACAGAGCATGGTGTCTCTAAATCTGGTCAGCCTCTGTGTCAATGATGTTTACAGAGCATGGTGTCTCTAAATCTGGTCAGCCTCTGTGTCAATGATGTTTACAGAGCATGTTGTCTCTAAATCTGGTCAACCTCTGCGTCAATGTTGTTTACAGAGCATGTTGTCTCTAAATCTGGTCAGCCTCTGTGTCAATGATGTTTACAGAGCATGGTGTCTCTAAATCTGGTCAGCCTCTGTGTCAATGTTGTTTACAGAGCATGGTGTCTCTAAATCTGGTCAGCCTCTGCGTCAATGATGTTTACAGAGCATGGTGTCTCTAAATCTGGTCAGCCTCTGTGTCAATGTTGTTTACAGAGCATGGTGTCTCTAAATCTGGTCAGCCTCTGCGTCAATGTTGTTTACAGAGCATGTTGTCTCTAAATCTGGTCAGCCTCTGTGTCAATGATGTTTACAGAGCATGGTGTCTCTAAATCTGGTCAGCCTCTGTGTCAATGATGTTTACAGAGCATGGTGTCTCTAAATCTGGTCAGCCTCTGCGTCAATGATGTTTACAGAGCATGGTGTCTCTAAATCTGGTCAGCCTCTGCGTCAATGTTGTTTACAGAGCATGTTGTCTCTAAATCTGGTCAGCCTCTGTGTCAATGATGTTTACAGAGCATGGTGTCTCTAAATCTGGTCAGCCTCTGTGTCAATGTTGTTTACAGAGCATGGTGTCTCTAAATCTGGTCAGCCTCTGTGTCAATGTTGTTTACAGAGCATGGTGTCTCTAAATCTGGTCAGCCTCTGCGTCAATGATGTTTACAGAGCATGGTGTCTCTAAATCTGGTCAGCCTCTGTGTCAATGATGTTTACAGAGCATGGTGTCTCTAAATCTGGTCAGCCTCTGTGTCAATGATGTTGACAGAGCATGGTGTCTCTAAATCTGGTCAACCTCTGCGTCAATGTGGTTTACAGAGCATGTTGTCTCTAAATCTGGTCTGCCTCTGTGTCAATGATGTTTACAGAGCATGGTGTCTCTAAATCTGGTCAGCCTCTGTGTCAATGTTGTTTACAGAGCATGGTGTCTCTAAATCTGGTCAGCCTCTGTGTCAATGATGTTTACAGAGCATGGTGTCTCTAAATCTGGTCAGCCTCTGTGTCAATGATGTTTACAGAGCATGTTGTCTCTAAATCTGGTCAACCTCTGCGTCAATGTTGTTTACAGAGCATGTTGTCTCTAAATCTGGTCAGCCTCTGTGTCAATGATGTTTACAGAGCATGGTGTCTCTAAATCTGGTCAGCCTCTGTGTCAATGTTGTTTACAGAGCATGGTGTCTCTAAATCTGGTCAGCCTCTGCGTCAATGATGTTTACAGAGCATGGTGTCTCTAAATCTGGTCAGCCTCTGTGTCAATGTTGTTTACAGAGCATGGTGTCTCTAAATCTGGTCAGCCTCTGCGTCAATGTTGTTTACAGAGCATGTTGTCTCTAAATCTGGTCAGCCTCTGCGTCAATGATGTTTACAGAGCATGGTGTCTCTAAATCTGGTCAGCCTCTGTGTCAATGATGTTTACAGAGCATGGTGTCTCTAAATCTGGTCAGCCTCTGCGTCAATGATGTTTACAGAGCATGGTGTCTCTAAATCTGGTCAGCCTCTGCGTCAATGTTGTTTACAGAGCATGTTGTCTCTAAATCTGGTCAGCCTCTGTGTCAATGATGTTTACAGAGCATGGTGTCTCTAAATCTGGTCAGCCTCTGTGTCAATGTTGTTTACAGAGCATGGTGTCTCTAAATCTGGTCAGCCTCTGCGTCAATGATGTTTACAGAGCATGGTGTCTCTAAATCTGGTCAGCCTCTGTGTCAATGTTGTTTACAGAGCATGGTGTCTCTAAATCTGGTCAGCCTCTGCGTCAATGATGTTTACAGAGCATGGTGTCTCTAAATCTGGTCAGCCTCTGCGTCAATCTTGTTTACAGAGCATGGTGTCTCTAAATCTGGTCAGCCTCTGCATCAATGTTGTTTACAGAGCATGTTGTCTCTAAATCTGGTCAGCCTCTGTGTCAATGATGTTTACAGAGCATGGTGTCTCTAAATCTGGTCAGCCTCTGTGTCAATGTTGTTTACAGAGCATGGTGTCTCTAAATCTGGTCAGCCTCTGCGTCAATGATGTTTACAGAGCATGGTGTCTCTAAATCTGGTCAGCCTCTGCGTCAATGATGTTTACAGAGCATGGTGTCTCTAAATCTGGTCAGCCTCTGCGTCAATGTTGTTTACAGAGCATGTTGTCTCTAAATCTGGTCAGCCTCTGTGTCAATGATGTTTACAGAGCATGGTGTCTCTAAATCTGGTCAGCCTCTGTGTCAATGATGTTTACAGAGCATGGTGTCTCTAAATCTGGTCAGCCTCTGCGTCAATGATGTTTACAGAGCATGGTGTCTCTAAATCTGGTCAGCCTCTGCGTCAATGTTGTTTACAGAGCATGTTGTCTCTAAATCTGGTCAGCCTCTGTGTCAATGATGTTTACAGAGCATGGTGTCTCTAAATCTGGTCAGCCTCTGTGTCAATGTTGTTTACAGAGCATGGTGTCTCTAAATCTGGTCAGCCTCTGTGTCAATGATGTTTACAGAGCATGGTGTCTCTAAATCTGGTCAGCCTCTGCGTCAATCTTGTTTACAGAGCATGGTGTCTCTAAATCTGGTCAGCCTCTGCATCAATGTTGTTTACAGAGCATGTTGTCTCTAAATCTGGTCAGCCTCTGTGTCAATGATGTTTACAGAGCATGGTGTCTCTAAATCTGGTCAGCCTCTGTGTCAATGTTGTTTACAGAGCATGGTGTCTCTAAATCTGGTCAGCCTCTGCGTCAATGATGTTTACAGAGCATGGTGTCTCTAAATCTGGTCAGCCTCTGCGTCAATGATGTTTACAGAGCATGGTGTCTCTAAATCTGGTCAGCCTCTGCGTCAATGATGTTTACAGAGCATGGTGTCTCTAAATCTGGTCAGCCTCTGTGTCATTGTTAGTTACAGTCACTTTTAGACTTTAAAAGTGCAGGAAAAAGAATACCCTTTAATAACAGGCAATATGATAAGGACAGACAAACACAGGAGGCCACAATCATAGACATGTGAGGCATGTTCTGGTCCACAGTGAGCTATGTAGAAATGTGTGTCAGTGAGCTATGCTGAACAGCTCAACACTTCAGAGGTTACCTTAACTCTGACCTCTGGTGCTGGCCATTGAATGTCTACTGCTATCTGGGTCCCAAGGCTATCTTCTCTTTATCTTAGCAGATGGCTAGCTCATGTGTGTCAAGGGCGTCAGTGTAATGCGGCAGGCGAAGTCAAACGCAGGACACAGAGCTGATCAGAAAACGGACTTTACTCGAAGGTACTCTGAGATACAACAACCCCCACACAGGGAGGGAAACAACCCGACAGAGGGTTAAATAGGGAAGACAATACCACATCATGGGAAACAGGTGTAACCAATACAGACAGAACAAGTCAAACATGGAAACATGGATCGGTAGCAGCTAGTACTCCGGAGACGACGAACGCCGAAGCCTGCCCGAGCAAGGAGGAGGGGCAGCCTCGGCTGAATCCGTGACAATGTGAGAACCATATATGGACATATATGATTATATATTAAAGATCTATTATTATACTATTATATCTATATCATTATTTTCAAACATAAACCAGAATATAAGGAGCACTGATAATGAATAAGTTTCCCTAATATATTGAGAATATATAAGAGATTGAATGAGCAACAGAAACTATTGAGATTATTGACCAACTAAATAGTATTTGGTCTGTTGACTATGTGAGCTTTCTGTTGGTCCCTGTAGGATTTAACACTAGAACCGCTGGGACTGGCGTTGAAATGGATCGCTGCCGTTTTACGGGCTTCTTATTTTGTGTGTTTTTCTGCGCTGATCTTAACTTTTTTGTACATAATGTTTACGCCATCATTTCCAATGACCGAAAGAGCTTCTGGACATCAGAACAGAACAGCAATCTCTAACCTCGATTTGGATTTCTACTATTTGGCTTGATTGGATTGGATGAGTCGGCGGCGCAGGACATACTGCTCACCCCGGACCAGGCCCTAATCCTCGAGACTCCTAAAAGGAGGGCGTAAGAGAGGCTGACGTGCAGCAGATGAAACTACGTTGGCAAGTAAATAATCCACCTCTACCCTCTGTTCTATTGGCGAATGGAGAACGAACTGGACGAGCTCCGTTCCAGACTATCAACGGGACCTGAAGACCTGTAATATCCTGCAGTATTTAGACCCTTTCCCTTTTCCACATGTTGTTACGTTACAGCCTTGTTCTAAAATTGATTAAACAAATACAAATCCTCATCAATCTACACACAATACCCAATAATGACAAAGTGAAAAAAGCTTTTTGTAAATTTTAACTGACATGTTCAACCTCTCCCTGACCCAGTCTGAAATACCTACATGTTTCAAGCAGACCACTATAGTCCCTGTGCCCAAGGACACTAAGGTGACCTGTCTAAATGACTACCGACCCGTATCAGTCACATCTGCAGCCATGAAATGCTTTGAAAGGCTGGTCATGGCTCATATCAACACCATCATCACAGACACCCTGGACCCACTCCAATTCGCATACTGCCCCAACAGATCCACAGATGTTGCTATATCTATTGCACTCTGCACTGCCCTTTCCCACCTGGACAAAAGGAACACCTATGTGAGAATGCTGTTCATTGACTACAGCTCAGAGTTCAACACCAGCTATAGAGTGGGGTTAGGGTGGTGAGTTTCCCCTGTATAGAGTGGGGTTAGGGTGGTGAGTTTCCCCTGTATAGAGTGGGGTTAGGGTGGTGAGTTTCCCCTGTATAGAGTGGGGTTAGGGTGGTGAGTTTCCCCTGTATAGAGTGGGGTTAGGGTGGTGAGTTTCCCCTGTATAGAGTGAGGTTCGGGTGGTGAGTTTCCACTGTATAGAGTGGGGTTAGTGTGGTGAGTTTCCCCTGTATAGAGTGGGGTTAGGGTGGTGAGTTTCCACTGTATAGAGTGGGGTTAGGGTGGTGAGTTACCCCTGTATAGAGTGGAGTTAGGGTGGTGAGTTTCCCCTGTATAGAGTGGGGTTAAGGTGGTAAATTTCCCCTGTATAGAGTGGGGTTAGGGTGGTGAGTTTCCCCTGTATAGAGGGGGGTTAGGGTGGTGAGTTTCCCCTGTATAAAGTGGGGTTAGGGTGGTGAGTTTCCACTGTATAGAGTGGGGTTAGTGTGGTGAGTTTCCCCTGTATAGAGTGGGGTTAGGGTGGTGAGTTTCCACTGTATAGAGTGGGGTTAGTGTGGTGACTTTCCCCTGTATAGAGTGGGGTTAGGGTGGTGAGTTTCCCCTGTATAGAGTGGGGTTAGGGTGGTGAGTTACCCCTGTATAGAGTGGGGTTAGGGTGGTGAGTTTCCCCTGTATAGAGTGGGGTTAGGGTGGTGAGTTTCCCCTGTATAGAGTGGGGTTAGGGTGGTGAGTTTACCCTGTATAGAGTGGGGTTAGGGTGGTGAGTTTCCACTGTATAGAGTGGGGTTAGTGTGGTGAGTTTCCCCTGTATAGAGTGGGGTTAGGGTGGTGAGTTTCCACTGTATAGAGTGGGGTTAGGGTGGTGAGTTTCCCCTGTATAGAGTGGGGTTAGGGTGGTGAGTTTCCCCTGTATAGAGTGGGGTTAGGGTGGTGAGGTTCCCCTGTATAGAGTGGGGTTAGGGTGGTGAGTTTCCCCTGTATAGAGTGGGGTTAGTGTGGTGAGTTTCCCCTGTATAGAGTAGGGTTAGGGTGGTGAGTTTCCCCTGTATAGAGTGGGGTTAGTGTGGTGAGTTTCCCCTGTATAGAGTGGGGTTAGAGTGGTGAGTTTCCCCTGTATAGAGTGGGGTTAGGGTGGTGAGTTTCTCCTGTAAAGAGTGGGGTTAGGGTGGTGAGTTTCCCCTGTATAGAGTGAGGTTAGGGTGGTGAGTTTCCCCTGTATAGAGTGGGGTTAGGGTGGTGAGTTTCCCCTGTATAGAGTGGGGTTAGGGTGGTGAGTTTCCCCTGTATAGAGTGGGGTTAGGGTGGTGAGTTTCCCCTCTATAGAGTGGGGTTAAGGTGGTGAGTTTCCCCTGTATAGAGTGGGGTTAGGGTGGTGAGTTTCTTCTGTATAGAGTGGGGTTAGGGTGGTGAGTTTCCCTTGTATAGAGTGGGGTTAGGGTCGTGAGTTTCCCCTCTATAGAGTGGGGTTAAGGTGGTGAGTTTCCCCTGTATAGAGTGGGGTTAGGGTGGTGAGTTTCTTCTGTATAGAGTGGGGTTAGGGTGGTGAGTTTGTTCTGTATAGAGTGGGTTTAGGGTGGTGAGTTTCCCCTGTATAGAGTGGGGTTAGGGTGGTGAGTTTCCCTGTATAGAGTGGGGTTAGGGTGGTGAGTTTCTTCTGTATAGAGTGGGGTTAGGGTGGTGAGTTTCCCCTGTATAGAGTGGGGTTAGGGTGGTCAGTTTCCCCTGTATAGAGGGGGGTTAGGGTGGTGAGTTTCCCCTGTATAGAGTGGGGTTAGGGTGGTGAGTTTCCCCTGTATAGAGTGGGGTTAGGGTGGTGAGTTTATTTTGTATAGAGTGGGGTTAGGGTGGTGAGTTTCTTTTGTATAGAGTGGGGTTAGGGTGGTGAGTTTCCACTGTATAGAGGGGGTTAGGGTGGTGAGTTTCCCCTGTATAGAGTGGGGTTAGGGTGGTGAGTTTCCCCTGTATAGAGTGGGGTTAGGGTGGTGAGTTACCCCTGTATAGAGTGGGGTTAGGGTGGTGAATTTCCCCTGTATAGAGTGGGGTTAGGGTGGTGAGTTTCCCCTGTATAGAGTGGGGTTAGGGTGGTGAGTTTCCCCTGTATAGAGTGGGGTTAGGGTGGTGAGTTTCCACTGTATAGAGTGGGGTTAGTGTGGTGAGTTTCCCCTGTATAGAGTGGGGTTAGGGTGGTGAGTTTCCACTGTATAGAGTGGTGTTAGGGTGGTGAGTTTCCCCTGTATAGAGTGGGGTTAGGGTGGTGAGTTTCCCCTGTATAGAGTGGGGTTAGGGTGGTGAGTTTCCCCTGTATAGAGTGGGGTTAGGGTGGTGAGTTTCCCCTGTATAGAGTGGGGTTAGGGTGGTGAGTTTCTCCTTTATAGAGTGGGGTTAGGGTGGTGAGTTTCCCCTGTATAGAGTGGGGTTAGGGTGGTGAGTTTCCCCTGTATAGAGTGGGGTTAGGGTGGTGAGTTTCCCCTGTATAGAGTGGGGTTAGGGTGGTGAGTTTCCCCTGTATAGAGTGGGGTTAGGGTGGTGAGTTTCCCCTGTATAGAGTGGGGTTAGGGTGGTGAATTTCCCCTGTATAGAGTGGGGTTAGGGTGGTGAGTTTCTCCTGTATAGAGTGGGGTTATGGTGGTGAGTTTCCCCTGTATAGAGTCGGGTTAGGGTGGTGAGTTTCCCCTGTATAGAGTGGGTTTAGGGTGGTGAGTTTCCCCTGTATAGAGGGGTTAGGGTGGTGAGTTTCCCCTGTATAGAGTGGGTTTAGGGTGGTGAGTTTCCCCTGTATAGAGGGGTTAGGGTGGTGAGTTTCCACTGTATAGAGTGGGGTTAGGGTGGTGAGTTTCCCCTGTATAGAGTGGGGTTAGGTTGGTGAGTTTCCCCTGTATAGAGTGGGGTTAGGGTGGTGAGTTTCCCCTGTATAGAGTCGGGTTAGGGTGGTGAGTTTCCCCTGTATAGAGTGGGGTTAGGGTGGTGAGTTTCCCCTTACACTGTAAAGAGCTTTGGATGTCTAGAAAAGAGCCATGTGAGTCCAATCAATGATTTTTATTATTACATGTTTTGCCATCTTCCATAGCTTGAAGACCATGCCTTCGTACAGAGATGGAAACTGGTACAAAATACCAAAAAGGTGGACTGCACGGCTATGTTAAGTGTCTAGGTGCCAAATAAAGTAACAGGGTTGAAGTATATCTTAAAATCAGCCAATTTAATATATTTAAATTTCTGTGAACATGTCTGTGAAACTTTGTACGTTTTACCTGTGGATTGTGGATTTTGAAAATAAACATCTAAAATGTCTATATGCAGATATTGCAGATATTGGAGAAAACCTATTTTGGGTAAAGACAAGTAACTATGAGTAAGGGCAAACATCATGATAAGCTTGCAAGCTGAGTTTGAATAACACATCCTTGCGTTTAAAATGTTTTGTTTTTGTGTGTTTTTTTAAGCTGATAAACAACTAAATCATTGACGGATCAATAGATAGATGAAATCTCTCGTCTGCCCCTGCAAGTCTGTCAGCACACTATCTCATCTGACTGGTCTAGTAGGCGGGCCTTCTGACTTTGTGGCTGTGGTAACTTGTGACGACCCAGTGCTACAGTAGAAAAATGATTTTCATCTCCTCTCTACAATGTGGTATATAGGCCCACCTAGTGGTTACACCCTGCAATTACATGAGATGTGGCAAAAAAAATGTTTTACAGTAGTATATTTCCTGGTATTAACGTAATATGGACTTGGTCTTTTACCAAATAGGGCTATCTTCTCTATACCCCCCCTACCTTGTCACAACACAACTGATTGGCTCAAACGCATTAAGAAGGAAACAAATTCCACACAATAACTTTTAAGAAGGCACACCTGTTAACTCCTGAGTGGCGCAGTGGTCTAAGGCACTGCATTGCAGTGCTAACTGTGCCACTAGAGATCCTGGTTCGAATCCAGGCTCTGTCGCAGCCGGCCGCGACCGGGAGACTCATGGGCAGCGCACAATTTGCCCAGCGTCGTCCAGGGTAGGGGAGGGAATGGCCGGCAGGGATGTAGCTCAGTTGATAGAGCAAGGCGTTTGCAACGCCAGGGTTGTGGGTTTAATTCCCACGGGGGGCCAGTATAAATAAAGAAATATGTATTCACTAACTGTAAGTTGCTCTGGATAAGAGCGTCTGCTAAATGACGTAAATGTTAATTGAAATGCATTCCAGTGTGCAAAGCTGTCATCAAGGCAAAGGGTGGCTATTTGAAGAATCTCAAATATATTTTGATTTGTTTAACAATTTTTTGGTTCCTACATGACTACATGATTCCATATGTGTTATTTCATAGTTTTGATGTCTTCACTAAAATTCTACAATGTAAAAAATAAAAAACATTATATGAGTTAGTGTGTCCAAACGTTTGACTGGTGCTGTATATACAGTGCATTCGGAAAGTATTCACACCCCTTGACTTTTTCCACATTCTGTTACGTTACAGCCTTATTCTAAAATGGATTAAATAGTTTTTTCCCGCCCTCACAAATCTACACACAATACCCCATAATGACAAAGCAAAAACTGTTTTTTAGAAATTTTGGCAAATGTATACAAAAAAACGTCATGAAATATACCATTTACATAAGTATTCAGACCATTTACTCAGTACTTTGTTGAAGCACCTTTGGCAGTGATTACAGTCTTGAGTCTTCTTCGGTATGATGCTACAAGCTTGGCACACCTGTATTTGGGGAGTTTCTCCCATTCTTCTCTGCAGATCCTCTCAAGATCTGTCAGGTTGGATGGGGAGCGTTGCAGCACAGCTATTTTCAGGTCTCTCCAGAGATGTTCGATCGGGTTCAAGTCCGGGTTCTGGTTGGGCCACTCAAGGACATTCAGAGACTTGTCCCAAAGCCACTCCTGCGTTGTCTTGACTGTGTGCTTAGGGTCATTGTCCTGTTGGAAGGTGAACCTTCACCCCAGTCTGAGGTCCTGAGCTCTCTGGAGCAGGTTTTCATCAAGGATCTCTTTGTACTTTGCTCCGTTCATCATTCCCTCGATCCTGACTAGTCTCCCAGTCCCTGCCGCTGAAAAACATCCCCACAGCATGATGCTGCCACCACCATGCTTCACCGTAGGGATGGTACCAGGTTTCCTCCAGACGTGATGCTTGGCATTCAGGCCAAAGAGTTCAATCTTGGTTTCATCAGACCAGAGAATCTTGTTTCTCATGGTCTGAGAGTCCTTTATTGCCTTTTGTCAAACTCCAAGCAGGCTGTCATGTGCCTTTTACTGAGGAGTGGCTTCCGTCTGGCCACTCTACCATAAAGGCCTGATTGGTGGAGTGCTGCAGAGATGGTTGTCCTACTGGAAGTGTCTTGGTCAAGGGGTCTGTGCTAGCTCCAAGGTAAGATTTTTGGGGGATGGCAAGCTCAGAGTTTAATATGTCGTATTAGATATAATTTAATTGCTAAAGCTAGTTAGTTAATGTTGTTTAGCAAGCAATGTGTTGCTTGCTAGCTAGCTAGCTTTGTAGTGAGGGCTGTGTTTCTCTGACAGCAATATAGCTAGCACTGGCTAGCTAGCTAGATTATTTCTAAGTAGAAATAATCATATATTTCCCTGCAGTGGATCCTTCTGGTCTGGGGTCTCTACTGCATTTGGACAGATCCCAGCCAATGGAGCCTCAGCTGCCTGTGGACAGACCACAGCCAATTTAAGTAGTAATTTAGCCTTCCGAGTGGCACAGCGGTCTAAGGTACTACACTGCAGAGCTAGAGGCATCACTGCAGACCTGGGTTCGATCCCAGGCTGTGTCATTACTGGCCGTGACTGGGAGTCCCATAGGGTGGTGCACAATTGGCCCAGCATTGTCTGGGTTAGGGGAGTGTTTGGCCGGGGGGCTTTATTTGGCTCATTGTGCATTTACATTTATGTCATTTAGCAGACGCTCTTATCCAGAGCGACTTACAAATTGATGCATTCACATTATAGCCAGTGGGATTTTATTTTTATTTTTATTTTTTGGGGGGTTGGGGTAAGGGGGGGTAGAATGATTACTTTATCCTATCCCAGGTATTCCTTAAAGAGGTGGGGTTTCAAGTGTCTCCGGAAGATGGTGAGTGACTCCGCCGTCCTGGCGTCGTAAGGGAGCTTGTTTCACCATTGGGGTGCCAGAGCAGAGAACAGTTTTGACTGGGCTGAGCGGGAACTGTGCTTCCGCAGAGGTAGGGGGGCCAGCAGGCCAGAGGTGGATGAATGCAATGCCCTCGTTTGGGTGTAGGGACTGATCAGAGACTGAAGGTATGGAGGTGCCGTTCCCCTCACAGCTCCGTAGGCAAGCACCATGGTCTTGTAGCAGATGCGAGCTTCAACTGGAAGCCAGTGGAGTGTGCGGAGGAGCGGGGTGATGTGAGAGAACTTGGCAAGGTTGAACAGACGGGCTGCGGCATTCTGGATGAGTTGTAGGGGTTTAATGGCACAGCCAACAGTGAGTTGCAGTAATCCAGACAGGAGATGACAAGTGCCTGGATTAGGACCTGTGCCGCTTCCTGTGTAAGGCAGGGTCGTACTCTCCGAATGTTGTAGAGCATGAGCAGGGTGTTGTCCAGGGTCACGCCAAGGCTTTTTGCACTCTGGGAGGAGGACACAACGGAGTTGTCAACCGTGATGGCGAGATCATGGAACGGGCAGTCCTTCCCCAGGAGGAAGAGCAGCGCTGTCTTGCCGAGGTTCAGCTTGAGATCCGTCATCATTTACATTAAATTTTAGTCATTTAGCAGACGCTCTTATCCAGAGCGACTTACAGTTAGTGCATACATCATTTTTTTTCATACCCCCTGTGGGAATCAAACCCACAACCCTCAACTGAGTTACATCCCTGCCGGCCATTCCCTCCCCTACCCTGGACGACGCTGGGCCAATTGCGTGCAGCCCCATGGGTCTCCCGGTCGCGGCCGGTTACGACAGAGCCTGGATTCGAACCAGGATCTCTAGTGGCACAGACCACTGCGCCACTCGGGAGACATCCACACTGATATGTCTGCCAGACATGCAGAGATGCGATTCGCTACCTGGTTATCAGAAGGGAGACAGGAGAAGATTAGTTGTGTGTCGTCTGTGTAGCAATGATAGGAGAGGCCATGTGAGGATATGACAGAGCCAAGTGACTTGGTGTATAGTGAGAATAGGAGAGGGCCTAGAACTGAGCCCTGGGGGACACCAGTGGTGAGAGCACATGGTGCGGAGACAGATTCTCGCCACGCCACTTGGTAGGAGCGACCTGTCAGGTAGGACGCAATCCAAGAGTGAGCCGCGCCGGAGATGCCCAACTCGGAGAGGGTGGCGAGGAGGATCTGATGGTTCACAGTATCAAAGGCAGCAGACAGGTCTAGAAGGACAAGAGCAGAGGAGAGAGAGTTAGCTTTAGCAGTGCAGAGAGCCTCCGTGACACAGAGAAGAGCAGTCTCAGTTGAATGACCAGTCTTGAAACCTGACTGGTTTGGATCAAGAAGGTCATTCTGAGAGAGATAGCAAGAGAGTTGGCTAAAGACGGCACGCTCAAGAGTTTTGGAGAGAAAAGAAAGAAGGGATACTGGTCTGTAGTTGTTGACATCGGAGGGATCGAGTGTAGGTTTTTTGAGAAGCGGTGCAACTCTCGCTCTCTTGAAGACGGAAGGGACATAGCCAGCGGTCAAGGATGAGTTGATGAGCGAGGTGAGGTAATGGAGAAGGTCTCCAGAAATGGTCTGGAGAAGAGAGGAGGGGATAGGTTCAAGCGAGCAGGTTGTTGGGCGGCCGGCCGTCACAAGTCGCAAGATTTCATCTGGAGAGAGAGGGGAGAAAGATGTCAAAGCATAGGGTAGGGCAGTGTGAGCAGGCCCAGCAGTGTCATTTGACTTAACAAACGATGATCGGATGTCGTCAACCTTCTTTTCAAAATGGTTGACGAAGTCATCCACAGAGAGGGAGGGGGGGGGGGGGGGGGAAGGAGGATTCAGCAGGGAGGAGAAGGTGGCAAAGAGCAGACTGACTTCTGTCGTCAGTTGAACAGTGTTTCCTCCGACACATTGGTGCGGCTGGGTTCCGGATTAAGGAGCACGGTTTGACAGGTCATGTTTCGGAGGACGCATGACTCGACCTTTGCCTCTCCCAAGCCCGTTGGGGAGTTGCAGCGATCAGAAAATATCATAATTGAAAAAGTAGGGTAAAAAAATTAAATAATAATAATTGTAATTTAGATAGTTCCCAAATGAAAGTTAAACGTGTTCATGAACATTTATTCTTCATCTTGTGTGTAATTGTTTAATTGTCAACTTTTGAGTCTGAAAATGGACACTCGAGGTGAAGGAATCTGCATTGTAAGTATCAATTTGATGTTCACATTATTTTCGAATACAGAGGCAAGTTGTACATTATGTTTTGTGTTTACTTCCAGTGATGTCACAACTCAACAATGGACCAAGTTATCTGAAACAAATAATTAAGATGGCTGAAAGCACTGTTTTAGTTGTTAGTGATGATACCACAGCATGCAACTGTGATTTAGTGCTGAACTTTGTAGTTTTATGTAATTAATTTGAATGTAACCTAGCTACAGCATGTAAGGTAAAAAAACAAATCTGTTCATTAAAATACTTAGCAACATACATTACCAGTCAAAAGTTTGAACACACATAGTCATTCAAGGGTTTTTCATAATTGTTACTATTTTTTACATTGTACAAGACACCAAAACTATGAAATAACACATGTGGAATCATGTAGTAACCAAAAAAGTGTTAAACAAATCAAAATATATTTTGGCATTCTCTCAACCAGCTTCACCTGAAATGCTTTTCCAACTGTCTTGAAGGAGTTCCCACATATGCTGAGCACTTGTTGGCTGTTTTTCCTTCACTCTGCGGTCCGACTCATCCCAAACCATCTCAATTGGGTTGAGCTCAGGGGATTGTGGAGGCTAGGTCATCTGATGCAGCACTCCATCACTCTCCTTCTTGGTAAAATAGCCCTTACACAGCCTGGAGGTGTGTTGGGTCATTGTCCTGTTGAAAAACAAATGATAGTCCCACTAAGCCCAAACCAGATGGGATGGCGTATCGCTGTAGAATGCTGTGGTAGCCATGATGGTTAAGTGTGCCTTGAATTCTAAATAAATCACAGACAGTGTCACCAGCAAAGCACCCCCACACCATAACACCTCCTCCTCCATGCTTTATGGTTTTTGAACGTTTTTGATATGTTCCGTATTGACTGACCTGCATGTCTTAAAGTAATGATGGACTGTTGTTTCTCTTTGCTTATTTGAGATGTTCTTGCCATAATATGGACTTGGTCTTTTACCAAATAGGGCTATCTCCTGTATACCCACCCCTACCTTGTCACAACATAATTGATTTGCTCAAACGCATTAAGAAGGAAAGAAATTCCACAAATTAACTTTTAAGAAGGCACACCTGTTCATTGAAATGCATTCCAGGTGACTACCTGGCTGAAGCTGGTTGAGAGAATGCCAAGAGCGTGCAAAGCTGTCATCAAGGCAAATGGTGGCTATTTGAAGATTCTCAAATATAAAATATATTTTGATTTGTTTAACACTTTTTTGGTTTCTACATGATTCCATGTGTTATTTCATAGTTTTGATGTCTTCACTATTATTCTACAATGTAAAAAATAGTAACAAATGAAGAAAGACCCTTGAATGAGTAGGTGTGTCCAAACTTTTGACTCTCTCTAACCCTGCCGTACCCAGTCTCTCTCGAACCCTGCAGTACCCAGTCTCTCTCTAACCCTGCCGTACCCAGTCTCTCTCTAACCCTGCAGTACCCAGTCTCTCTCTAACCCTGCCGTACCCAGTCTCTCTCTAACCCTGCTGTACCCAGTCTCTCTCTAACCCTGCAGTACCCAGTCTCTCTCTAACCCTGCAGTACCCAGTCTCTCTCTAACCCTGCTGTACCCAGTCTCTCTCTAACCCTGCTGTACCCAGTCTCTCTCTAACCCTGCAGTACCCAGTCTCTCTCTAACCCTGCAGTACCCAGTCTCTCTCTAACCCTGCAGTACCCAGTCTCTCTCTAACCCTGCAGTACCCAGTCTCTCTCTAACCCTGCTGTACCCAGTCTCTCTCTAACCCTGCAGTACCCAGTCTCTCTCTAAACCTGCCGTACCCAGTCTCTCTCTAACCCTGCAGTACCCAGTCTCTCTCTAACCCTGCCGTACCCAGTCTCTCTCTAACCCTGCAGTACCCAGTCTCTCTCTAACCCTGCTGTACCCAGTCTCTCTCTAACCCTGCAGTACCCAGTCTCTCTCGAACCCTGCAGTACCCAGTCTCTCTCTAACCCTGCTGTACCCAGTCTCTCTCTAACCCTGCAGTACCCAGTCTCTCTCTAACCCTGCAGTACCCAGTCTCTCTCTAACCCTGCTGTACCCAGTCTCTCTCTAACCCTGCAGTACCCAGTCTCTCTCTAACCCTGCTGTACCCAGTCTCTCTCTAACCCTGCAGTACCCAGTCTCTCTCGAACCCTGCAGTACCCAGTCTCTCTCTAACCCTGCTGTACCCAGTCTCTCTCTAACCCTGCAGTACCCAGTCTCTCTCTAACCCTGCAGTACCCAGTCTCTCTCTAACCCTGCTGTACCCAGTCTCTCTCTAACCCTGCAGTACCCAGTCTCTCTCTAACCCTGCTGTACCCAGTCTCTCTCTAACCCTGCAGTACCCAGTCTCTCTCGAACCCTGCAGTACCCAGTCTCTCTCGAACCCTGCAGTACCCAGTCTCTCTCTAACCCTGCAGTACCCAGTCTCTCTCTAACCCTGCTGTACCCAGTCTCTCTCTAACCCTGCCGTACCCAGTCTCTCTCTAACCCTGCAGTACCCAGTCTCTCTCTAACCCTGCCGTACCCAGTCTCTCTCTAACCCTGCAGTACCCAGTCTCTCTCTAACCCTGCTGTACCCAGTCTCTCTCTAACCCTGCCGTACCCAGTCTCTCTCGAACCCTGCCGTACCCAGTCTCTCTCTAACCCTGCAGTACCCAGTCTCTCTCGAACCCTGCCGTACCCTACATTCAATAAGCCTGGCCTTGTGACTGTAAGTCTGCATATCTCTCTAACCCTGTTACATTCTCTGAGACAATCTGTCTAGAACAGTTTGACACCATTTTAAATGGAATGCTCAACAGTGATTATGTCTCGCAATTCAATTAAATTCAAAGGACTTTATTGGCATGGGAAACATATGTTAACATTGCCAAAGCAAGTGGAAGAAACAATCACAAATGAACAGTGAAGTCTCTTTCTCTCTCCTCTCACTTATTGAAAGTTATTTTGCTGTTGGCAACAATCCATGCTGCCAGGCTGCCAAGTCAATTACTTCCTCATCGCTGCCAGGCTGCCAAGTCAATTACTTCCTCATACTAAACTTTGCCTACTCTTGTTCTACTGCCTTTGATTAAATCAGTTTAATTCAATGTTTAATTTGCTTCAAGTGTGGATTTTACAGAAAGTTGACAGATGGTACTTGTATGGAGGGATGTTGGTTTGGGGGAGAGAGAGTGGATAGACGGGTGTAGATGGGTTTGGTTGAATTAAACTCCCTCACTCCTTATCACGTTTCAAGAGAAGACCCAGATGCAGACAGTGTCGAAGTAACAAAAGTTTATTACAGAAACAGGAGGCAGGCAAACGACAGGTCAAGGGCAGGCAGAGGTCAGTAATCCAGATCAGAGTCCAAAAGGTACAGAACGGCAGGCAGTCTCAGGGTGAGGGCAGGCAGAATGGTCAAAACCGGGAAAACTAGAAAACAGGAACTTGAGAAAGACAGGAGCAAGTGGAAAACCGCTGATAGGCTTGACGAAACAAAACGAACTGGCAACAGACAAACAGAGAACACAGGTATAAATACACAGGGGATAATGGGGAAGATGGGCGCCACCTGGAGGGGGGTGGAGACAAGCACAAAGACAGGTGAAACAGATCAGGGTGTGACAAAAAGTGAATGTAATTGCTGCATTTTACCAGAGATCCAAAATCAAATCAAATTGAATATTTTATGAGCTACAAGCTAAGACAAAATGTGATTTCATGATATTACTTTGTCTTTACACATCTATTCACTACTGGCCAAATGCAGTCACCATCCATGTCAGCTAGCATTTCTTTGTTTTTAGGCCTATTTTAAAATGTTAAGGTAAAGCACTTTGGATGAAGTGTCCAAATGTGACACAGGCTGTTTGATTATGCTTATGTATGTGTTGGTACTGTTTGTACAATAAGGTTTCCAATATTCTGAAATCTGAAGCCCACGGGCCAGAGCCACCCACATCCAGAGGAGCCATGCTATAGCCCACGGGCCAGAGGAGCCATGCTAAAGCCCATAGGCCAGCATGTCTACGTCATCAGATTCAACCTTTACCATTAAAGGGTTCTGTGATTGGAAGCGTTAGAGACAGATAGAGGAGTGAACAAACATGTCCCTTAACATGTGAGGCTTTGTGGAGGGAGAGAGAAATGCCTAAAGAGAGGGCAGGAAATATCCACACTGTTTAACACGGATCAGCTTGCTCTTCATAGATATCACCTGGGCTCTATTGTTGACATGATTGCATGTTTAGCCCTTAATCAAGTCCCTCTGAGAGGAGATGACGATGCATTCTAAAGCATGACAGAGAAAGGCAGTGGGCTGTTTAAAGCATGACAGACAGCCCACTAACATCGAGAGCATCCTGACTGGTTGCATCACCGCCTGGTATGGCAACCTTCCTGCCATCCAGGACCTCTATACCAGGCGGTGTCAGAGGAAGGCCCTCAAAATTGTCAAAGACTCCAGCCACCCTAGTCATAGACTGTTCTCTCTGCTACCGCATTGCAAGCGGTACCGGAGTGCCAAGTCTAGGTCCAAAAGACTTCTCAACAGCTTCTACCCCCAAGCCATAAGACTCCTGAACAGCTAATCATGGCTACCCGGACTATTTGCACTGCCCCCCCACCCCCACCCCCACCCCATCTTTTTACCCTGCTGCTACTCTGTTAATTATTTATGCATAGTCACTTTAACTCTACCCACATGTACATATTACCTCAACTACCTCAACTAGCCGGTGCCCCCGGACATTGACTCTGCACCGGTACCCCCCTGTATATATAGCCTCCCTACTGTTATTTTATTTTACTTCTGCTCTTTTTTTCGCAACACTTTTTTGTTGTTTTTGTTTTATTTTACTTTTATATAAAAAAGAAATGCACTGTTGGTTAAGGGCTGTAAGTAAGCATTTCACTGTAATGTCTGCACCTGTTGTATTCTGCGCATGTGGCCAATACAATTTGATTTGATTTGATTTTGATTTGACACACACATCAGCCCTGACAATAGCTAAATTGGATATTGTTGTATGTGTAAGCAATAGCTAAGTTAGCTATGAAAGTGCCAGATTGGTAACCGTTTACAGTTACTGTTGTTCATTATTACTCAGTCAATGGACACCATCAGCTGACAGAAGCTAAATTAGCTACTGAAGCTAATGGCGATATCTCCCCTTTCTGGCCGGGCAGCTTCATCTTGTAGCAGGTTGAGGGACTAACTTACTTCCACTAGCTACTACTAGCTAGCATGACTATAGCCAGTAACCAGGTAGGGCTAGCTAGCCAGCCTGCTAGCTAGCCAGTAGAAAACAAAAATAAATACATTTTATTTTTTTTTAAAATGTTTGTTATTCCATGTCCAATTTTGACACAATAAATGAGAAAACAAGTAGATTTCTGATTTTCATTCTCTGTTTTGACCGTACACGGACCGAAAGAGATAAAATGTGAAGCCAATCAAATGTGTTTTGTGCCAGTTAAGAGGTAGTTTCGCGAGCCAAAGCTAACTAGTGTTAACGCAATGACTGGAAGTCTATGGGTATCTACTATCTATGCTAGTAGATACCCACAGACTTCCAGTCATTGCGCTAATGCTAGTTAGCATTCGCTCATGAAACTACCTCTAACTTCCTTCATACTGGACACACAAAAAAGGGTCACGAGTTCATCTGACTTTGGGAATGTAGATACATCCCATAGTATCCCTTTAAGACACATGATGCCCAACTTCCATCAACACATCTCCTTCACCACTAGGGGCGATAAAGTCCTAAAACACTGTTTATTTTATTTTTTATTTAACCTTTATTTGTACAGGTTTTTCTCATTGAGATCAAATCTATTTTTCAAGAGAGACCTGGTCCAACAGCAGCAGGGGGAACAAAGTTTCAGACAAAACTACTTACATACACTAACACAACACTGAACAAAACTATAGACACACATACAGTACAACAATTACATATTACGTAAAGAAAACACGAATGTCATAACTAAAAAACAGCTGTCCTAAAGACAATTACACTCTTCTATGATATTTACATTGACCAAGTGTTTAAACTCCACCAACGTGACTAAATCATCAGGAGAGAATTCCAGGACCACGGAGCTGAGGAACTAAAACTATTCCAGGACCACGGAGCGGAGGAACTAAAACTATTCCAGGACCACAGAGCTGAGGAACTAAAACTATTCCAGGACCACGGAGCTGAGGAACTAAAACTATTCTATGTCCACGGAGCTGAGGAACTAAAACTATTCCATGTCCACGGAGCTGAGGAACTAAAACTATTCCAGGACCACAGAGCTGAGGAATTAAAACTATTCCTGGGACCACGGAGCTGACGAACTAAAACTATTCCAGGACCACAGAGCTGAGGAACTAAAACTATTCCAGGACCACGGAGCTGAGGAACTAAAACTATTCCAGGACCACGGAGCTGAGGAACTAAAACTATTCCAGGACCACGGAGCTGAGGAACTAAAACTATTCCATGTCCACGGAGCTGAGGAACTAAAACTATTCCAGGACCACAGAGCTGAGGAACTAAAACTATTCCAGGACCACGGAGCTGAGGAACTAAAACTATTCCAGGTCCACGGAGCTGAGGAACAAAAAATATTCCAGGTCCACGGAGCTGAGGAACTAAAACTATTCCAGGACCACGGAGCTGAGGAACTAAAACTATTCCAGGACCACGGAGCTGAGGAACTAAAACTATTCCAGGTCCACGGAGCTGAGGAAGTAAAACTATTCCAGGACCACGGAGCTGAGGAACTAAAACTATTCCATGTCCACGGAGCTGAGGAACTAAAACTATTCCAGGACCACAGAGCTAAGGAACTAAAACTATTCCAGGACCACGGAGCTGAGGAACAAAAACTATTCCAGGACCACGGAGCTGAGGAACTAAAACTATTCCAGGACCACAGAGCTGAGGAACTAAAACTATTCCAGGACCACGGAGCTGAGGAACTAAAACTATTCCAGGACCACGGAGCTGAGGAACTAAAACTATTCCAGGACCACGGAGCTGAGGAACTAAAACTATTCCAGGACCACGGAGCTGAGGAACTAAAACTATTCCAGGACCACAGAGCTGAGGAACTAAAACTATTCCAGGACCACGGAGCTGAGGAACTAAAACTATTCCAGGACCACAGAGCTAAGGAACTAAAACTATTCCAGGACCACGGAGCTGAGGAACTAAAACTATTCCAGGACCACGGAGCTGAGGAACTAAAACTATTCCAGGACAGCGGAGCTGAGGAACTAAAACTATTCCAGGACCACGGAGCTGAGGAACTAAAACTATTCCAGGACCACGGAGCTGAGGAACTAAAACTATTCCAGGACCACAGAGCTGAGGAACTAAAACTATTCCAGGACCACGGAGCTGAGGAACTAAAACTATTCCAGGTCCACGGAGCTGAGGAACAAAAAATATTCCAGGTCCACGGAGCTGAGGAACTAAAACTATTCCAGGACCACGGAGCTGAGGAACTAAAACTATTCCAGGACCACGGAGCTGAGGAACTAAAACTATTCCAGGTCCACGGAGCTGAGGAAGTAAAACTATTCCAGGACCACGGAGCTGAGGAACTAAAACTATTCCATGTCCACGGAGCTGAGGAACTAAAACTATTCCAGGACCACAGAGCTGAGGAACTAAAACTATTCCAGGACCACGGAGCTGAGGAACTAAAACTATTCCAGGACCACGGAGCTGAGGAACTAAAACTATTCCAGGACCACAGAGCTGAGGAACTAAAACTATTCCAGGACCACGGAGCTGAGGAACTAAAACTATTCCAGGACCACGGAGCTGAGGAACTAAAACTATTCCAGGACCACAGAGCTGAGGAACTAAAACTATTCCAGGTCCACGGAGCTGAGGAACTAAAACTATTCCAGGACCACAGAGCTGAGGAACTAAAACTATTCCAGGACCACGGAGCTGAGGAACTAAAACTATTCCAGTTCCACGGAGCTGAGGAACTAAAACTATTCCAGGACCACGGAGCTGAGGAACTAAAACTATTCCAGTTCCACGGAGCTGAGGAACTAAAACTATTCCAGGACCACGGAGCTGAGGAACTAAAACTATTCCAGTTCCACGGAGCTGAGGAACTGAAACTATTCCAGGTCCACAGAGCTGAGGAACTAAAACTATTCCAGGACCACGGAGCTGAGGAACTAAAACTATTCCATGTCCACGGAGTTGAGGAACTAAAACTATTCCAGGACCACAGAGCTGAGGAACTAAAACTATTCCAGGACCATGGAGCTGAGGAACTAAAACTATTCCATGACCACGGAGCTGAGGAACTAAAACTATTCCAGGACCACAGAGCTGAGGAACTAAAACTATTCCAGGACCACGGAGCTGAGGAACTAAAACTATTCCAGGTCCACGGAGCTGAGGAACTAAAACTATTCCAGGTCCACGGAGCTGAGGAACTAAAACTATTCCAGGACCACAGAGCTGAGGAACTAAAACTATTCCAGGACCACGGAGCTGAGGAACTAAAACTATTCCAGGACCACGGAGCTGAGGAACTAAAACTATTCCAGGTCCACGGAGCTGAGGAACTAAAACTATTCCAGGACCACAGAGCTGAGGAACTAAAACTATTCCAGGACCACGGAGCTGAGGAACTAAAACTATTCCAGTTCCACGGAGCTGAGGAACTAAAACTATTCCAGGACCACGGAGCTGAGGAACTAAAACTATTCCAGTTCCACTGAGCTGAGGAACTAAAACTATTCCAGGACCACGGAGCTGAGGAACTAAAACTATTCCAGTTCCACGGAGCTGAGGAACTAAAACTATTCCAGGTCCACAGAGCTGAGGAACTAAAACTATTCCAGGACCACGGAGCTGAGGAACTAAAACTATTCCATGTCCACGGAGTTGAGGAACTAAAACTATTCCATGACCACAGATTTGAGGAACTAAAACTATTCCAGGACCACGGAGCTGAGGAACTAAAACTATTCCAGGACCACGGAGCTGAGGAACTAAAACTATTCCAGGACCACAGAGCTGAGGAACTAAAACTATTCCAGGACCACGGAGCTGAGGAACTAAAACTATTCCAGGTCCACGGAGCTGAGGAACTAAAACTATTCCAGGACCACGGAGCTGAGGAACTAAAACTATTCCAGGTCCACGGAGCTGAGGAACTAAAACTATTCCAGGACCACAGAGCTGAGGAACTAAAACTATTCCAGGACCACGGAGCTGAGGAACTAAAACTATTCCAGGACCACAGAGCTGAGGAACTAAAACTATTTCTACCATGACCTGTTCTAATTCTTGGTACTGTTAAAAGCAAATGAGAAATGGGACCGTAATTGATATTTATTTACTGACCTGATTAAACAGAGATAAAGTGGTATTTTACCCAGTATGGCCTTATAAATTAGGTTATACCAGTGTTTAAGCCTATGCAAGGTCAATGACGACCAGCCAACGGCGCTGTGGAGATCACAATGATGTGTTAGACGTTTTTTTGATTGGTAATGAACCTGAGGACTGCGTGATATACTGAATCAAGTGCTCTCGGGGTAGTGGTTGAGCCTGCATAACATCACTAAAATCTAAAACCGGCAGTAATGTAAATCGTACCAGCTCCTTTCTGGCCTCCAGAGAAAAACAAACCTTATGCCGGTAATAAAAACCTATTCTCAGCTTGAGCTTCCTTATCAAGTTCTCCACATGAACAGTGAAGCTCAGCTTGTCATCCACCCACACTCCCAAATATCTGTACACTTTGACTTGCTCTATAGTATGTCCATCAAATGTAGCAATGACATGATTAGTAACTTGCCTGGCATTTAAAAAAAAAAAAACTGTCACGGTTTCGGCCGAGGCAGCTCCTCCTCCTTGTTCGGGCAGGTTTCGCCGGTCGTCGTCTCCGGAGTACTAGCTGCCACCGCTCCATGTTTCGTGTTTGATTGGTTTTGTCTGTTAGTCACACCTGTTTTGTGTTATGTCTCATTTAGCACCCTATTTAGTTTCCTTGTGGTTAGTTTAGTGTTGTGTGTGATTGTTCGTGTCGGGTTGTTGCGCTACCCGTGTCGGTACGCTATTTTCCTAGTTTCCTCCTTGTGTTTAGGAGAGTATTTTACGCACCTGTGTGTGTGCTCTCTATTTACGCCTGTGTGCGTCCTTTTGCCTCCGGGCTGTTTGGATTTATTTTGTGTGCTCAAGTAAAGTCTTGTTGGACTTATCCTCTGCTTCCTGCGCATGATTCTACACCACACCAATCCACAGCAACGTGACAGAATCACACACCCGTCAATGGAATCAGCAGGAGCACCCGTCGACGTCATGGAGGAGCGTCTGCTTGGTCAAGAGCACCGCATCAACCGGATCGGGCACGCCTTGGAGGGCGTCATGGACACCCTTCGTCGATGGGAAACCAGCGGGGTTCCCACAGCCCCACCTATCGCACCGTCACCACCGGACAGCCAGCCCGTCCATCGACCGGAACCCAGTGGGATTCGGCTCTCGCTCCCAAGGGCGTACGACGGCACCGCTGCCGGGTGTCAGGGGTTCCTCTTACAAGTGGAGCTCTACCTTGCCACCATACACCCGGCGCCCTCGGGATACGAGAGCGTTTCCGCCCTCATCTCCTGTCTCACCGGCAAGGCGTTGGAGTGGGCCAACGCCGAATGGAGGGGAATAGACGCCGCCACAGTCACCTATACGGAGTTATCCCGCCGCTTCCGTGCTGTCTTCGACCATCCACCAGAAGGGAAGGCGGCGGGGGAACGTCTATTCCACCTCCGACAGGGGATGAGGAGCGCCCAAGAGTTTGCGCTGGAGTTCCGGACTCTAGCGGCTGATGCTGGGTGGAATGAGAGGGCCCTCATAGACCACTTCAGATGTAGCCTTCGGGAGGACGTCCGCAGGGAGTTAGCATGCAGGGACACTACACTCACATTTGACCAGCTGGTGGACATGGCCATTCGACTGGACACCCTGCTTGCGACCCGCGGACGTCCCAGGTGGGGGCCTCCCATTCCACCCTCCAGCGCCTCCGAGCAGAGTCCGATGGAGCTTGGAGGTGCTGGCGCTAGAGGGAGAAGAGGTAGGAGCCCGAGGGGGGCAGTCTCCTGCACCAAGTGTGGCCGCGGAGGGCACACTGCGGCTAGGTGCTGGGGAGGGTCCCCTCGTGAGGGAGATGGCAGGTCATACAGTGGGGAGTCCTCCCAGGTGAGTAGGCGCCCTACTTACCCAGAGCTTTCTGTCGTACACATTACATTACCTGTTTGTTTCCCACAGGTTGCACCTCGTTCCCAGCATAAGGCGCTAGTCGATTCAGGCGCAGCTGGGAATTTTGTAGATCGGAAATTCTGTGTTAAGTTAGGGATTCCCCTCCTTCCAGTCGAAAAACCCTTTCCTGTACATGCCTTAGATAGTCGTCCGTTAGGATCTGGGTTGATTGGGGAGGTCACAGCGCCACTTAGGATGATGACGCAGGGGGGTCATGAGGAGACGATTCAACTCTATCTGTGGTACTGGGGTACTGGGGCTTCCCTGGTTGATTACCCATGATCCTACTATTTCGTGGCGAGAGAAGGCTCTTAAAGGGTGGTCTGCTCAGTGTGAGGGGTTATGTCTGGGTGTTTCCGTAGGGGCGACCTCGGTGGAGAGTCCGAACCAGATGCCAGCACTGCACATTCCTCCTGAGTATGAGGATTTGGCGCTCGTGTTTAGTAAGACCAGAGCGGCACGGTTGCCACCTCATAGACAGGGGGATTGTGCGATAGACCTCCAGACAGGAGCCGCGCTTCCGCGGAGCCATGTGTATCCTTTGTCACAGGAGGAGAAAAGGGCAATGGAAACTTACATTGCCGAGTCTCTGAGACAGGGATACATACGGCCCTCCACTTCTCCCGCGTCCTCGAGCTTCTTTTTTGTGAAGAAAAAGGATGGAGGTTTGCGTCCGTGTATTGATTACCGCGGTCTCAATCAGGTGACTGTGAAATATAGTTATCCACTCCCGCTGATTGGGACCATGACGGAGTCATTACACGGGGCACGGTTCTTCACAAAATTGGACCTCAGGAGCGCATATAACTTGGTGCGCATTAGGGAGGGCGATGAGTGGAAGACAGCATTTAGTACTACCTCCGGCCATTACGAGTATCTCGTCATGCCATATGGGTTAATGAATGCTCCATCAGTCTTCCAATCGTTTGTAGATGAACTTTTCCGGGACATGCAGGCACAGGGAGTAGTGGTGTACATCGATGATATTCTTGTGTACAGCTCTACTCGGGCCGAGCATGTAGCCCTGGTGTGCAGGGTATTGAGGAGACTGTTGGAGCATGACCTGTATATCAAAGCTGAGAAATGTCTGTTCTTTCAGGAGTCAGTTTCCTTTTTGGGTTACCAGTTGTCTGCGTCAGGGGTGAGAATGGAGGAGGACCGAGTGTCCGCCGTGCGTAATTGGCAAACCCCAACTACGGTTAAAGAGGTGCAGCGGTTCTTGGGTTTTGCGAATTACTACCGGAGGTTTATCCGGGGTTTTGGACAGGTGGCAGCTCCCATAACGTCTCTTCTGAAGGGGGGTCCGGTGCGCTTGCAGTGGTCGGCTGAGGCGGACAGGGCCTTTGGGAGACTGAAGGACCTGTTTACCTCGGCTCCGGTGTTGGCGCACCCGGATCCCACTTTACCCTTCCAAGTTGAGGTGGACGCGTCTGAGGCCGGTATCGGGGCAGTTCTTTCTCAACGATCCGGTACACCACCTAAGCTCTGCCCCTGTGCTTTTTATTCTAAAAAGCTCAGTCCGGCGGAGTGGAATTATGACGTAGGGGACAGGGAGCTGTTAGCCGTAGTACAGGCCCTAAAGGTGTGGAGGCATTGGCTTGAGGGGGCTCAGCACCCTTTCCTCATTCTGACCGACCATCGTAACCTGGAATACATTCGGGCAGCTAGGAGACTGAATCCTCGCCAGGCTCGATGGACTATGTTTCTCGCCCGGTTTTTGTTCAAGATCACTTACATCCCTGGGTCCCAGAACGGGAAGGCAGATGCTCTGTCCCGTCGGTATGACACGGAGGAGAGGTGCGTGGAGTCCATTCCCATACTACCGGAGTCTTGTCTGGTGGCACCGGTAGTGTGGGAGGTCGATGCGGAGATCGAGCGGGCGTTACGCACCGACCCTAGTCCTCCACAGTGTCCGGTGGGTCGGGCGTACGTCCCGCTCGAGGTCCGGGATCGGCTGATTTATTGGGCTCACACGTCCCCCTCCTCTGGACATCCAGGTATTGGTCGGACAGTGCACTGCCTTAGTACGAAGTACTGGTGGCCAACATTAGCCAGGGATGTGAGGGTTTATGTCTCCTCCTGCTCAGTGTGTGCCCAGTGTAAGGCGCCCAGACACTTGCCCAGGGGTAAATTACAGCCCCTGCCCGTTCCACAACGACCCTGGTCTCACCTCTCGGTGGATTTTGTTACCGATCTTCCCTCCTCACAGGGGAATACCACCATCCTGGTCGTTGTGGATCGGTTCTCGAAGGCCTGTCGTCTCCTTCCCATGCCGGGTCTTCCTACTGCCCTACAGACCGCTGAGGCTCTATTTACTCACGTCTTCCGGCATTACGGGGTGCCCGAGGATATAGTGTCCGATCGAGGCCCCCAGTTTACCTCCAGAGTCTGGAGAGCATTTATGGAATGTTTGGGGGTCTCGGTGAGCCTTACCTCGGGTTACCACCCGGAGAGTAATGGGCAGGTCGAACGAGTCAACCAGGATGTGGGTAGGTTTCTGAGGTCATATTGTCAGGGCCGGCCGGAGGAGTGGGCGAGATATGTGCCCTGGGCCGAGATGGCACAGAACTCTCTCCGCCACTCCTCCACGAGACTAACCCCTTTCCAGTGTGTGTTAGGGTACCAGCCGGTTCTGGCACCGTGGCATGAGAGCCAGATCGAGGCCCCCGCTGTGGATGAGTGGGTGCGGCGCTCGTAGGAGACGTGGAACGCTGCACACGTCCATCTGCAGCGTGCCATACGTCGACAGAAGACGAGCGCCGACCTACACCGCAGTGAGGGGCCAGTGTACGCACCTGGAGATCGAGTCTGGCTCTCAACCAGAAACCTGCCCCTCCGCCTGCCCTGCCGGAAGCTGGTTCGGCGTTTGTGGGGCCTTTTAAAGTCCTGAGGAGATTGAACGAGGTGTGTTACAGGTTAGAACTACCTATTGATTACAAGAATATTAACCCCTCGTTCCATGTGTCTCTCCTCAGGCCGGTGGTAGCTGGTCCACTCCAGGACTTTGAGATTGAGGAGACTCCTCCACCCCCGTTGGACATCGAGGGGGCTCCGGCGTACACTGTTCGGACCATCCTGGATTCGAGACGCCGGATGGGGGGTCTCCAATATCTCGTGGAGTGGGAGGGGTACGGTCCGGAGGAGCGGTGCTGGGTGCCGAGGAGGGACATTCTGGATCCGTCCCTGATGGCCGAATTCCATCGTGGTCATCCTACGTGCCCTGCTCCGCGTCCTCCTGGTCGTCCCCGAGGCCGGAGGCGGCGCGCGGCTGGAGCCGCGCGTCAGGGGGGGGGTACTGTCACGGTTTCGGCCGAGGCAGCTCCTCCTCCTTGTTCGGGCAGGTTTCGCCGGTCGTCATCTCCGGAGTACTAGCTGCCACCGCTCCATGTTTCGTGTTTGATTGGTTTTGTCTGTTAGTCACACCTGTTTTGTGTTATGTCTTATTTAGCACCCTATTTAGTTTCCTTGTGGTTAGTTTAGTGTTGTGTGTGATTGTTCGTGTCGGGTTGTTGCGCTACCCGTGTCGGTACGCTATTTTCCTAGTTTCCTCCTTGTGTTTAGGAGAGTATTTTACGCACCTGTGTGTGCGCTCTCTATTTACGCCTGTGTGCGTCCTTTTGCCTCCGGGCTGTTTGGATTTATTTTGTGTGCTCAAGTAAAGTCTTGTTGGACTTATCCTCTGCTTCCTGCGCATGATTCTACACCACACCAATCCACAGCAACGTGACACAAACATGCATTTTGTTTTACCCGAATTCAGAAGCAGCTTCAAATCATACAGATTCTGTTGTATGGTGTTAAATGCTCTTTAGGCATTTTCAAAAGCTAAAGATAAGCTACTACCACTTGAATAAAGAACAGTATCATCTGAATAAAGAACAGGATCATCTGCATAAAAATGAACGTCCGCTGTTTCAATATGATCCCCAATGTTGTTGATACACAATATGAACAACAGTGGGCCCAAAATAGAACCTTGCGGAACACCAGAGCACAACTCTATGGCCTCAGATTTACAACCATCCGCCATTACAGTGTGAACGATTTGATAGGATATTTATAAACCAATCTGGAACATGACCAGTAATTCTGCAACATTTTAACCTTTGCACCAACACAGCATGGTCCACGGAGTCAAACGCCTTCGACAAATCAGTAAAGACACACAATATAACTTCTTGTCAAGAGCACAGTGGATGTCATTTAAAACCTTCAATGTTGCTGAAACAGTGCTGTGGCCAGACCTAAAACCTGACTGCATTCCATTTAAGATGTTGTTTTCTTGGAGGTAGGCCTTCAGCTGCCTACTAACTAAGGACTCCAGTACCTTAGACAGTACAGACAATTTTGATAGTTTTCAAGTAGCGAAGGATCTCCACCTTTCAGGAGAGGCAGTACAAAAGCAGATTTTCCATAACTTCGGGATTTCCTTAACTTCAAGTGTGAGGTTAAAAATGGGAGCAATGATGACTGCAGCTACACTGGCTAAAAACAGAAATACCACATTTACATTGACTGTTCTCTCTGCTATCGCATGGCAAGCAGTACCGGAGCGCCAAGTCTAGGTCCAAAAGACTTCTTAACAGCTTCTACCCCCAAGCCATACGTCTCCTGAACAGGTAATAAAATGGACACACAGACTATTTGCATTCCCCCCCCACACACCCCCTCTTTTACGCTGCTGCCAAATTGGATATTGTTTATTATCTATGCATAGTCACTTTAAATCTACCTACAGTGGCTTGCGAAAATATTCACCCCCCTTGGCATATTTCCTATTTTGAACATACGTTACCTGTAGGTCTTGATCAGGTTTGCACACACTACAGCAGGGATTTTGGCCCACTCCTCCATACAGACCATCTCCAGATCATTCAGGTTTCGGGGCTGTCGCTGGGCAATACGGACTTACAGCTCCCTCCAAAGATTTTCTATTGGGTTCAGGTCTGGAGACTGGCTAGGCCACTCCAGGACCTTGAGATGCTTCTTACGGAGCCACACCTTAGTTGCCCTGGCTGTGTGTTTCGGGCCGTTGTCATGCTGGAAGACCCAGCCACGAACCATCTTCAAAGCTCTTACTGAGGGAAGGAGGTTGTTGGCCAAGATCTCACGATACATGGCCCCATCCATCCTCCCCTCAATACGGTGCAGTCGTCCTGTCCCCTTTGCAGAAAAGCATCCCCAAAGAATGATGTTTCCACCTCCATGCTTCACGGTTGGGATGGTGTTCTTGGGGTTGTACTCATCCTTCTTCTTCCTCCAAACACGGCGAGTGGAGTTTAGACCAAAAAGCTATATTTTTGTCTCATCAGACCACATGACCTTCTCCCATTCCTCCTCTGGATCATACAGATGGTTATTGGCAAACTTCAGACAGGCCTGGACATGCGCTGGCTTGAGCAGGAGGACCTTGCGTGCGCTGCAGGATTTTAATCCATGACGGCATAGTGTGTTACTAATGGTTTTCTTTGAGACTGTGGTCCCAGCTCTCTTCAGGTCATTGACCAGGTCATGCCGTGTTTTTCTGTGCTGATCCCTCAACTTCCTCATGATCATTGATGCCCCACGAGGTGAGATCTTGCATGGAGCCCCAGACCGAGGGTGATTCACCGTCATCTTGAACTTCTTCCATTTTCTAATAATTGCGCCAACAGTTGTTGCCTTCTCACCAAGCTGCTTGCCTATTGTCCTGTAGCCCATCCCAGCCTTGTGCAGGTCTACAATTGTATCCCTGATGTCCTTACACAGCTCTCTGGCCTTGCCCATTGTGGAGAGGTTGGAGTCTGTTTGATTGAGTGTGTGGACAGGTGTCTTTTATACAGGTAACAAGTTCAAACAGTTGCAGTTATTACAGGTAATGAGTGGAGAACAGGAGGGCTTCTTAAAGAAAAACTAACAGGTCTGTGAGAGCCGGGATTCTTACTGGTTGGTAGGTGATCAAATACTTATGTCATGCAATAAAATACAAATTAATTACTTAAAAATCATCACAAGTCTCTCACAGTTGAAGTGTACCTATGATAAAAATTACAGACCTCTACATGCTTTGTAAGTAGGAAAACCTGCAAAATCGGCAGTGTATCAAATACTTGTTCTCCCCACTGTAGTCCCTGGGATTTTTGCCCATTCTTCAAGGCAAAACTGCTCCAGCTCCTTCAAGTTGGATGGGTTCTGCTGGTGTACAGCAATCTTAAAGTCATACCACAGATTCTCAATTGGATTGAGGTCTGGGCTTTGACTAGGCCATTCCAAGACATTTAAATGTTTCCCCTTATACCACTCAAGTGTTGCTTTAGCAGTATTTTTAGGGTCGTTGTCCTGCTGGAAGGTGAACCTCCGTCCAAGTCTCAAATCTCTGGAAGACTGAAACAGGCCATCCATCATTCCTTCAATTCTGACCAGTTTCCCAGTCCCTGCCGATGAAAAACATCCCCACACCATGATGCTGCCACCACCATGCTTCACTATGGAGATGGTGTTCTCGGGGTGATGAGAGGTGTTGGGTTTGCGCCAGACATAGCGTTTTCCTTGATGGCCGAAAAGCTCAATTTTTGTCTCATCTGACCAGAATACCTTCTTCCATATGTTTGGGGAGTCTCCCACATGCCTTTTGGCGAACACTACATTTTACATTTACATTTTATTCATTTAGCAGACGCTCCTATCCAGAGCGACTTACAGTTAGTGAGTGCCTACATTATGTTTTTCATACTGGCCCCCCGTGGGAAACGAACCCACAACCCTGGCGTTGCAAACGCCATGCTCTATCAACTGAGCTACATCGCTGCCGGCCATTCCCTCCCCTACCCTGGATGACGCTGGGCCAATTATTTGCTGCCCCATGGGTCTCCCGGTCGCGGCCGGCTACGACACTAAACGTGATTGCTTATTTTTTTCTTTAAGCATGGCTTTTTTCTGGCCAGTCTTCCGTAAAGCCAGCTCTGTGGAGTGTACGGCCTAAAGTGGTCCTATGGACAGATAGTCCGATATCCGCTGTGGAGCTTTGCAGCTCCTTCAGGGTTATCTTTGGTCTCTTTGTTGTCTCTCTGATTAATGCCCTCCTTGCCTGGTCCATGAGTTTTGGTGGGCGGCCCTCTCTTGGCAGGTTTGTTGTGGAGCCATATACTTTCCATTTTTTAATAATGGATTTAATGGTGCTCCGTGGGATGTTCAAAGTTTCTGATAGTTTTTTATAACCCAACCCAGATATGTACTTCACCACAACTTTGTCCCTGACCTGTTTGGAGAGCTCCTTGGTCTTCATGGTGCTGCTTGCTTGGTGGTGCCCCTTGCTTATTGGTGTTGCAGACTCTGGGGCCTTTCAGAACAGGTGTATATATGCTGAGATCATATGACAAATCATGTGACACTTAGATTGCACACAGTGGGACTTTATTTAACTAATTATGTGACTTCTGAAGGTAATTGGTTGCACCAGATCTTATTTAGGGGCTTCATAGAAAAGGGGGTGAATACATATGCACGCACCACTTTTCCGTTATTTATTTTCTAGAGTTTTTTGAAACAAGTTATTTTTTTCATTTCACGTCACCAATTTGGACTATTTTGTATATGTCCATTATATGAAATCCAAATAAAAATCAATTTAAATTACAGGTTGAAAAACAGAGAAGGATGAGAAGTAGAACCTGGCGAAGGAGTGCATGGGGGTGTCTGGTAAATTCACAGGGGGCTCATTTAGACCTTTAACCTTGTCAAATAAACTGCCTGCAATTGTTTGACAAGCTGTGTATCTTTTTTGCACTTCAAACCTTTAACTACTTGCGAAACTTTGGAGGGATTATTTAAATTATCCTTAGTAGATTTAAGGTAGTGGTCTGCTTTCAGTTTTCGGGTCATAGCCACACTCAGATTTCAAAGACATTTAAAAGCCAAACAATCATCTGCCGAACCAGACCCTATAGAGCCATCAGGAGTACAGACTAGAACCATCAGGAGTACAGACTAGAGCCATCAGGAGTACAGACTAGAACCATCAGGAGTACAGACTAGAGCCATCAGGAGTACAGACTAGAGCCATCAGGAGTACAGACTAGAGCCATCAGGAGTACAGACTAGAGCCATCAGGAGTACAGACTAGAACCATCAGGAGTACAGACTAGAGCCATCAGGAGTACAGACTAGAGCCATCAGGAGTACAGACTAGAACCATCAGGAGTACAGACTAGAACCATCAGGAGTACAGACTAGACCCATCAGGAGTACAGACTAGAACCATCAGGAGTACAGACTAGAACCATCAGGAGTACAGACTAGAGCCATCATGAGTACAGACTAGAGCCATCAGGAGTACAGACTAGAACCATCAGGAGTACAGACTAGAACCATCAGGAGTACAGACTAGAACCATCAGGAGTACAGACTAGAACCATCAGGAGTACAGACTAGAGCCATCAGGAGTACAGACTAGAGCCATCAGGAGTACAGACTAGAACCATCAGGAGTAGAGACTAGAGCCATCAGGAGTACAGACTAGAACCATCAGGAGTACAGACTAGAGCCATCAGGAGTACAGACTAGAGCCATCATGAGTACAGACTAGAACCATCAGGAGTACAGACTAGAACCATCAGGAGTACAGACTAGAACCATCAGGAGTACAGACTAGAACCATCAGGAGTACAGACTAGAGCCATCAGGAGTACAGACTAGAGCCATCAGGAGTACAGACTAGAACCATCAGGAGTACAGACTAGAACCATCAGGAGTACAGACTAGAGCCATCTGGAGTACAGACTAGAACCATCAGGAGTACAGACTAGAACCATCAGGAGTACAGACTAGAACCATCAGGAGTACAGACTAGAGCCATCAGGAGTACAGACTAGAACCATCAGGAGTACAGACTAGAACCATCAGGAGTACAGACTAGAGCCATCAGGAGTACAGACTAGAACCATCAGGAGTACAGACTAGAACCATCAGGAGTACAGACTAGAGCCATCAGGAGTACAGACTAGAACCATCAGGAGTACAGACTAGAACCATCAGGAGTACAGACTAGAACCATCATGAGTACAGACTAGAACCATCAGGAGTACAGACTAGAGCCATCAGGAGTACAGACTAGAACCATCAGGAGTACAGACTAGAGCCATCAGGAGTACAGACTAGAACCATCAGGAGTACAGACTAGAACCATCAGGAGTACAGACTAGAGCCATCAGGAGTACAGACTAGAACCATCAGGAGTACAGACTAGAACCATCAGGAGTACAGACTAGAACCATCAGGAGTACAGACTAGAGCCATCAGGAGTACAGACTAGAGCCATCAGGAGTACAGACTAGAGCCATCAGGAGTACAGACTAGAGCCATCAGGAGTACAGACTAGAACCATCAGGAGTACAGACTAGAACCATCAGGAGTACAGACTAGAGCCATCAGGAGTACAGACTAGAGCCATCAGGAGTACAGACTAGAACCATCAGGAGTACAGACTAGAGCCATCAGGAGTACAGACTAGAGCCATCAGGAGTACAGACTAGAACCATCAGGAGTACAGACTAGAGCCATCAGGAGTACAGACTAGAACCATCAGGAGTACAGACTAGAACCATCAGGAGTACAGACTAGAACCATCAGGAGTACAGACTAGAACCATCATGAGTACAGACTAGAACCATCAGGAGTACAGACTAGAGCCATCAGGAGTACAGACTAGAGCCATCAGGAGTACAGACTAGACCCATCAGGAGTACAGACTAGAGCCATCAGGAGTACAGACTAGAACCATCAGGAGTACAGACTAGAGCCATCAGGAGTACAGACTAGAGCCATCAGGAGTACAGACTAGAGCCATCAGGAGTACAGACTAGAGCCATCAGGAGTACAGACTAGAACCATCAGGAGTACAGACTATAACCATCAGGAGTACAGACTAGAACCATCAGGAGTACAGACTAGAGCCATCAGGAGTACAGACTAGAACCATCAGGAGTACAGACTAGAGCCATCAGGAGTACAGACTAGAACCATCAGGAGTACAGACTAGAACCATCAGGAGTACAGACTAGAACCATCAGGAGTACAGACTAGAACCATCAGGAGTACAGACTAGAGCCATCAGGAGTGCAGACTAGAACCATCAGGAGTACAGACTAGAGCCATCAGGAGTACAGACTAGAGCCATCAGGAGTACAGACTAGAGCCATCAGGAGTACAGACTAGAACCATCAGGAGTACAGACTAGAACCATCAGGAGTACAGACTAGAGCCATCAGGAGTACAGACTAGAGCCATCAGGAGTACAGACTAGAGCCATCAGGAGTACAGACTAGAACCATCAGGAGTACAGACTAGAGCCATCAGGAGTACAGACTAGAGCCATCAGGAGTACAGACTAGAGCCATCAGGAGTACAGACTAGAGCCATCAGGAGTACAGACTAGAGCCATCAGGAGTACAGACTAGAACCATCAGGAGTACAGACTAGAACCATCAGGAGTACAGACTAGAACCATCAGGAGTACAGACTAGAACCATCAGACTAGAGCCTCTTGCTTTAGCCCACATATCATTTCGTTCCCTTACGATTTTAGTAAATTCATCAGTAAACCAAGGATTTTCTCTGCCCTTAATCCTGAATTTTTGAAAGGGGCTTGTTGCATACATCCTGGAATTGTGGAAGTAAGAAAAGGCTAATTCAACATCAGGGATGAATTATATTCTATTCCATTCAATGCTAAATGTAAAAAACATTGAGTATCAAACTGATTCCAGTTTCTTTTCGTAATGACACGTGGTGATCGCTTAGATATTTTACCTTCTCTCACACAGGCAATAGCACAGTGATCACTAATGTCATTTGCAAAAATACCAGAAGCATTAAAACGATGAGGAGTATCGGTTAAGATGAAATCAATCAAAGAGGATTTCAGAGGACACTTTATACTCAACCTGGTTACACTGTTGACAATCTGAGTGAGATTATAGGTATTGGATAGAATTTTGAGTTGATCAGAGCTAGATGTTAACCAATCCTGATCCAGATCACCCATCAAGTCACTCAGAGTTGACATGCTGTGATAACAATTCGAAAATACAATCCAGAGAGCCAGCAGAAGCAGATGGAGGTCTATAGCAACAGGATACAACAATATTTAAAGATGAGCCGAGGTTCAAAGACAGATATTCAGATTGCTGAGGTTTAGTAACAGAAGTCAGGTTTTTCTGTACGAAAAACGTTGTAACCATTTATGCCAATATTTTTGTCTGTAATGGATTTTTTTATCCAGGTTTCAGAAAGCATAAATATGTCAGGTTCTGCAGTTTTTATCCATATGTTCACAAGCTTCGGCAGAAGACTTCTTAGCTTCATATGCAGAAACCACAGGCCGCTCTGACTCCTTAATTCAGCAGGGGTGAAAATGTCAGGACCTGGGTTAGATTGCAAATTTCTAGACAGTAGAAGCAGCAAGGTAATGGTAAGTCTAGATCGAGGGTTACAACATTTGGATTTACAGACAGCACTTGAACGACAATCCACAGTCACCAGAGTCTTTAACGCCACATATTTCAGGAGATGTGTAAAGTCCAGAGACATGGTTGAGTACCAAGAGAACAGTCCTGACATGTAAGCGTCCGATTTCTCCCATTTTGTTGTTTGGACCCAGCCGTGACCTGCCCAACGATGCCTCTCTACCAGATGAACTTAACGTTTTACGCTTCAACAATAACAACACTGTACTGTGTGCGAGGGCCCCCACCGACCCAGGGGACTGGGTGATCTCGCTCTCCGAGGCAGACGTGAGTACGGTTTTTAATCAGGTCAACACTCACAAGGCCGCGGGGCCAGACGGTATTTCCAGGGCGCGTTCTCAGAGCATGGGCAGAACAGCTGGCAGGCATATTCACAGTCATTTTCAACCTATCCTTGTCCCAGTCTGTTATCCTGAGAACAACGCTTTATTATGGACAGACCTCTCCCCATTTTAGCTACTGTTGCATCAATATGTTTTGACGATGACAGTTTACAATTTAGTCACCTCAACTTGCTCAATTTCCACATTATTTATTACAAGATTTGGTTGAGGTTTAGGGTTTAGTTAATGACTTGTCCCAAATACAATTATTGTAGTTTTTGAAATATTTAGGACTAACTTATTCCTTGCCACCCACTCTGAAACTAACTGCAGCTCTTTGTTAAGTGTTGCAGTGATTTCACTTGCTGTGGTTGGCTATTTGAGCCAGTAAAGGTTACTTCGATATTCTTGGGTAGCAGAAGGACTTTCTCTTCCCTCCAGGCCTGAGGGAACACACTTTTCCTGAGGCTTAGATTGAAGAGATGGCAAATAGGAGTGGCGATATCATTCGCTATCATCCTCAGTAATTGTATTTCCAAGTGGCTTGTCATTGTTAACAGACAACAATATCATCTTCACCTCTTCCACACTCACTTTATGGAATTAAAAATTACAAGCTTTTTACTGTCATTTATCTTTGTTTCATAATACAGTCTCTTCTTCTTCTTCTTCTTCTTCTTCTTCTTCTTCTTCTTCTTCTTCTTCTTCTTCTTCTTCTTCTTCTTCTTCTTCTTCTTCTTCTTCTTCTTCTTCTTCTTCTTCTTCTTCGTCTTCTTCTTCTTCTTCTTCTTCTTCTTCAGTGTAGTCACATGATTTCTCAATTTACAGTACATTTACCAATCGGCTGTGCAGCCTGACCTATTTGCCCTTCCTTTTGCCTAATCCCTCTCAATTCCTCATCAATCCACGGGCATTTAACAGTTTCTTGTCATTTTCTTAATAGTTGCATGCTTATTAGTAACTGGAATAAGACGTTTCATAAATGTGTCAAGTGCAGCGTCTGTTTGCTCCTCATTATACATCACAGACCAGTAAATATTATTTAGTTCAACAACATAGGAATCACTACACAACTTCTTGTATGACCTCTTATACACTATATTAGGCCCAGCCTTTGGAACTTTGGTTTTCCTAGATATGGCTACTATATTTTGTGATCACTACATCTGATGGATACTGCTTTAAAGCAAATTTCTGCAGCATTAGTAAAGAAGTGATCAATACATGTGGATGATTTCATTCCTGTGCTGTTTGTAACTACCCTGGTAAAATTTCAGACTTGATTTTCCCTAAAGTAAAATGTATCACCCGCTATAATTTTTTTTATATGATTTATAATCCACATAATAATTTACATTTCCTTTCATTACAAAGCAAAAAAAGTGATAATGCAAAATGCATCATGCAGAGATGCAGGATCTTAAATTGATCCAGTTTGCTGCAGCATTTTACTGCTGCAGCAAACTGGATCAATGTAAGATCCTGCATCTCTGCATGATGCATTTTGCATTATCACTTTTTTTGCTTTGTAATGAAAATACTCGTAACTTCTTGGCACTAGACTGACAATACCAGGCAGCTTCATAGAAAACAGCGAGATTTGATTGATTCTCTGAGACTATTTCATCATGAATCATGAAAAAAAGGTTGAATTGGATTAATTAGTTGTAATTTAAATCCAGAAATCCCACAGTGGTTTAGTTTAAAGAGCCTCTGAACATGCCGATTGTCATGTGTGTTTTTTCTGTTGACCATTAGAAAAACGAGATTTCATCTTGGAGTTATGTTTCCTGACCGATTCCGTGTTTGATTTATGATGTTTGTCCCCCAGGAGACACTGTAGATGCGGAAGCCTATTTCACTTACTCAAAATCCCCAGAATAAATCTAAGATATCTCAAGAAATCCGTAATCCATTTTGACGTTTTTGCCAAGGATGTTTTATTTGTGCAATTTTACATCTAATGTGCTGCGGTATATCTCAAGTAAAAAAAATTGCTACGTGTGTGGAGGGGAGAGGAGCGTGAGAGGAGCGTGAGAGGAACGTGAGAGGAACGTGAGAGGAACGTGAGAGGAGCGTGAGAGGAGCGTGAGAGGAGCGTGAGAGGAGCGTGGGAGGAACGTGAGAGGAACGTGAGAGGAGCGTGAGAGGAGCGTGAGAGGAACGTGAGAGGAACGTGAGAGGAGCGTGAGAGGAACGTGAGAGGAGCGTGAGAGGAGCGTGAGAGGAACGTGAGAGGAGCGTGAGAGGAGCGTGAGAGGAACGTGAGAGGAACGTGAGAGGAGCGTGAGAGGAGCGTGAGAGGAGCGTGAGAGGAACGTGAGAGGAGCGTGAGAGGAGCGTGAGAGGAACGTGAGAGGAACGTGAGAAGAGCGTGAGAGGAGCGTGAGAGGAGCGTGAGAGGAACGTTAGAGGAGCGTGAGAGGAGCGTGAGAGGAACGTGAGAGGGACGTGAGAGGAGCGTGAGAGGAGCGTGAGAGGAGCGTGAGAGGAACGTGAGAGGAGCGGGAGAGGAGCGTGAGAGGAGCGTGAGAGGAACGTGAGAGGAGCGTGAGAGGAGCGTGAGAGGAGCGTGAGAGGAGCGTGAGAGGAACGTGAGAGGAGCGTGAGAGGAACGTGAGAGGAGCGTGAGACGAGCGTGAGACGAGCGTGAGAGGAGTTGGATTACAGTTGGAGAATACAAAAGGAAATAAGAGAAGTGAAGAGGTCGTGGGAACTAGTCAATCCAAACATAGTTCTGAGTCTTTTTTGGTTGGAATAAGGGTTTTGGATCGATGTTGTTACCTTGGGAGATCCGTTTGAAGTCTCTATTAAAATTGTGGATGCATTGGATGAGAATAAGAAGAAGTGGGTTTATTTTGCACCTGAAGAAGATGTCGGATTGGAATGTGTGGTGTGTGGACCTTCGAAGCAGGGCGCCTATCAAGGGTGTTATCTCTGGGGTGGTGATTGGAATGTGTGGTGTGTGGACCTTCGAAGCAGGGCGCCTATCAAGGGTGTTATCTCTGGGGTGGTGATTGGAATGTGTGGTGTGTGGACCTTCGAAGCAGGGCGCCTATCAAGGGTGTTATCTCTGGGGTGCTGCTAGAATTAAATGCAAAGGATAAACGTGAATAATTGGATCAGGTGGTTGGTGCATGACGACTGACCCGCATGGTGGATGGAGTGAGGAAGCCCTCTCCATCCATTCTATAGTTTTTTGATGAAGAGTCTCTCCCTTCTCACATGTATTTGGGTGATATGAGATTCCCTGTGAGAGCCTTCGTGCCCAAACCCGTGCAGTGATAAATGGAAATGATTTGGTCATGTGTCAAGTGTATGTAGACGGGAGGGGTATCGTATGCCCGCTGAGCCTAAATGCTGCAATTGTGGTGGTGAACAATGCACCCGAATTTCTGAAGTGTCCTGTTAGGGTGACGGAGACGGAGGCGGCAAGAATAAGTGCTGTCCAGCGTGTCTCCTATCAGGAGGCGTTGAGAAGAGTGGAAGAAAGGAGTGCAGTTGAAGAAGTAATGGTAATAGGAGTAGAGGCACCAGATGATGTTCCTTGCCAACGGAGGGATCCTGACATGTTGCCTTGTTAAGAAGGTGGACTTTGTAACGTTTATTACTTTGGTAATCAACTGCACAGCACAAACAAAGAGGAAATCGGAGAAATAGGCGTTGTGAGTGCGGTTGAGCGTTTTTTGGGGACTCAGGAACATTTTGCAGAGGCATTACAATGAATCCTGTTGATGAATGCTTTGTCCTCACAGGCACCTGAGCCTGTGTAGGGATGTGATTTGAATGTGACTGAAGGAGTGGGACGGTTGTTGGATTTATTTGTGTATTTTGTGTCACATGATCTGTCACATGATCTCAGTATATATATACACCTGTTCTGAAAGGCCCCAGAGTCTGCAACACCACTAAGCAAGGGGCACCACCAAGCAAGCGGCACCATGAAGACCAAGGAGCTCTCCAAACAGGTCAGGGACAAAGTTGTGGAGAAGTACAGATCAGGTTATTAGGTTGGGTTATTAAAAAATTGAAAGAATATGGCACCACAACAAACCTGCCAAGAGAGGGCCGCACACCAAAACTCACGGACCAGAAAAGGAGGGCATTAATCAGAGAGGCATCAAAGAGACCAAAGATAATCCTGAAGGCAGTCGCTCTTTAAAGCTGAGCGTGTCTTCCAGCTGTAACAGTGGAGTTGCTTCACTGATGAACAGAACAGAGTGAGGTGGTGGTCAGAGGCTTCGTTGGAGTGTCTGATATGGGATGCTTGTCCCAAATGGGACCCTATTCCCTATATGGGCCCTGGTTAAACGTAGTGCACTATATCGGGAATAGGGGTGCCATTTGGGACACAAAATATGATCTTGTCTGCTCTTAAATATTTCAGACACTTCGAAACCCAGTAAAACCCCAGCAGGAGTAGTGCCCCAGACTGGCCCGGGGGCATGTCCTAGGGTGGCCCTAAGGGCCGATTACTGAGGGTCAATATCCTCATATCCTGTCCACATATTTAGGCAGATTATATCTAAATACCTGTGTTTTATATATTGTATGACATCACATTTGATGTGTGTTTCTACATATGTACCAAGATGTTCATATAAACCAAAAATATCCTTCATAGCTGTATTTACACGAAATGAACCGCAGAGGGCACTAGATCACAATCTGATCTTATTTTATCAGTAGCATGAGAAGGAAGCGTAAAGGGAATCTCAATGAGTCTAAATACAAGGTAGTTCACGTGATAATGAAAGAGGAGGGAACCATATAGGGCGGGTTTCCTGGACACATATTAGACCTAGACTTAAAACAGATCTCAGATGAAATAGCTTTTTAATCCAGAAACAGGCCTATTCTGTGTCTGGAAAACCGTCCCATAGTGGGTAAAATATCAACATACCACCAGATAGATATGAGAAATCAATAGGATTAGACATGAGATATGAGAAATCAATAGGATTAGACATGAGATATGAGAAATCAATAGGATTAGACATGAGATATGAGAAATCAATAGGATTATACATGAGATATGAGAAATCAATAGGATTATACATGAGATATGAGAAATCAATTGGATTAGACATGAGATATGAGAAATCAATAGGATTAGACATGAGATATGAGAAATCAATAGGATTAGACATGAGATATGAGAAATCAATAGGATTAGACATGAGATATGAGAAATCAATAGGATTATACATGAGATATGAGAAATCAATAGGATTAGACATAAGATATGAGAAATCAATAGGATTAGACATGAGATATGAGAAATCAACAGGATTAGACATGAGATATGAGAAATCAATAGGATTATACATGAGATATGAGAAATCAATAGGATTATACATGAGATATGAGAAATCAATAGGATTATACATGAGATATGAGAAATCAATAGGATTAGACATGAGATATGAGAAATCCAGGCTCTGTCGTAGCCGGCCGTGACCGGGAGACCCATGGGGCGGCGCACAATTGGCCCAGCGTCGTCCAGGGTAGGGGAGGGAATGGCCGGCAGGGATGTAGAGCATGGCGTTTGCAACTCCAGGGTTGTGGGTTCGATTCCCACGGGGGGCCAGTATGAAAAATATAATGTATGCACTCACTAACTGTAAATCGCTCTGGATAAGAGCGTCTGCTAAATGACTAAAATGTAAATGTAAATCAATAGGATTAGATGATAATAGTGGACTACTAGGCCTACATTATTCATATGGATTCATAGATTGATTACTCACTATGTGAGTCACCATCACCAGAATGGAAGCAGGCTACAGGCAGCGTTTCAGTCATCTGAATAGAAACGTGTCATACAGTTAAATGACGGTGTTGTACCATTCCACGAACAACAGGACACATGGTATTCTCATTTACAATATACTGTAGATCAAAGGTCGCAGTTGTAAATGAGAACTTGTTCTCAACTGGCTTACCTGGTTAAATAAAAAATAAAAAATGGGTTAATTGTTATAATGCAAAAGAGCGTGTGCCTCTTCAGGGGACAAGGATTGCGTCATGGTGGGCTTTGTTAAACCCGTGGCTGAAAGGAGTCCTGAGCGGGGCCAGCTATCTTCTGACTCCGAGGAGGCTGTTCTGGAGGAAGAGGAGCAGGAGGCTCAGCGTGGAGAGCAGCTACTCAGAGCAGAACAAGAAGAAGAAGAAGAAGAAGAAGAAGAAGAAGAAGAAGAAGGTGTTGAGGAAAACATTCATCACCGTCATCACCATAAACATTCACCACCATAAACATTCATCACCGTCACCACCATAAACATTCACCACCATAAACATTCACCACGGTCATCACCATAAACATTCATCACCGTCACCACCATAAACATTCATCACCGTCACCACCATAAACATTCACCACCATAAACATTCATCACCGTCACCACCATAAACATTCATCACCGTCACCACCATAAACATTCACCACCGTCACCACCATAAACATTCACCACCGTCACCACCATAAACATTCACCACCGTCATCAGCATAAATATTCACCACCGTCATTTTGTTAAAAAAATGTTTTCCCTTTATTTAACTAGGCAAGTCAGTTAAGAACAAATTCTTATTTACAATTTCAGCCTACACCGGCCAAACCCGGACGATGCTGGGCCAATTGTGCGCCGCCCTATGGTACTCCCAATCACGGCCAGATTGGGATACAGCCTGGAATCGAACCAGGGGGTCTGTAGTGATGCCTCAAGCACTGAGATGCAGTGCCTTAGACCACTGTGCCACTGACCACTGTCATCACCATAGACATTCACCACCATCATCACCATAAACATTCACCATCGTCATCACCATAAACATTCACAACCGTCATCACAAACATTCACCAACATACTGCCACCACCGATGCTAACCAGACTTGCCTGGTTAACTTTTATTTGAGTGACTAACATGCTACCATCACCGATGCTAACCAGACCTGACTGGTTAACTGTTATATAAACAGAAGTGAGTCAGGGATGCATGCTCAGGGCAGCAGTCAGACAGACAGACAGACAGACAGGCAGACAGGCAGGCAGGCAGGCAGGCAGGCAGACAGACAGACTTTTTTTATCCCCAAATTCGTGGTATCCAATTGGTAGTTACAGTCTTGCAACTCCCGTACGGACACGGGAGAGGCGAAGGTCGAGAGCCGTGCGTCCTCCGAAACACTACCCAACCGAGCCGCACTGCTTCTTGACACAATGCCCGCTTAACCCGGAAGCCAACAGCATCAATGTGTCAGAGGAAACACCGTACACCTGGCGACCGTGTCAGCGTGCACTGCGCCCGGCCCGCCACAGGAGTCGCTAGTGCACGATGGGACAAGAACATCCCTGCCGGCCAAACCCTCCCCTAACCTGGATGACGCTGGGCCAATTGTGCGCCGCCCCATGGGTCTCCCGGTCGCAGCCTGGACTCTAACCAGACACGAGCTGTTCTCTCCTTTACCGTCGGGCAGATGGTATCGGAGCATGAGGTCTGATACCAACAGGCTCAGAGACAGTTTCTATCTACAAGCCATCAGACTGTATTGGAGCATGAGGTCTGATACCAACAGGCTCAGAGACAGTTTCTATCTACAAGCCATCAGACTGTATTGGAGCATGAGGTCTGATACCAACAGGCTCAGAGACAGTTTCTACCTACAAGCCATCAGACTGTATCGGAGCATGAGGTCTGATACCAACAGGCTCAGAGACAGTTTCTATCTACAAGCCATCAGACTGTATTGGAGCATGAGGTCTGATACCAACAGGCTCAGAGACAGTTTCTATCTACAAGCCATCAGACTGTATTGGAGCATGAGGTCTGATACCAACAGGCTCAGAGACAGTTTCTATCTACAAGCCATCAGACTGCTGAACACTTGAACTGGACTGACCACCTGCTCTGATTCTCCACACCTTAGCACACATGCACTCACTCACTCACACACACACACACACACACACACACACACACACACACACACACACACACACACACACACACACACACACACACACACACACACACACACACACACACACACACACACACACACACACACACACACACACATACACACACATATACATTCATGCTACACATCACTGCTGCTACCAGACTCTTATTATACTGCTCAGTTTATACACTGCCCCAATCCCCCCCAATCCCCCCCTTCCCCCCCAATCCCCCCCAATCCCCCCCAATCTCCCCCCCCACTTCCCCCCCAATCCCCCCCAATCCCCCCCCCCCCCCCATCCTCCTTTCCCCAATACACATATAAATATCGGACTATAAATTGTTCCTTCCTGTATTATATTATGCTAAAATGTCTATTCTATTCTACTACCATCTACTTTATGTTGGTATTCTCATCTTTTATTATTTCTTATTGTTGTTGCATTGTCCAGAAGGAACCTGCCAGTAAGCATGTCATTGGACGATGCATATCCCGTACATATCCCGTACATACGACTAATAAAACTTGAAACACACACACACACACACACACACACACACACACACACACACACACACACACACACACACACACACACACACACACACACACACACACACACACACACCTTTCCTCAGGCTCCCCAGCCCAGCCCCAGCCCAGCCCCATCCCATCCCAGTCACATTGCCTGGCTCCCTTTCTGTCACGTTGCCTGGCTCCCTGTGAATCTAACCAAGGACGACAGCTGAGTCTTCCACTCCAATGAGTCCTGATCATTCAGATACATTCTCCAGCTCTACAGCACAGCTCAGCTCTCCAGAATAACCAAGTGTCACTTGCAATGAAACACAGAGAAAAATATATTTCACTGTGACCTAATTCACTTCAGACTGCAATTACATGCAGTGTATCTCTCCACAGTGGTTGTATGCAGTGTAGCTCTCCACAGTGGTTATATGCAGTGTATCTCTCCACAGTGGTTATATGCAGTGTATCTTTCCACAGTGGTTATATGCAGTGTAGCTCTCCACAGTGGTTATATGCAGTGTATCTCTCCACAGTGGTTATATGCAGTGTATCTCTCCACAGTGGTTATATGCAGTGTATCTCTCCACAGTGGTTATATGCAGTGTAGCTCTCCACAGTGGTTATATGCAGTGTATCTTTCCACAGTGGTTATATGCAGTGTAGCTCTCCACAGTGGTTATATGCAGTGTATCTTTCCACAGTGGTTATATGCAGTGTAGCTCTCCACAGTGGTTATATGCAGTGTATCTCTCCACAGTGGTTATATGCAGTGTATCTCTCCACAGTGGTTATATGCAGTGTATCTCTCCACAGTGGTTATATGCAGTGTATCTTTCCACAGTGGTTATATGCAGTGTATCTCTCCACAGTGGTTATATGCAGTGTATCTCTCCACAGTGGTTATATGCAGTGTATCTCTCCACAGTGGTTATATGCAGTGTATCTCTCCACAGTGGTTATATGCAGTGTATCTCTCCACAGTGGTTATATGCAGTGTATCTCTCCACAGTGGTTATATGCAGTGTATCTCTCCACAGTGGTTATATGCAGTGTATCTCTCCACAGTGGTTATATGCAGTGTATCTCTCCACAGTGGCTGCCTCCCAGTATGGCACCCCATCGTGCTCTGGTTGAAATGAGTGCACTATACAGGGTGCCATTTGTGACTGAATTCAGGAAGGTGAGCTTATGTCAAATTTTCTAAATTGGCGTCCTTTTATTTATTTTTACATTTGTGACTCGTTTCAGGAAACTAGGCATATGTCACACATCACTACTTCACAGGAGAGGCATTTGAACGTAAACATTTATTTTTTATACAAATTAGATTTTGGGGCAGAAATGCCTTCTGGAGCATGTGAACTTTCACGTGCCTTAATAACAAACTTGTATGCCATCTGTATATACAAATAAAATGGTTAAATTATGAGCCTAGTTCGTTTAGCCACGGAAAAAGACGGGAACCTTCCCGCTAGCCATGATTGGCTGAGATAATGGATGGGCTGGACATGTCGAGAGATGAGTTGGGATTGGTCTGCAATGTAGCATGCTTCTGTCTATAACATGAGCTGCTCAGTATGTGTCGATAATCCTTTCTACTGCGGCTTTTTTGAAAGATATTTAAGAACTGCAAAAGTGTTGCTACTGCTCTCCACTTTCTGGAGGACGATCGTGCCATGCTGACTCTCTCTGACTCTGAAAATGAATCGGACGATGAGGAAATCCCTGATTTAGGTTAAAAAAAGTATTCTGATGAGAGTGATGGGGGAGAAATGGCAATCAACAATGGAATGCCCAGTTGGAAGCGCAGTATGACAGCTAAGGAGATGGAGAAAATTCTGGCGTTTGATTGCAAATATATGGAGGGAGTCGAAAAGAGAACAAATAAGGCCGTTGTTTAAAACACCAAACTAAGGGCAACCATGGCATCTGTGACAGAGAGGGAGAAGCGTTCACCCATGTTCAGCACCAGTCAAAAGTTTGGACATACACTACCTAGTCATTCAAGGGTTTTTCTTTATTTTTACTATTTTTTACATTGGAGAACAATAGTGAAGACATCAAAACTATGAAATAACACATAGTTATTTCATAATGTTAAACAAATCAAAATATATTTTATATTTGAGATTCTTCAAATAGCCGCCCTTTGCCTTGATAACAGCTCTTGGCATTCTGTCGATTGAAGCTATGATACAGTACAAAGTCATTATCATTCACATGTTCAATCCTAAGAGAAAAACTAAAAGTAAAACTATGACAATCAGTATGGATTGGGATTTTTGCCGCGTTCAAAACAACTGGGAAATCGGGACTGGGAACCCGGAAACTCCGACTTCCGACTTCAGTGCTTTCAAGACAACTGGGAACTTGGAAAGAAATGAGCTCAGACTGGGAAAAATAGTTTTGAATGATCATCCAACTCAGAATTTCAATATGATAACTCAGGCCTCTTTCTAGAGCCCCGACTTTCTTGTTTTGGGAGATCCCAGACTAACGCCTGATCAGGGTGAGAACGCCCACAATTTGTTTAGGGGGGAGACTACAGACTTTTAGGGGAGAGCCCCATTCAGAGGCGTGCTGTGTTCATTCCAGTGTAGGGGGAGGTTTGGGGTGGAGGAGATGAGAGGAGAAGAGAAGACAGTCCCGTGTAGCTCAGTTGGTAGAGCATGGTGTTTGCAACGCCAGGGTTGTGGGTTCGATTCCCACGGGGGACCAGTATGAAAATGTATGCACTCACTAAACTGTAAGTCGCTCTGGATAAGAGCGTCTGCTAAATGACTAAAATGTAGAGGAGAGGGGAGAGGAGCCCAGCCCACAGACAGACTATAGGTTAGCCCGGTTTGGTTTAGAGGAGAGAGGGAGAGGAGCCCAGCCCACAGACAGACTATAGGTTAGCCCGGTTTGGTTTAGAGGAGAGAGGGAGGGGTAGAGGGAATGTTGGGGTGAGGGGGGATGTTGTTGGGGGAGAGGGGTAGGCAGCTGCATGTGAAAACAGGGTCAGGCCCCCCAAGACAAATGTGTCAGCTTACTCACTTTGGTTGGTTGCCATGGTGACAGAGATGTATGTGAAGGATATGTCATTAAATGGAGAGACCGTGGTGGGGCACGCATAGCTTCACACTAAATGAGCGCTCCGACAGCGACACGTTTTGAATTTCCGAACAGACAATCTGACAGCACAGTTGCAGTCACCAATGCTCTGGATAACATAATAGCCTAACCAGCTCTGCTAGGGTGAGTAATGTTCAGTGAGCTGTTCTGTGTCTGGAAGTAGCTAGCCAGTTAGCTTGGCTGCTTCACTTCTGTTGTTTCTACAGAACGCTCAGATCAACCCTTAAAGAGATGGGTGGGGCTAAAGCTTAAGAGGGTGTGAACGATGCTGAATGGGTGTAGACAAAGAAGAGCTCTCCAGTGGGTGTACCAAAACATTTTCTCAAAAGTGAGTTTACAAGTTCATCAACTTTCAAAGCAAAATTACTTTCCCATTGGATTGTATTTTAGAATTATTGTCATAGAATGTCAAATCTGAATTTGTGCTTCTGGGTGACCTGAACCTAGACTCTAACTCTGATCATCTCAGGAATCTATGTAATACCTAGAATCTTACTCAGATTGTTCACAATGTATCAAGGTTGATCTTATTTTAACCAACACTCCACATCATTTTAATGCTTCTGGTGTTTTTTGCTAATTATATAAGTGATCACTGTGCTGTTGCCTGTGTAAGGGATGGTACAATTCCTAAACTACGTATCATCATGAAAAGAAACTGGAAGCAGTTTGATACTCAATGTTTTTAACATTATATATTTAGCATTGAATGGAATAGAATAGAATTCATCCCTGATGTTGAATTAGCCTTTTCTTACTTCCACAATTCCAGGATGTATGCAACAAGCCCCTTTCGACCAATACTGAATGAAGGGCAGAGACAACTGAAATCATAAGGAAATGAAATGCTTTGTGGGCTAAAGCAAGAAGGTCTGATTCAGCTGATGATTGGATGGCTTTTAAACGGCTTCGGAATCATCAGGGGGTGGCTATGACTGAAAGCAGACAACTACCTCAAATCTACTGCTGATAATCTGAATAATCCTTCCAAATTTTGGCAAGTAGTGAAAGGGATCGAGTGCAAAAAATTTGACAGCTCCCTACATTTACACATTTACATTTACATTTACGTCATTCAGCAGACGCTCTTATCCAGAGCGACTTACACATTGGGCCCTAACAACAGCTGGTTGACTCACAGATGGTAACTGAGAGAACCTCTATTCCGAAGTCTTTTAATCAACATTTTCTTTATGCATTATTTGATAGGGTTAAAGGTCAACATGAGCCCCCTGTTAAATTACCTGACGCTCTCAAGCCCTCCTCCAGGTTTCTCCTTCTTGCCCTTCTCTGTCTCAGAGGTGCGTAGAGCCGTGAAAGCAATCGATGTCAAAAAAATCCCTGTCCCTGATGATCTATACCCCTGCCTACTACAATTAGCTGCAGACAGCATTCCTCCTCCATTAACATGCATCTTTAACCTCACCCTAGAATGTAATGAAATCCCCAGGTTGTGGAAATCAGCATTTGTCCAAGGAGGAGATCCTACTCCACTGAATAACCATCGTCCCATATCTAAAGCCCTATTCGGAGGTCGGGTAATGTAATTACAACACATCTGTCATTTTAGTCACGTCCTCAACTGTCATATCAGTCATTTTTTACATGGCAGTAGGAAAACCTAAAAAATCGTCAGTGTATCAAATATTTGTTCTCCCCACTGTATGTAACATTCTATTGGTTGCAAGAATTTTGTATATTCATTTAAATTGAAAACTCGTAAGTTTTGAATCCAAAGTTGTTTTGTGTATCAGTTCATAAACCATGTGCCATGGAATCGGTACATTGAAAATCTCTTCCCAACTATTTTGCAATCTATATGGCACAGCAGTCAATTTTCTTTAGCCAATTTTGGTCTTTAATGCAGGGCCGACAGACAAGTTCCTTACTTCTCCCCCTTCCACTTTCCTCTTCCATTTTGCAGTAATGCTGCAATTATTTGGTTGTAATTTTGGGTAGAGCAGACATTTCCACATACAGTGCATTGGAGAGACCTGAAAATAGCTGTGCAGCGACGCTCCCCATCTACCCTGAAAGAACTTGAGAGGATCTGCAGAGAAGAATGTGAGAAACTCCCCAAATACAGGTGTGCCAAGCTCGTAGCGTCATACCCAAGAAGACTCAAGGCTGTAATCGCTGCCAAAGGTGATTCAACAAAGTATTGAGTAAAGGGTCTGAATACTTATGTGAATACTTATGTGAATGTGATATTTCAGTTTTTTATTTCTATAAACCTGTTTTTGCTTTGTCATTATGGGATATTGTGTGTAGGTTGATGAGGGGACAATGTAATCCATTTTAGAATAAGGCTGTGATGAATTGTAATATTTTAAATTTTTTTTTTTTTTTTTTTTTTTTTATGTGCTCATTTTTCTAAAAACCTGTTTTTGCTTTGGGTGTATACATTTAATCAATTTTAGAATAAGGCTGTAACGTAACAAAATGTGGAAAAGTCAAGGGGTCTGAATACTTTCCGAATGCACTGTATTTTTGTTAGCTGCATGTTTGACATAACTCCACCACTCCTATTTATGATATAATTTACAAAGATTATACTTTTTTTATATAGGTTTTTTATCAACTAGTATATTTGAGTTTAACCATACGTTTTGTTGTAGTATTTGCTCTGTCTTTTCTGGTGGATTAAACTGAAATTGCATCCAACTTTCTATGGCTTGTTTTAAAAATAGCAATATTTTGTAGATTATTTCATTTTCTAATAACCGAAAGTGAGAGGTAGTAATCTGAATAAAGGGGAAAAGGACATTCTGTAGATGTAGGCAGGGCCATGAGCAAACAGGTAAACTGGGGTATGACTAAAGAGTTAATCAGGGGGATTTTTCCACAAATAGACAGGTATTTACCTTTCCATGGTAGCAATATCTTATTTATTTTTGCTAACTATTACTTTTTTTTGTAATGAGAATTTACTTCTTTCGGGATATGAATACCGAGTATGTCCACTTCACCGTCAGACCATTGTATTGGTAAACAAATGGTAATGTAAAAGTTGTATTTTGTAGCAATCCAATACATAATAGAGTACACTTACCATAATTTGGTTGTAATCCAGAGAGGTTAGAAAAAGTATCTAGATCATCTATGAGGCTGTGGAGGGATCAAAATTGTGGATTTAAAAGAAAACATGAAAAACCTTTGTTTTTAAGCCCTGGTTTTCTAGGCCGTTGATATTATTGTTGGATCTGATTATACTCAAATCAAATCACATTTTATTTGTCACATGCGCCGAATACAACAGGTGTAGACCTTACAGTGAAATGCTTACTTACAAGCCCTTAACCAACAATGCATTTTCAAGAAAAGTAAGCGTTAAGTAAAAAACAAAAATAAAAAATAATTAAAGAGCAACAGTAAAATAACAGTAGAGAGGCTATATACAGGGGGTACCGGTACAGAGCCAATGTGCGGGGACACAGGTTAGTCGAGGTAATTAAGGTAATATGTACAGTTAAAGTGACTATGCATACATAATAACAGAGAGTAGCAGCAGCGTAAAAGGGGGGGGGGGGGGGGGGGGTTGAAGCTGGAGCCTTATGGTTTGGGGGTAGAAGCTGTTAAGAAGCCTTTCGGACCTAGACTTGGCGCTCCGGAACCACTTGCCGTGTGGTAGCAGAGAGAACAGTATATTACTAGGGTGGCTGGAGTCTTTTTAGGGCCTTCCTCTGACACCGCCTGGTATAGAGGTCCTGGTTGGCAGGAAGCTTGGGCCTTCCTCTGACACTGCCTGGTATAGAGGTCCTGGTTGGCAGGAAGCTTGGGCCTTCCTCTGACACCGCCTGGTATAGAGGTCCTGGATGGCAGGAAGCTTGGGCCTTCCTCTGACACCGCCTGGTATAGAGGTCCTGGATGGCAGGAAGCTTGGGCCTTCCTCTGACACCGCCTGGTATAGAGGTCCTGGATGGCAGGAAGCTTGGGCCTTCCTCTGACACCGCCTGGTATAGAGGTCCTGGATGGCAGGAAGCTTGGGCCTTCCTCTGACACCGCCTGGTATAGAGGTCCTGGATGGCAGGAAGCTTGGGCCTTCCTCTGACACTGCCTGGTATAGAGGTCCTGGTTGGCAGGAAGCTTGGCCTTCCTCTGACAACGCCTGGTATAGAGGTCCTGGTTGGCAGGAAGCTTGACCCCGGTGATGTACTGGGCAGTACGCACTACCCTCTGTAGTGCCTTGCGGTCGGCGGCCGAGCAGTTGCCATACCAGGCAGTGATGCAACCAGTCAGGATGCGCTCGATGGTGCAGCTGTAGAAGTTTTTGAGGATCTGAGGACCCATGCCAAATCTTTTCAGTCTCCTGAGGGGGAATAGGCTTTGTCGTGCCCTCTTCACGACTGTCTTGGTGTGTTTGGACCATTATAGTTTGTTGGTGATGTGGAAACCAAGGAACTTGAAACTCTCGACCAGCTCCACTACAGCCCCGTCGATGAGAATGGGGGCGTGCTCAGTCCTCTTTTTTTTCCTGTAGTCCACAATCATCTCCTTTGTCTTGGTCACGTTGAGGGAGAGGTTGTTATCCTGGCACCACACGGCCAGGTCTCTGACCTCCTCCCTTTAGGCTGTCTCATCGTTGTCGGTGATCAGGCCTACCACTGTTGTGTCATCGGCAAACTTAATGATGGTGTTGGAGTCGTGCCTGGCCATGCAGTCATGGGTGAACAGGGAGTACAGGAGGGGACTGAGCACGCACCCCTGAGGGTCCAAGTGTTGAGGATCAGCATGGCAGGTATGTTGTTACCTACCCTTACCACCTGGGGGCGGCCCGTCCGGAAGTCCAGGATCCAGTTGCAGAGGGAGGTGTTTAATCCCAGGGTCCTTAGCTTAGTGATGAGCTTTGAGGGCACTATGGTGTTGAATGTTGAGCTGTAGTCAATGAATAGCATTCTCAGGTAGGTGTTCCTCTTGTCCAGGTGGGAAAGGGAAGTGTGGAGTGCAATAGAGATTGCATCATCTGTGGATCTGTTGGGGCGGTATGCAAATTGGAGTGGGTCTAGGGTTTCTGGGATGATGGTGTTGATGTGAACCATGACCAGCCTTTCAAAGCACTTCATGGCTACAGACGTCAGTGCTACGGGTCGGTAGTCATTTAGGCAGGTTACCTTAGTGTTCTTGGGCACAGGGACTATGGTGGTCTGGTTGAAACATTTTGGTATTACAGACTCAGTCAGGGACATGTTGAAAATGTCAGTGAAGACACTTGCCAGTTGGTCAGCGCATGCTCGGAGTACACGTCCTGGTAATCCGTCTGGCCCTGCGACCTTGTGAATGTTGACCTGTTGAAAGGTCTTACTCACATCGGCTACGGAAAGCTGGATCACACAGTCGTCCGGAACAGCTGATGCTCTCATGCATGCTTCAGTGTTGCATATATATTTGACGCTTTGCCTGTTTGATGGTTCATCGGAGGGCATAGCGGGACTTCTTATAAGTGTCCGGTTTAGAGTCCCGGTCCTTGAAAGCGGCAGCTCTACCCTTTAGCTCAGTGCGGATGTTGCCTGTAATCCATGGCTTCTGGTTGGGGTATGTATGTACGGTCACTGTGGGGACGACGTCATTGATGCACTTATTGATGAAGCCAGTGACTGATGTGGTGTACTCCTCAATGCCATCGTAAGAATCCCGGAACATATTCCAGTCTGTGCTACCAAAACAGTCCTGTAGCTTAGCATCTGCGTCATCTGACCACTCTTTATTGACCGAGTCACTGGTGCTTCCTGCTTTAGTTTTTGCTTGTAAGCAGGAATCAGGAGGATATAGTAATGGTCAGATTTGCCAAATGGAGGGCGAGGGAGAGATTTGTATGCGTCTCTGTGTGTGGAGTAAAGGTGGTCTAGAGTTTTTTTTTCTCTGGTTGCACATTTAACATGCTGGTAGAAATTAGGTGAAACGGATTTAAGTTTCCCTGCATTAAAGTCCCCGGCCACTAGGAGCGCCACCTCTGGATGATTGTTTTCCTGTTTGCTTATGGCCTTGTACAGATCATTGAGTGTGGTCTTAGTGCCAGCATCGGTTTGTGGTGGTAAATAGACAGCTCCAAAAATATATAGTTGAAAACTCTCTTGGTAAATAGTGTGGTCTACAGCTTATCATGAGATACTCTACCTCAGGCGAGCAAAACCTTGACACTTCTTTAATATTAGATTTTGTGCACAAGCTGTTGTTTACAAATATACACAGACCGCCACCCCTTGTCTTACCGGAGGCAGCTGTTCTGTCTTGCCAATGCAGCGTTTATCCTGCCAGCTGTATGTTATCCATGTCGTCGTTCAGCCACGTCTCGGTGAAACAAGTAAGATATTACAGTTTTTATGTCCCGTTGGTAGGATATCCGTGATCGTAGTTAGTCTATTTTGTTATCCAATGATTGTACATTGGCTAATAGGACTGATGGTAGAGACACTCGCTGTCCGGATCCTTACAGGGCACCCCGACCCACGTTCCAGGTATCTCCATCTCTTTCTCATGCGAATGACTGGGATTTGGGCCTTGTCGGGTGTCTGAAGAAAATCCTTAGTGTCCGACTCATTAAAGAAAAATCTTCATCCAGAAGCTTGTATCGGTCATAAGTGGCAGAAACATTATGTACAAAATAAGTTACAAATAACACAAAAAACACACACACAATAGCACAATTGGTTAGGAGCCCGTAAAATGGCTGCCATCTCCTCCAGTGCTAACATTTCGATGGCCATAATAAATAGATATGCTGATAGTGGACAACCTTGTTTTACTCCTCCTGACAGTTTAAAACTTCCTAAGAAGTAGCCATTATTTACTATTTTACACTTAGGGTTACTATACATAACTTTAACCCATTGTATAAGAGATTCTCCAAAATTGAAATATTCCAGGCATTTATATATAAATTCCAGTCGTACTTTATCAAAAGCCTCTTCAAAGTCAGCTATGAATACCAGGCCTGGTTTCCCAGATTTTTAATAGTGTTCTATTGTTTTCAGTATTTGTCTTATGTTATCTCTTATGTACTTCCATGTAAAAAACCTGTCTGATTAGGATGAATAATATCCGACATTATCTTTTTAAGTCTAAGCGCTATGCACTTTGCTCGAATTTTTGCATCACAACACTGAAGTGTAAGGGGCCTCCAATTTTTTAGGTGGACTGGATCTTTACTTGGCATTTTACAATTCAGGAGCTGATCATGGACTTCAGGAAACAGCAGAGGGAGCACGCCCCTATCCACATCGACGGGACCGCAGTGGAGAAGGTGAAAAGCTTCAAGTTCCTCGGCATACACATCACTGACTAACTGAAATGGTTCACCCATGCAGACAGTGTGGTGAAGAAGGTGCAACAGAGCCTCTTCAACCTCAGGAGGCTGAAGAAATTTGGTTGCCACCTAAAACCCTCACAAACTTTTACAGATGCACAATTGAGAGCATCCTGTAGGGCTGTATCACCGCCTGGTATGGCAACTGCAGCCGAACGCATTACCGGGGGAAAACTACTCGCCCTCCAGGACACCTACAGCACCCGATGTCACAGGAAGGCCAAAAAGATCATCAAGGACATCAATCACCTGAGCCACTGCCTGTTCACCCCGCTATCATCCAGAAGGCGAGGTCAGTACAGGTGCATCAAAGCTGGGACAGAGAGAATGAAAAACAGCTTCTATGTCAAGGCCATCAGACTGTTAAATAGCCATCACTAGCACATTAGAGGCTGCTGCTGCCTATTGAAATCCCTGGCCACTTTAAGAAAATAGAACACTAGTCACTTTAATAATGTTTACATATCTTGCACTACTCATCTCATATGTATATACTGCATTCTATTATATAATATTCTACTGTATCTTAGTCCATGCCACTCTGTCATTGCTTGTCCATATATGTATATCTTCTTTAATTCCATTCCTTACTTAGATGTGTGTGTATTGGGTATATGTTGTGAAATTGTTAGATATTGCTTGTTAGATATTACTGCACTGTCGGAGCTAGAAGCACAAGCATTTCGCTACACCCGCAATAACATCTGCTAAACACCTGTATGTGACAAATACAATTTGATTTGATTTAAATTTACCACTTGGGTCCTGTTTCAGTGATAATGAAATCAGACCATCTTGTTGAGTATCTGATAATCTAAAATTTTTATAGGAGTGGTTAAAACATGCTAATAACGGTCCTCTGAATACCTCAACTGGTATGCCATCCAGCCCTGGAGACTTAAAGGCTTCAATTGCATCAAGAAGTTCCTCCTCTTCTCTTTAAGTTCTCCTGAGTCTTTCTACAGTATACAGCTATTCATTTTATTAATAGGAAAAAAATTATATAATTAACTTTGGTTAGTGGAGATGGAGGAATATGCTTAAAGTACTTTGCTTCCTCTTTCAAAATATAGTTTGGTGAATCATAGGTGACTCCGTCATCTGCAACGAGTTTCAGTAAATAATTTTTGGTAGCATTTCTATGTTGGATTAAACATTAAAGATGATTTCAGATCTAAAAATTAAATTGTTTTTAGACGATATTTACACTACCTTGTAGTTTACCAATCAAATGGGCAGATTGTGAAGTACACGTACTTGGCATTCATATCCCTAAAGATATAAAATAACTTACCACAACTCATTTAAATAGAAAGTTTGCCAAAATAGACAAGATCTTGCCACCATGGAAACAGGGTAAATTTTCTACTTCAGCTTTAAGGTCAATTGTCAACTTGTAATAATAAATAAAAACAAAAAAAATCACACTAATGAACTCTTTAGTCACGTAGTTATGGTTTACGTATTTAGTTATGGCTACTACAGACGACTCGTTTTACAAATTATAAAACATTTAAAAATGTATTTGGAATGGCAAGACAGACAAAACTAAACGTGCTTATTTATATAATAAATATGACTTTTGGGGGCTGAAATTATTAAATATGAATGTATATAACCTCTCACTAAAAGCTTCACCCATACAAAACTTAAACCCTAAATGGTCCTCCGGTGCATTATTAAGAAAGGCTCATCTTTTGTTAAAACAATTCCCTTTTTGCCTTCTTCCTTTTCTTCTTCTCGGTCCCAGCTTTGATGCACCTGTACTGACCTCGCCTTCTGGATGGTAACAGGGTGAACAGGCCGTGGCTCGGGTGGTTGATGTCCTTGATGATCTTTTTGGCCTTCCTGTGACATCAGGGCAGGCAGTGTGCCCCTGGTGATGCGTTGGGCAGACCGCACCACCCTCTGGAGAGCCCTGAGGTTGCGGGCGGTGCAGTTGCCATACCAGGCGGTGATACAGCCCTACAGGATGCTCGCAATTGTGCATCTGTAAAAGTTTGTGAGGATCTTAGGGGCCAAGCCGAATTTCTTCAGCCTCCTGAGGTTGAAGAGGCGCTGTTGCGCCTTCTTCACCACACTGTCTGTGTGGGTGGACCATTACAGATTGTCAGTGATGTGTATGCCGAGGAACTTGAAGCTTTTCACCTTCTCCACTGCGGTCCCGTCGATGTGGATAGGGGCGTGCTCCCTCTGCTGTTTCCTGAAGTCCACGATCAGCTCCTTTGTTTTGTTGATGTTGAGTGAGAGGTTATTTTCCTGGCACCACTCCGCCAGGGCCCTCACCTCCTCCCTGTAGGCGGTCTCGTCATTGTTGGTAATCAGGCCTACTACTGTTGTGTCGTCTGCAAACTTGATGATTGAGTTGGAGGCGTACGTGGCCACGCAGTATTGGTTGAACAGGGAGTACAGGAGGGGGCTGAGCACGCACCCTTGTGGGGCCCCTGTGTTGAGGAAGTGGAGGTGTTGTTTCCTACCTTCACCACCTTGGGGCGGCCCGTCAGGAAGTCCAGGACCCAGTTGCACAGGGCGGGGTTCAGACCCAGGGCCAGAGCTTAATGATGAGCTTGGAGGGTACTATGTTGTTGAAGGCTGAGCTTAGTCAATGAACAGCATTCTTACATAGGTATTCCTCTTGTCCAGATGGGATAGGGCAGTGTGCAGTGTGATGGCATTTGCATCGTCTGTGGATCTATTGGGGCGGTAAGCAAATTGAAGTGGGTCTAGGGTGTCAGGTAAGGTAGATGTCTGACATCAAGGCACTTCATGATGTCAGAAGTGAGCGCTACGGGGCGATAGTTCAGTTACCTTTGCTTTCTTGGGTACAGGAACAATGGTGGACATCTTGAAGCAAGTGTGGACAGCAGACTGGAATAGGGAGAGATTGAATATTTCTGTAAACACTCCAACCAGCTGGCAAACGCATGCTTTGAGGACGCAGCTTGGGATTCCGTCTGGGCCGGTAGCCTTGCGAGAGTTAACATGCTTAAATATCTTACTCATGTCGGCCACGGAGAACAAGGGCCCACAGTCCTTGGGAGCGGGCCGCGTCGGTGGCACTGTGTTATCCTCAAAGCGGGCAAAGAAGGTGTTTAGCTTGTCCGGGAGCAAGACGTGGCTGGTTTTCCCTTTGTAATCTGTGATTGTCTGTTGACCCTGCCACATACGTCTTGTGTCTGAGCCGTTGAATTGCGACTCCACTTTGTCTCTCTGCTGATGTTTTGCCTGTTTGACTGCCTTATGGAGGGAATAACTACACTGTTTGTATTCAAACATATTCCCAGTCACCTTGCCATGGTTATATGCGGTGGTTCGCGCTTTAAATTTTGCTTGAATGCTGCCATTTATCCACTCCAGCCGACGCTTGGCATTGGTGAATTTAGGCTTGTGTGAGGCTGCTCAGCCATGGAAACCCATTTCATAAAGCTCCAGACGAACAGTTCTTGTGCTGACGTTGCTTCCAGAGGCAGTTTGGAACACTGTAGTGAGGGTTGCAGCCGAGGACAGACAATTTTACGCGCTACGCGCTTCAGCACTCGGCGGTCCCGTTCTGTGAGCTTGTGTGGCCTACCACTTCACGGCTGAGCCGTTGTTGCTCCTAGACATTTCCACTTCACAATAACAGTACTCACACATTTGTAGCAGGGCAGAAATTTGACGGACTGACTTGTTGGAAAGTTGGCATCCTATGACGGTGCCACGGAGAAAGTCACTGAGGTCTTCAGTATGGGCCATTCCACTGCCAATGTTTGTCTATGGAGATTGCATGGCCGTGTGCTCGATTTTATACACCTGTCAGCAACGTGTGTGGCTGAAATAGACAAATCCACATACCTTTGTCATGTAAGACATCACAGCACAGTTGAAAAATATACGGCATCAAGAGAGAAACTAAGATAGTTGGGATGGTCTGAGGTTCTACGGAGATGGGCTGAGAGAAGATGAGGGGTGGATTTAATCTGTAATAGTTTATAATCTGTAATAGTTGTGACTGAAAAGCATATACACTGAGTGTACAAAACATTAAGCACACCTTCCTAATATTGAGTTGCACTCCCTTTTGCCCTCAGAACAGCCTCAACTCGTTGGGAAATGGACTCTACAAGGTGTCGAAAGCGTTCCACAGGGATGTTGGCCCATGTTGACTCCAACGCTTCCCATAGTTGTGTAAAGTTGGCTGGATGTCCTTTGGGTGGTGGACCATTCTTGATACACACAGGAAACTGTTGAGCGTGAAAAACCCAGCAGTGTTGCAGTTCTTGACACAAACCGGTGCTCCTGGCACCTACTACTATACCCCGTTAAAAGGCACTTAAATAATTTGTCTTGTCCATTCACCCTCTGAATGGCACACATACACAATCCATTTCTCAATTGTGTCAATTCTTAACAATCCTTCTTTAATCTGTCTCCTCCCCTTCATCTACACTGATCGAAGTGGATTTAACAGGTGACATCAATAAGGGATTATAGCTTTCACCTGGATTCACCTGGTCAGTCTGTCATGGAAAGAGCAGGTGTTAATGTGAAGTTGACCTAATGACAGGATTAATAATGTGAAGTTGACCTCCTGACAGGATTAATAATGTGAAGTTGACCTCCTGACAGGATTAATAATGTAAAGTTAACCTCCTGACAGGATTAATAATGTAAAGTTAACCTAATAACAGGATTAATAATGTAAAGTTAACCTCCTGACAGGATTAATAATGTAAAGTTAACCTCCTGACAGGATTAATAATGTAAAGTTAACCTAATGACAGGATGAATAATGTAAAGTTTAACCTAATGACATGATTAATAATGTAAAGTTAACCTCCTGACAGGATTAATAATGTAAAGTTAACCTCCTGACAGGATTAATAATGTAAAGTTATTAATAATGTAAAGTTAACCTAATGACAGGATTAATAATGTGAAGTTGACCTCCTGACAGAATTAATAATGTAAAGTTAACCTAATGACAGGATTAATAATGTAAAGTTAACCTCCTGACAGGATTAATAATGTAAAGTTAACCTCCAGACAGGATTTATAATGTAAAGTTAACCTCCTGACAGGATGAATAATGTAAAGTTAACCTCCTGACAGGATTAATAATGTAAAGTTATTAATAATGTAAAGTTAACCTAATGACAGGATTAGTAATGTTAAGTTAACCTAATGACAATATTAAATATGTAAAAAAATACACATTGACATGATGTATATTGTAAAGTTTACACCATTGTATGATGACCAACGTAAAGTTTACATCACGATATGATGAATAATTACAAGTTTACACCTTGACGTGATGAATATCGTACAGTTTTCATCCTGACATGATGAAACATGTAACGTTTACATCCTGACATGATGACTAATGCAACGTTTACATCATGAGATTATGAATAATAAAAAGTTTACACCTTGGCATGATGAATACTGTAAAGTTTACATCCTGACATGATGAATAATGTAACGTTTGCAGCTTGACAGGATGAATTATATACAGTTTACCTCCTGGCAGGATAAATAATAAAATGTACCTCCTGACATGATAAATCACATAACGTTTACATCCTGACAGAATTAGTCATGTAAAGTATGCATCCTGACATGAATAATCATGTAAGTTTGCCTCCTGACAGGATTAGTAATGTAAAGTTTACCTCTTGACAGGACGAATTATATAAAGTTTACCTCCTGACAGGATGACTAATGTAAAGTTTACCTCCTGACAGGATGACTAATGTAAAGTTTACCTCCTGACAGGATGACTAATGTAAAGTTTACACCCTGACAGGATTAATAATGTGAAGTTTACACCCTGACAGGATTAATAATGTGAAGTTTACACCCTGACAGGATTAATAATGTGAAGTTTACACCCTGACAGGATTAATAATGTGAAGTTTACACCCTGACAGGATTAATAATGTGAAGTTTACACCCTGACAGGATTAATAATGTGAAGTTTACACCCTGACAGGATTAATAATGTGAAGTTTACACCCTGACAGGATTAATAATGTGAAGTTTACACCCTGACAGGATTAATAATGTGAAGTTTACACCCTGACAGGATTAATAATGTGAAGTTTACACCCTGACAGGATTAATAATGTGAAGTTTACACCCTGACAGGATTAATAATGTGAAGTTTACACCCTGACAGGATTAATAATGTGAAGTTTATATCCTGACATGATTAATAATGTAAAGTGTACACCCTTACATTATGAATAATGTAAAGTTTACACTCCGACATGATGAATGGTGTAAAGTGTACACCCTGACATGATGAATACTGTAAAGTTTACACCCTGTCATGATGAATAATGTAAAGTTTACAATGTTATTCTATTTTTCTTCACCTCCTTGCCTCGGAAGAGTGAGAAGAGAGAGACAGAGAGAGAGGTAAAGAGGGAGAGAGGGAGAGAGGGAGAGAGGGAGAGAGGAGAGAGAGGAGAGAGAGAGAGAGAGAGAGAGAGAGAGAGAGAGAGAGAGAGAGAGAGAGAGAGAGAGAGAGAGAGAGACAGAGAGAGAGGGAGAGAGGGAGAGAGGGAGAGAGGGAGACAGAGAGAGAGAGAGACAGAGAGAGAGGGAGAGAGGGAGAGAGGGAGAGAGGGAGACAGAGAGAGAGGGAGAGAGAGAGAGAGAGAGAGAGAGGGAGAGAGGAGATGGCCGGCTGGCTGACTGTCACAGGCAGTCAGTGTGAAGAAACCCATCCCTCTGTCCTGTGCTTTCTCTCCCCTCTCCTCCTCCATCTAGTCTACTGTATCTTCATTTGGATGAACAGTATAGTTACACCCTGTATGCACTAGAACTCTGTATTAATATCTATACAGCAGCCTCCACAGCCTGTTCCTTCACACAGAATCATCAGTTGTGTGTCTGAGATGTAGCTAATGCTTGCTGGCTAATGTTACAAACAGAAGGTAGGTTACAGTCATAGAATTAGATTAGACTACAGCATCAGCCCACAGACAGGAAGAACTAGGAACAAAGGCAATCATGGTGACTCACTCATCTATTCAGACCATAGAGATCCTGTAATTCAGTGTTGTATTTCATTGTGTGATTCAGACTAGCTCTATATATAATCTCTATACATAATCTCTACACAGTATATCTATATATCATCTCTATACATTATCTCTATACATTATCTATATGCATCATCTATATACTTCGTATCTATATATCATCTATATACATTATCGTTATACATTATCTCTATACATCCTCTCTATATATCATCACTATACATAATCTCAATACAGTATCTCTATATATCATCTCTATACAGTATTTACATAATCTATATACAGTATCTCTAAATTATACTGTATTAAAGCAGTATTAATTCAGTATTAATTCAGTATTAAAACAGTAATAAAGCAGTATTAATTCAGCACTAAAGCAGTATTAATTCAGTGTTAATTCAGTGTTAATTCAGTGTTAATTCAGTTGTAATTCATTCAGTATTAATTCAGTATTAATTCAGTATTAATTCAGTATTAATTCAGTATTAAAGCAGTATTAAAGCAGTAATAAAGTGTCTGAGCACTCCAGGATACAACAACTCCATCGCTCCTGTTCTGTTCTAATGACGTCATAGGTGACATCTGTGGTGCTTTCTCTCCTCACGGTCTGCTTGGAATGGAAGTGAAGGCAGGCGTGTGTGTGTAAGCAGCTAGGCAGTAATGTGACTACATTATGAAATGCCATATTTGGAGCTGAAAATACACAAAACCAAACAGTGCAATACAACTCTCCTCTCCTCTCCTCTCCTCTCCTCTCCTCTCCTCTCCTCTCCTCTCCTCTCCTCTCCTCTCCTCTCCTCTCCTCTCCTCTCCTCTCCTCTCCTCTCCTCTCCTCTCCTCTCCTCTCCTCTCCTCTCCTCTCCTCTCCTCTGCCCTCCTCTTCTCTCGTCTCCTCTCCTCTCCTCTGCCCTGCTCTGCTCTGCTCTGCTCTGCCCTGCTCTCCTCTGTTCTGCCCTGGGGACTTAACCTGAATCTATCAGTGCAGAACACAAGCAGAGCCATGACCAGCCAGTCAAGAGAAAGGGAGGGAGGGAAGAGAGAACAGAACCTCTGGGCAGAGAGAGACAGAGGAGACACACAGCTCTATAAGATGGAAGAGCATCACTATAGGATGGAAGAGCATCACTATAGGATGGAAGAGCATCACTATAGGATGGAAGAGCATCACTATAGGATGGAAGATTATCACTATAGGATGGAAGAGCATCACTATAGGATGGAAGAGCATCACTATATGGAAGAGCAGCGCTATAGGATGGAAGAGCAGCGCTATAGGATGGAAGAGCATCACTATATGGAAGAGCAGCGCTATATGGAAGAGCACAACTAAAGTCGCATAAATAACTCTAAATTAAGCGTACAGGAGGACCTGTTTCCTTGTTAATCGCTCAACACAGACATGTGCACACTCCCTCAGAAATCATTTGGAGAAAATATCCTTTCAATTTTATTCAGCCCTATTGTATTCTTCATACTATAAAATACTATAAAATAATGCCACGGAATTCTAAGCAAATCTTTTCTGCTAAATGAACTAGTGTAGCCCACAGCCATATGGCATTGCCAGATCAGGACCTAACACAAGGATAACTCAGAGTATGCTATTATGTTCTTCTGAAATTGACTATTGCAGTATTAATTCAGTATTAATTCAGTATTAATTCAGTATTAATTCAGTATTAATTCAGTATTAATTCAGTAATAATTCAGTAATAATTCAGTAATAATTCAGTATTAATTCAGTATTAAAGCGGTATTAATTCAGTATTAATTCAGTATTAATTCAGTAATAATTCAGTAATAATTCAGTAATAATTCAGTATTAATTCAGTATTAAAGCGGTATTAATTAAGTATTAATTCAGTATTAATTCAGTATTAATTCAGTATTAATTCAGTATTAAATCAGTATTAATTCAGTATTAATTCAGTATTAATTCAGTATTAATTCAGTATTAATTCAGTATTAATTCAGTATTAATTAAGTAATAATTCAGTGTTAATTCAGTATTAAAGCAATATTAAAGCAGTATTAATTCAGTATTAAAGCAGTATTAAAGTAGTAATAAAGCAGTAATAAAGCAGTAATAAAGCAGTATTAATTCAGTATTAAAGCAGTATTAAAGCAGTATTAATTCAGTATTAAAGCAGTATTAAAGCAGTATTAATTCAGTAATAATTCAGTGTTAATTCAGTATTAAAGCAGTATTAAAGCAGTATTAATTCAGTATTAATTCAGTATTAAAGCAGTATTAAAGCAGTATTAAAGCAGTATTAATTCAGTATTAAAGCAGTATTAAAGCAGTATTAATTCAGTAATAATTCAGTGTTAATTCAGTATTAAAGCAGTATTAAAGCAGTATTAATTCAGTATTAATTCAGTATTAAAGCAGTATTAAAGTGTCTAAGCACTCCAACAACTCCATCGCAGAAATAATTGATTTATTGTGATGGTATAGGCAATATTAAATGGATTTATTAGACTTTTTTAAATGTAGATGTTCCAAAGGTCTGCATCAGTGGCTTGTAGGCAATGCATGGAAGCCAGGAGATGCTAAATGTGTTTATGTTAATTAATGGTAAATTACCGTGAGACCGGCAGCTATTTGCTTGACAATCACCGGCTGACAAAATATCATGAACGCCACAGCCCTAGTTGGGACTGAGTGACAGTGAACATGATATGTCTGACAGTGAACATGATATGTCTGACAGTGTTCATGATATGTCTGACAGTGAACATGATATGTCTGACAGTGAACATGATATGTCTGACAGTGAACATGATATGTCTGACAGTGTTCATAATATGTCTGACAGTGTTCATGATATGTCTGACAGTGAACATGATATGTCTGACAGTGAACATGATATGTCTGACAGTGAACATGATATGTCTGACAGTGAACATGATATGTCTGACAGTGAACATGATATGTCTGACAGTGAACATGATATGTCTGACAGTGAACATGATATGTCTGACAGTGAACATGATATGTCTGACAGTGAACATGATATGTCTGACAGTGAACATGATATGTCTGACAGTGAACATGATATGTCTGACAGTGTTCATGATATGTCTGACAGTGTTCATGATATGTCTGACAGTGAACATGATATGTCTGACAGTGAACATGATATGTCTGACAGTGTTCATGATATGTCTGACAGTGAACATGATATGTCTGACAGTTAACATGATATGTCTGACAGTTAACATGATATGTCTGACAGTGAACATGATATGTCTGACAGTGAACATGATATGTCTGACAGTGAACATGATATGTCTGACAGTGAACATGATATGTCTGACAGTGAACATGATATGTCTGACAGTGAACATGATATGTCTGACAGTGAACATGATATGTCTGACAGTGAACATGATATGTCTGACAGTGAACATGATATGTCTGACAGTGAACATGATATGTCTGACAGTGAACATGATATGTCTGACAGTGAACATGATATGTCTGACAGTGAACATGATATGTCTGACAGTGTTCATGATATGTCTGACAGTGAACATGATATGTCTGACAGTGAACATGATATGTCTGACAGTGAACATGATATGTCTGACAGTGAACATGATATGTCTGACAGTGAACATGATATGTCTGACAGTGAACATGATATGTCTGACAGTGAACATGATATGTCTGACAGTGAACATGATATGTCTGACAGTGAACATGATATGTCTGACAGTGAACATGATATGTCTGACAGTGAACATGATATGTCTGACAGTGAACATGATATGTCTGACAGTGAACATGATATGTCTGACAGTGTTCATGATATGTCTGACAGTGAACATGATATGTCTGACAGTGTTCATGATATGTCTGACAGTGTTCATGATATGTCTGACAGTGTTCATGATATGTCTGACAGTGAACATGATATGTCTGACAGTGTTCATGATATGTCTGACAGTGAACATGATATGTCTGACAGTGAACATGATATGTCTGACAGTGAACATGATATGTCTGACAGTGAACATGATATGTCTGACAGTGAACATGATATGTCTGACAGTGAACATGATATGTCTGACAGTGTTCATGATATGTCTGACAGTGAACATGATATGTCTGACAGTGAACATGATATGTCTGACAGTGAACATGATATGTCTGACAGTGAACATGATATGTCTGACAGTGAACATGATATGTCTGACAGTGTTCATGATATGTCTGACAGTGAACATGATATGTCTGACAGTGAACATGATATGTCTGACAGTGAACATGATATGTCTGACAGTGAACATGATATGTCTGACAGTGAACATGATATGTCTGACAGTGTTCATGATATGTCTGACAGTGAACATGATATGTCTGACAGTGAACATGATATGTCTGACAGTGAACATGATATGTCTGACAGTGTTCATGATATGTCTGACAGTGAACATGATATGTCTGACAGTGTTCATGATATGTCTGACAGTGAACATGATATGTCTGACAGTGAACATGATATGTCTGACAGTGAACATGATATGTCTGACAGTGAACATGATATGTCTGACAGTGAACATGATATGTCTGACAGTGAACATGATATGTCTGACAGTGAACATGATATGTCTGACAGTGTTCATGATATGTCTGACAGTGAACATGATATGTCTGACAGTGAACATGATATGTCTGACAGTGAACATGATATGTCTGACAGTGTTCATGATATGTCTGACAGTGTTCATGATATGTCTGACAGTGAACATGATATGTCTGACAGTGAACATGATATGTCTGACAGTGAACATGATATGTCTGACAGTGTTCATGATATGTCTGACAGTGTTCATGATATGTCTGACAGTGAACATGATATGTCTGACAGTGAACATGCTAAGAGATGAAGTAAATGTCAAATCAAATCAAATTGTATTAATTGTGTTCAACAGCCGGTGACTGTGCCCTAGATGAGTTGCACCCAGAGTACTGTCTGTTATGTATCAGGCTGTTATATCATAGAGACCACGGGTCATTCCACACAGGGAGGAAACATGTTGCACCCAGAGTACTGTCTGCTATGTATCAGGCTGTTATATCATAGAGACCACGGGTCATTCCACACAGGGAGGAAACATGTTGCAGTCAACCAGACAGGCAGTGTCCCAAACGGCACCTTATCCCCTAAGTGCACTGCTTTTGAGTAGGTCCCACAAAGGGCTCTGGTCAAAAGTAGTGCACTATATAGGGAATAGGGTGCCATTTGGGACTCTACCTCAGTGTGCCTGCATGTTGTGCCTGCTTATTGCCTTGCAGCTACAGTTGAAGTCAGACGTTTACATACACATTAGCCAAATACATTTTCACTCAATCCTAGTAAAAATTCCCTGTCTTAGGTCAGTTAGGATCAACACTTTATTTAAAGAATGTGAAATGTCAGAATAATAGTAGAGAGAATGATTTATTTCAGCTTTTATTTATTTCATCACATTCCCAGTGGGTCAGAAGTTTACATACACTCAATTAGTATTTGGTAGCATTGCCAATAAGTTGGGTGAATTTTGGCCCATTCCTCCTGACAGAGCTGGTTTAACTGAGTCAGGTTTGTAGGCCTCCTTGCTCACAGACACTTTTTCAGTTCTGCCCACACATGTTCTATAGGATTGAGGTCAGGGCTTTGTGATGGCCACTCCAATACCTTGACTTTGTTGTCCTTAAGCCATTTTGCCACAATTTTGTAAGTATGCTTGGGGTCATTGTCCATTTGGAAGACCCATTTGCGACCAAGCTTTAACTTTCTGACTGATGTCTTGAGATGTTGCTTCAATATATCCACATAATTTTCCATCCTCATGATGACATCTATTTTGTGAAGTGCACCAGTCCCTCCTGCAGCAAAGCACCCCCACAGCATGATGCTGCCACCCCCGTGCTTCATGGTTGTGATGGTGTTCTTTGGCTTGCAAGCCACCCCCTTTTTCCTCCAAACATAACAATGGTCATTATGGCCAAACAGTTATATTTTTGTTTCATCAGACCAGAGGACATTTCTCCAAAAAGTACGATCTCTAGTCCCCATGTGCAGTTGCAAACCGTAGTCTGGCTTTTTTTATGGCGGTTTTGGAGCAGTGGCTTCTTCCTTGCTGAGCGGCCTTTCAGGTTATGTCGATATAGGACTCGTTTTACTGTGGATATAGATACTTTTGTACCTGTTTCCTCCAGCATCTTCACAATGTCCTTTGCTGTTGTTCTGGGATTGATTTGCACTTTTCTCACCAAAGTACATTCATCTCTAGGAGACAGAACGTGTCTCCTTCCTGAGCGGTATGATGGCTGCGTGGTCCCATGATGTTTATACTTGCGTACTATTGTTTGTACAGATTAACGTGGTACCTTCAGGCGTTTGGAAATTGCTCCCAAGGAAAAAACAGACTTGTGGAGGTCTACAATTTCTTTCTGAGGTCTTGACTGATTTCTTTTGATTTTCCCATGATGTCAAGCAAAGAGGCACTGAGTTTGAAGGTAGGCCTTGAAATACATCCACAGGTACACCTCCAATTGACTCAAATTATGTCAATTAGCCTATCAGAAGCTTCTAAAGCCATGAAATCGTTTTCTGGAATTTTCCAAGCTGTTTAAAAGCACAGTCAACTTAGTGTATGTAAACTTCTGACCCACTGGAATTGGGATACAGTGAATTATAAGTGAAATGTTCTGTCTGTAAACAATTGTTGGAAAAAGTACTTGTGTCACGCACTTATTTCCCTCATTAAAATGCAAATCAATTTATAACATTTCTGACATGCGTTTTTCTGGATTTTTTTTTTGTTATTCTGTCTCTCACTGTTCAAATAAACCTACCATTAAAATGATATACTGATTATGTCTTTTTCAGTGGGCAAATGTACAAAATCAGCAGGGGATCAAATACTTTTTTCCCTCACTGTATATGGCAACCTACATTACTACGTTACATTCCTATGGCTCAGAGAGAGAGAGAGAGAGAGAGAGAGAGATGGTGAATCACTAAAACAATACAGAAATACACTATGGAAAATGAAGGAACAGTATGTCAGAAATCAGCTCAATGTAATTGAAGAATCCATAGAATCTAACCACTTCTGGGAAAATTGGAAAACACTAAACAAACAACACAAAGAGTTATCTATCCAAAACGGAGATGTATGGATAAACCACTTCTTCAATCTTTTTGGCCCTATAACAAAGAACAAACAGCAAAACATATACATGATCAAATGCAAATCTTAGAATAAATTATTAAAGACTACCAGAACCCAATGGAGTCTCCAATTACAATGAATGAACTGCACGACAAAATACAAACCCTCCAACCCAAAAAGGCCTGTGGTGTTGATGGGGTCCTAAATGAAATGATAAAATATACAGACCACAAATTCCAATTGGGTAAACTTTTTAACATCATCCTCAGCTCTGGCATCTTCCCCAATATTTGGAACCAATGACTGATCACCCAAATCCACAGAAGTGGAGACAAATTTGACCCCAATAACTACCGTGGGATATTTGTCAACAGCAACCTTGGGAAAATCCTCTGCATTATCATTAACAGCAGACTCGTACATTTCATCAATGAAAACAATGTACTGAGCAAATGTCAAATTGTCTTTTTACCAAATTACCGTATGACAGACCACGTATTCACCCTGCACACCCTAATTAACAAAGAAACAAAACAAAACAAAGGCAAAGTCTTCTCATGCTTTCTTGACTTCAAAAAAGCTTTTGACTCAATTTGGCATGAGGGTCTGCTATACAAATTGATTGAAAGTTGGGGGTGTTGGGGGAAAAACATACGACATTATAAAATCCATGAACACAAACAACAAGTGTGCGGTTTAAAACTGGCAAAAACACCAATTTCTTTCCCGTGGGGTACGACAGGGATGCAGCCTGAGCCCCACCCTCTTCAACATACAGTGCATTCGGAAAGTATTCAGACCCCTTCACTTTTTGCACATTTTGTTACATTACAGCCTTATTCTAAAATTGATTAAAGTGTTTTTTCCGCCCTCATCAATCTACACACATTACCCCATAATGACAAAGCAAAAAAACAGTTTTTCTCAGATTTATTTGCAAAAAAATAACAAATATAAGGAAATATTACATTTAAATAAGTATTCAGACCCTTTACTAAGTAGTTTGTTGAAGCACCTTTGGCAGCGATTAAAGCCTCGAGTCTCCTTGGGTATGACGCTAAAAGCTTGGCACACCTGTATTTGGGGAGTTTCTCACATTCTTCTCTGCAGATCCTCTCACGCTCTTTCAGGTTGGATGGGGAGAGGATATTCAGAGAATTACATTTTTACATTTTAGTCATTTTAGCAGACACTCTAATCCAGAGCGACTTACAGTTAGTGAGTGCATACATTTTTCATACAGACTTGTCCCGAAGCCACTCCTGCGTTGTCTTGTCTGTGTGCTTAGGGTCTTTGTCCTATTGGAAGGTGAACCTTCGCCCCAGTCTGAGGTCCTGAGCGCTCTGGAGCAGGTTTTCATCAAGGATCTCACTGTGCTTTGCTCTGATCATCTTTGCCTCGATCCTGAATAGTCTCCCAGTCCCTGCCGCTGAAAAACATCCCCACAGCATGATGCTGCCACCACCATGCTTCACCGTAGGGATGGTGCCAGGTTTTCCTCCAGACGTGACGCTTGGCATTCAGGCGAAAGAGTTCAATTTTGGTTTCATCAGACCAAAGAATCTTGTTTCTCATGGTCTGAGAGTCCTTTATTGCCTTTTGGCAAACTCCAAGCAGGCTTTCATGTATTTGTATTTGTATTTATTATAGATCCCCATTAGCTGCTGCCAAGGCAGCAGTTACTCTTCCTGGGGTCCAGCAAAATTAAGGCAGTTATACATTTTAAAAACATTACAATACATTCATAACAGATTTCACAACATATTAAGTGTGTGCCCTCAGGCCTCTACTCTACTACCACATATCTATGACACAAAATCCATGTAAACACGTGTGTATAGTGTGAATGTTATTGTGTGTTTGTATGTATTTGTCTATGTTTGTTTTGCTTCACAGTCCCCGCTGTTCCATAAGGTGAATTTTTTATCTGTTTTTTAAATCTAATTTTACTGCTTGCATGAGTTACTTGATGTGGAATAGAGTTCCATATATTCATGGCTCTATGTAGTACTGTGCACCTCCCATAGTCTGTTCTGGACTTGGGGACTGTGAAGAGACCTCTGGTGGCATGTCTTGTGGGGTATGCATGGGTGTCCGAGCTGTGTGCCAGTAGTTCAAACAGACAGCTCGGTGCACTCAACATGTCAATACCTCTCATAAATACAAGTAGTGAAGAAGTCAATCTCTACTCCACTTTGAGCCATTAGAGATTGACATGCATATTATTGATGTTAGCTCTCTGTGTACATCCAAGGTCCAGCCGTGCTGCCCTGTTCTGAGCCAATTGCAATTTTCCTAAGTCCCTCTTTATGGCACCTGACCACACGACTGAACAGTAGTCCAGGTGTGACAAAACTAGGGCCTGTAGGACCTGCCTTGTTGATAATGCTGTTAAGAATACAGAGCAGCACTTTATTATGGAAAGACTTCTCCCCATCTTAGCTACTGTTTTATCAATATGTTTTGACCATGACAGTTTACAATCCAGGGTTACTCCAAGCAGTTTAGTAATCTCAACTTGCTCAATTTCCATAGTATTTATTACAAGATTTAGTTGAGGTTTAGGGTTTAGTGAATGATTTGTCCCAAATACAATGCTTTTAGTTTTAGAAATATTTAGGACTAACTTATTCCTTGCCACCCACTCTGAAACTAACTTCAGCTCTTTTGTTAAGTGTTGCAGTTATTTCAGTTGATGTAGTAGCTGACATGTATAGTGTTGAGTCATCCGCATATATAGACACACTGGCTTTACTCAATGCCAGTGGCATGTTTTTAATAAAGATTGAAAAAGGTAATTGGCCTAGACAGCTGCCCTGGATAATTCCTGATTCTACCTGGATTATGTTGGAGAGGCTTCCATTAAAGAACACCCTCTGTGTTCTGTTAGACAAGTTACTCTTTATCCACAATATTGCAGGGGGTGTAAAGCCATAACACAAGTTTTTCCAGCAACAGACTATGATCGATAATGTCAAAAGCCACACTGAAGTCTAACAAAACAACCCCCACAATCTTTTTATCATCAATTCTCTCAGTAATTTGTGTAAGTGATGTTTTTGTTGAATGTCCTTCCCTATAAGCATGCTGAAAGTCTTTTGTCAATTTCTTTCACGTAAAAAAGCATTGTGTCTGGTCAAACACCATTTTTTCCAAAAGATTATTAACGGTTGGTAACAGGCTGATTGGTCGGCTATTTGAGCCAGTTAAGGGGGCTTTACTATTCTTAGGTAGGGGAATAACTTTTGCTTCCCTCCAGGCCTGGGGCACACACGTTCTAGTAGGCTTAAATTGAAGATATGGCAAATGGGAGTGGCAATATCGTCCGTTATTATCCTCAGTAATTTTCCATCCAAGTTGTCAGACCCCGGTGGCTTGTAATTGTTGATAGACAACAATCATTTTTTCACCTCTTCCACACTCACTTTACGGAATTCAAAATTACAATGCTTGTCTTTCATAATTTGGTCAGATATACTTGGATGTGTAGTGTCAGCGTTTGTTGCTGGCATGTCATGCCTAAATTTGCTAATCTTGCCAATGAAAAAATCATTAAATTAGTTGGCAATATCAGTGGGTTTTGTGATGAAGGAGCCATCTGATTCAATGAATGATGGAGCTCAATTTGCAGTAGGTTTGCCAATCGGTTGTGCAGCCAGACTTATTTGCCATCTCTTTTGTCTCATCCCTCTCAACCATACCATTTTTCAATTCCTCATTATTCCACGTGGATTTAACAGTTTTTACAGTCATTTTCTTAATGGGTGCATGCTTATTAGTAACTGGGATAAGCAATTTCATGAATGTGTCAAGTGCAGCGTCTGGTTGCTTGTCATTACACACCACGGACCAACAAATATTATTCACATCAACAACGTAGGAATCACTACAAAACGTATTGTATGACCTCTTATACACAATATTTGGCCCATATCTGGGAGCTTTGGTTTTCCTAGATATGGCTACTATAATGTGATCACTATATCCGATGGATTTGGATACTGCTTTCAAACACATTTCTGCAGCATTAGTAAAGATCTGATCAATACATGTTGATGATTTCATTCCTGTACTGTTTGTAAATACCCTGGTAGATTGATTGATAACCTGAACCAGGTTGCAGGCACTAGTTAGAGTTTGAAGCTTTCTCTTGAGTGGGCAGCCTGATGAAAGCCAGTCAATATTTAAATCACCCAGAAAGTATACCTCTCTATTGATATCACATACATTATCAAGCATTTCACACATGTTATCCAGATACTGACTGTTAGCACTTGGTGGTCTATAGCAGCTTCCCACCAGAATGGGCTTTAGGTGAGGCAGATTAACCTGTAGCCATATTACTTCAACAGTATTAAAATGAGATCCTCTCTAAGCTTTAAAGGATTGTGGTTCTGAATATAAACAGCCACACCTCCACCTTTGGCATTTCTGTCTTTTCTGTAGATCTTATAACAATGTATTGCTACCACTGTATCATCAAAGGTATTATCTAAGTGAGTTTCAGAGACTGTCAGAATATGAATGTCATCTCTTGCTAGCAAATTATAGATTTCATGAACCTTGTTTCTTAAGCTACATAAGTTAACGTGGGCTATTTTTAACACCTTTCTGGGATGCTTGATTATGGTTTTTCTTGCTTTACTGGGAAGCATAGCAGAGGTAGACATGCTCAAATTATTGTTTAGTGCAGGGTGAGCTGCACACAGTGGACTTCCTACTAGGGCACATCACCTCAGTGCCAACAGTATTAGTCTGGTTCATAGGCATATGGTTACTGCATACAATAGCTTAAGGATCAGCAGAGGCATTCAGGGCAGTAAGAGGGACATAAATTAGGTTACCTACATTGTGTCTTCCAACACCCCTGGGATAATGTGCGTTTGCTGAAGCATTATGACAACTCAGCGACACAGTGGTAGGAATTAAATGAGCTGGACTTGGTTCATTGATAAGTCATTGTCTCAACGCAGCCTTATAATGCTATGAAAGGATCTTGGAACACAAATGATTTGGGTGGATCCCATCCTCCTTGTAATACGAGCTTTGTTTCAAGAAGGTATCAAATTTGTCAATAAATGTTACACCCACAGAGCTGCAATAGTCTCGTAGCCAGTTATGGAGGGCTAAACTTCGTCAACCATTTTGAAAAGAAGTTTGACGACATCCGATCCTCATTTATTAAGTCAAATGACACCGCTGGTCCTGCTCACACTGCCCTACCCTATGCTTTGACTTCTTTCTCCCCTCTCTCTCCAGATAAAAACTTGCGACTTGTGACGGCTGGCCGCCCAACAACCTGCCCGCTTGACCATATCCCCTCCTCTCTTCTCCAGACCATCTCCGGTGACCTTCTCCCTTACCTCACCTCGCTGATCAACTCATCCTTGACCGCTGGCTATGTCCCTTCCGTCTTCAAGAGAGCGAGAGTTGCACCCCTTCTCAAAAAACCAACACTCGATCCCTCTGATGTCAACAACTACAGACCAGTATCCCTTCTTTCTTTTCTCTCCAAAACTACTTTAGCCAACTCTCTTGCTATCTCTCTCAGAACGACCTTCTTGATCCAAACCAGTCAGGTTTCAAGACTGGTCATTCAACTGAGACTGCTCTTCTCTGTGTCACGGAGGCTCTCCGCACTGCTAAAGCTAACTCTCTCTCCTCTGCTCTTGTCCTTCTAGACCTTTCTGCTGTCTTTGATACTGTGAACCATCAGATCCTCCTCTCCACCCTCTCCGAGCTGGGCATCTCCGGCGCGGCTCACTCTTGGATTGCGTCCTACCTGCCCGGTCGCTCCTACCAAGTGGCGTGGCGAGAAGCTGTCTCCGCACCACGTGCTCTCACCACTGGTGTCCCCCAGGGCTCAGTTCTAGGCCCTCTCCTATTCTCTCTATACACCAAGTCACTTGGCTCTGTCATATCCTCACATGGTCTCTCCTATCATTGCTACGCAGACGACACACAATTAATCTTCTCCTTTCCCCCTTCTGATAACCAGGTGGCGAATCACATCTCTGCATGTCTGGCAGACATATCAGTGTGGATGACGGATCACCACCTCAAGCTGAACCTCGGCAAGACGGAGCTGCTCTTCCTCCCGGGGAAGGACTGCCCACTCCATGATCTCGCCATCACGGTTGACAACTCCATTGTGTCCTCCTCCTAGAATGCAAAGAACCTTGGCGTGACCCTGGACAACACCCTGTCATTCTCCGCTAACATCAAAGCGGTGACCCGATCCTGTAGGTTCATGTTCTACAACATTCGCAGAGTACGACCCTACCTTACACAGGAAGCGGCACAGGTCCTAATCCAGGCACTTGTCATCTCCCGTCTGGATTACTGCAACTCGCTGTTGGCTGGGCTCCCTGCCTGTGCCATTAAACCCCTACAACTCATCCAGAACGCTGCAGCCCGTCTGGTGTTCAACCTTCCCAAGTTCTCTCACATCACCCCGCTCCTCCGCGCACTCCACTGGCTTCCAGTTGAAGCCCGCATCTGCTACAAGACCATGGTGCTTGCCTACGGACCTGTGAGGGGAACGGCACCTCCGTACCTTCAGGCTCTGATCAGTCCCTACACCCAAACGAGGGTATTGCATTCATCAACCTCTGGCCTGCTGGCCCCCCTACCTCTGCGGAAGCACAGTTCCCGCTCAGCCCAGTCAAAACAGTTCACTGCTCTGGCACCCCAATGGTGGAACAAGCTCCCTCACGATGCCAGGACAGCGGAGTCACTCACCACCTTCTGGAGACACTTGAAACCCCACCTCTTTAAGGAATACCTGGGATAGGATAAAAGTAATCCTTCTACCCCCCCCCCCAAAAAATAAATAAATAAAGAAGAAGATATATATATATATATTGTAAAGTGGTTATCCCACTGGCTATCATAAGGTGAATGCACCAATTTGTAAGTCGCTCTGGATAAGAGCGTCTGCTAAATGATGAAAATGTAAATGTAAATGTAAAAGTCTGCTGAACGGTTCAATTCCATGATTTAGGGAGGTCAGAGGGCCAGATATTATGGGGTGTTTGTTGGTGTCAAGTAGAGACCCAATCAGTTCTTTAAAATCCATCTTCAGCTGTTCTTCCCTTCATAATGTAATTTGACCCCACATGAAACATGACAGCATCAGCCCCTGGTGACTGACTCAGAGCCTCGGGAAGCAACCTGGTGATATCTGGTGGTCTTTGCCCAAGGTACAGATATATGCCTCACCATCGAACTCCCTATCACAATCGCCGGAATGATCTGGCCTCTGCTGTGTCTCGAAGCAGATTGCGAGGACAGAGCCACAGAACTCACCTGAGAAGAGGGCTGCTGAGATGCCAGCTCCGTGCAGACAGAGCTCTGATCCAGAGAGCACGACTCAGCGGAGGGGGGCCGCGGTGGTCTCGACTGTGCCCAGGCAGTTGATTGACTAGGACAGGGAGAGGTAGCTGGAGGGTCATCCATAGCCATGGAGGGAACACCCAAACCCCAGGCAGAAGACAGCTGGTACAGGGGCTCAAAGCGATTTGAAAGTCTTAAGTCCCGAAGCGGGGGAAGAAGGCAGGTGCGCCGAGAATGATTATTCTCCTTCTTTCTGGTTCCGACACGCATCCATTTACTCTCACCTGGAGTGGAACAGTGAGCAGCCATTTACTGGTTCAAGCTAGTAGAGGGGTGCAGTGGCGGAAATTGATCATAGTCCAGGAAGGTCCCATTATGATCCTCCTGGATGTTTTGATAGGAAGCATTTAAAGATGCCGATAGTCTCATAGAATCCTTATTCAGTTCAAGGCGCTTGGTCAAATGTTTTATTTCTTCATGAAGAGTAATAATCCTTTTTTTAGCTGCATCAAGTTCAATACATTTTTCACAAATGAAGGTATCCATCGGACCTTTCCCCGTGACAACAACGAACATGTCGCAGATTATACATGTAATAGCACGCAAGTCCCCCCATTAGATTCAAATGAGTTTTCACTGCTGCACGTCGGCAGTCCAAGGGAACAAACATTTCCTGGCTCTGCTGGGGACTTAGATGCTCCCTCCATGGCCGCAGACACCCCCACCAGCGCCGCGGACACCCCCACCAGCGCCCCGCACAACTGTGTTGTTGTCTGTCTCTCATTGAATGTGAAGAGCGAGAGAGAAGCGCAGTTGTGGCAGTTTTGTCGGTTGTCAGTGGCAGGTCGCCGGCTGTTCCTGGCTACGCACCGGCCCGGCTGCGTGTTAGTGTCCAGTGTAGCCTCTCAGAGCTGTGTCGGGCGTGTCCCAGGTAGTGTTTAATTTGCGTTGAAGACAGGACTTGGCTGATAGATGTCATCTAGACAACGCTAGCTACCTAGCTGCCAACAATGGCCAACTGAATGTATTTTCACACTCAAATAACCTCCACTATGGAGGTGCTAGCGAATGCAGCGTGGCTGACATCTGTAAACTCGTAGACGACGACTATGCAGTGTTTCGTTTGGAAATTCAAAGCCAGAATGAAAACAGGGCACTGCGGAGGAAACTACAGCTGCTCAGAACGAAGGTCCTCACCAGTCGCCCCAGCAGCGCCAAGATCCTCAATCATACATTCAATCTGACTTTGTTTTTACCAATGTAACTACATAACAACATAATGGTAATCATTTATTTGAATGGTCAATCTCTATTGATAAACTGAGTAAATCAAGATGTAGCCTAGGCGTATTCACAATACGGTTCTGGCTTAGAAAACCGTGACACAATTTTTATTTCTGTGCAGCATGAGTGGGGAGCTAACATGATGCAGACCAGACTCCCAGTGCAGGCTAGCAGTGAGTTAGTGGAGCAGGCAGGGTGGGGAGCTAACATGATGCAGACCAGACTCCCAGTGCAGGCTAGCAGTGAGTTAGTGGAGCAGGCAGGGTGAGGAGCTAACATGATGCAGACCAGACTCCCAGTGCAGGCTAGCAGTGAGTTAGTGGAGCAGGCAGGGTGAGGAGCTAACATGATGCAGACCAGACTCCCAGTGCAGGCTAGCAGTGAGTTAGTGGAGCAGGCAGGGTGGGGAGCTAACATGATGCAGACCAGACTCCCAGTGCAGGCTAGCAGTGAGTTAGTGGAGCAGGCAGGGTGGGGAGCTAACATGATGCAGACCAGACTCCCAGTGCAGGCTAGCAGTGAGTTAGTGGAGCAGGCAGGGTGGGGAGCTAACATGATGCAGACCAGACTCCCAGTGCAGGCTAGCAGTGAGTTAGTGGAGCAGGCAGGGTGGGGAGCTAACATGATGCAGACCAGACTCCCAGTGCAGGCTAGCAGTGAGTTAGTGGAGCAGGCAGGGTGGGGAGCTAACATGATCCAGACCAGACTCCCAGTGCAGGCTAGTAGTGAGTTAGTGGAGCAGACACAGTGAGCTATAATAAGGGGTCGGCTGCGCTGATGGACAGGCTTGATCCATGAGACATAGTTGACAGAAGTACCGAAAGTAACAAGAATGTGAGTACCGAACCGGTTTTCATGTTCTAGTATAGTAAAAGTACAGACGTTTCAGGATAACGTGCAACACAATACTCTAATCTACCTTTCTTTACTTTTCTGTACTGTACTGTACTATACTATACTATACTATACTATACTATACTATACTATACTATACTATAATATACTATACTATACTATACTATACTATACTATACTATACTATACTATACTGTACTATACTCTACTCTACTCTACTCTACTCTACTATACTCTACTCTACTCTACTCTACTATACTATACTGTACTGTACTGTACTGTACTGTACTGTACTATACAATACTATACTATACTATACTGTACTGTACTGTACTGTACTATACTATACTATACTATACTATACTATACTATACTATACTATACTATAATGTACTATACTATACTATACTATACTATACTATACTATACTATACTATACAATACTATACTATACTATACTATACTATACTATACTATACTATACTATACTATACTATACTATACTATACTGTGCTATGCTATGCTGTTCTGTGCTGTGCTGAGATGTCCAAACTTGTGAAACATAGACGTCTATGATTGGTACAGACTTGGTCCAGTCTGGACCAACCAAAATGTGGTTTTGTTTGGGGGCGGAGCTAATTAGAATAATAGCATGTAGAATAATACCCAAAACATACAATGGAGTATGTAACAATGTTCTACCTCATATATACATACATACATACATACAGGATATGTAACATGGCCGGGAACAGAATGACATCCATCATTATCCATTTCTATACAGGACAGATCAGGGACCCATGATGTAATTAAGTTAGAATAGCTTTTTTCAAACTCAAGGTGTCATATCATAGCTGTCACCCCAATCTTTCTGCAGACAGCTTTGAAGGATATTTTACTGTCATTCCGTTACCAAACATTGCATCTGGAAAGTTCCTAAAGTAAATATGTTTTAGTAAACATTTCAGTGGCAGTTGTTAAAAGTAGACTTCTGCATATATTGTAGGTGTGTGGTTTGTTAAACTTTGAAATCAATGGCTTTTGCATGGCATACATTTTCTAAGTGAAAAAGTGAGTCTCATCATCACTGTTACCTTGGAATTGCCGACATACTGTAATGTAAATCATAAGACTGGACACTGTCTCTGCATCGCAAATTACACCCTATTCCCAATTTAGTACACTACTTTAGACTAGGGCCTATTGTCACGCCCTGGCTCTGGGGACACTTGTATGTTGAGCCAGGGTGTGAGTTTCCTTGTTTCTAGTTGGTGTATTTCTATGTTGACCAGAGTGGTTCTCAATCAGAGGCAACTAGTGTCAGCTGTTGCTGGTTGTCTCTGATTGGGAACCATATTTATTCAGTCTGTTTGCCACAGTGGTTTGTGGGATCTTGTTCCGTGTTCCAGTGTGGTTTGTGTTAGACCGTGGATGTCACGTTATCGTTTTGTTGTTTTTGTTAGTGTAATCACTAATAAAAGAGTATGTTCGCCTTCAACGCTGCGCCTTGGTCCTCCTCTGTTCCCGACGATCGTGACAGAAGATCCCACCAAGACTGGACCAAGCAGCGTGTCCAGGAGCCATCGCCAGGGAGATCTCTAGCGGATCTCCTTCGCCTCCTCGACTGGGTCAAGCCGTGTGAGGAAGAGAGGGGCTTGACGTGGAAGCAGAAGGGCGAAAGGCTGGCGAAAAATATGGAGACCTGGTCCACGGGTAGGAGAGAAGCCCAGAAATGTTTAGGGGGGGTCTCACGCCGTGGACGACGGGGCAGCAGGAGACCGCGATAGAGCGGCCCAGCGGGTTGGCAGAGGAGGCCGCCAGGTTACGGGGGCCACTGGTCAAAGAGGGGAAGGAAGGTGTAGAGGCATGGCGAGAGGTACTGGGGTGTGTTACCAGTCCGGTCCGGCCTGTTCCTGATCCCTGCGTAGGGCCAGTGGTGTGTGTCCCCAGTACGGTCCGGTCTGTTCCTGTCCCTTGCACCGAGCCTGTGGTGCGCGTCGCCAGCCCAGTCCGGTCCATTCCTGCTCTCCGCACCAAGTCAGTGGTGCGCTTCGTCAGCCTGGCCCGGCCTGTTCCTGCTCCCCGCACCAAGCCTATGGTGCGCGTCGCCAGCCCGGCCCGGCCTGTTCCTGCTCCCCGCACCAAGCCAATGGTGCGCGTCACCAGCCCGGCAAGGCCTGTTCCTGCTCCCCGCACCAAGCCAAGGGTGCGCGTTGCCAGCACGGCCCGGCCTGTTCCTGCTCCCCGCATCAAGCCTATGGTGAGCGTCGCCAGCCCGGTCCGGTCCGTTCCTGCTCCTCACACCAAGCCAGTAGTGTGCGTCGTCAGTCCGGCACGGCCCGTGCCTGTTCCACCGGTGCCTGGTCCGGCACCGGTCAGCTGCTTCACGCCGGAGCTAGAGCAATCCGCTCCACCAGTGTGCAGTTCAGCTCCGGGCAGCAGGGTCAGACCAGACCAGGGGTACTTTGGGGGGTTAGAGAGGGAGTGGGGATCAGGCCCGGATCCGCCGCCAAGGCGGAGTGCCCACCCGGTCCCTCCCCTGTGGTATTTAGTTGGCGCGGTCGGAGTCCGCGCCTTTAGGGGGGGGGGGGGTACTGTCACGCCCTGGCTCTGGGGACACTTGTATGTTGAGCCAGGGTGTGACTTTCCTTGTTTCTAGTTGGTGTATTTCTATGTTGACCAGAGTGGTTCTCAATCAGAGGCAACTAGTGTCAGCTGTTGCTGGTTGTCTCTGATTGGGAACCATATTTATTCAGTCTGTTTGCCACAGTGGTTTGTGGGATCTTGTTCCGTGTTCCAGTGTGGTTTGTGTTAGACTGTGGATGTCACGTTATCGTTTTGTTGTTTTTGTTAGTGTAATCACTAATAAAAGAGTATGTTCGCTTTCAACGCTGCGCCTTGGTCCTCCTCTGTTCCCGACGATCGGGACACCTATGCACTATATTGGGAATCGGGGGACATTTCAGATGCAGCCTATGTGATCTGTTTAAAAAAATTAAGTTCTGATTTAAAATGTGATATTTCAAAACAATAAAACCTGATTTGACAGTAGCTTAACTGGCTTGCAGCATACACTTGCCTCCATCTCTCTCTCCATCCCTTTCTCCCTCCACCCCTCTCTCTCCATCCCCCTCTCTCTCATTCCCCTCTCTCTCCATCCCTCTCTCTCCATCCATCTCTCTCCATCCCTCTTTCTCCATCCCTCTCTCTCTATCCCTCTTTCTCCATCCCCCTCTCTCTCCATCCCTTTCTCCCTCTCTCTCCATCCCCCTCTCTCCATCCCCCTCTCTCCATCCCCCCTCTCTCATCTCTCTCCATCCCTCTTTCTCCATCCCTCTCTCTCCATCCCTCTCTCTCCATCCCTCTCTCCACCCCCTCTCTCTCTCCATTCCCCTCTCTCCATCTCTCTCTCTCTCTATCCCTTTCTCCATCTCTCTCTCTCCATCCCCCTCTCTCTCATTCCCCTCTCTCTCATTCCCCTCTCTCTCATTCCCCTCTCTCTCATTCCCCTCTCTCTCATTCCCCTCTCTCTCCATCCCTCTCTCTCATTCCCCTCTCTCTCATTCCCCTCTCTCTCATTCCCCTCTCTCTCCATCCCTCTTTCTCCATCCCTTTCTCTACATCCCTCTTTCTCCATCCCTCTCTCTCCATCCCCCTTTCTCTCCACCCCCCCTCTCTCATCTCTCTCCATCCCTCTCTCTCCATCCCTCTCTCTCCATCCCTCTCTCCACCCCCCTCTCTCTCTCCATCCCTCTCTCTCTCTCCATCCCTCTCTCTCTCTCCATCCCTCTCTCTCTCCATCCCCCTCTCTCTCATCCCTCCTCCCCTTTCCCCTCCATCTCTGTCTGTTTGGGAGCATTCTTGGTATAGTATTGGTTTTGACATTACCATGGATACCTCCTCAGCCAGCCCTGGTTATTTATAGCAGCAGTAGGAGATATGTAGCTTAGCTCCCTCTCTCTCTTTGTACCTCTTTCCTCCGCTCTCTCCATATACTCTCTCTCTCTCTCTCTCTCTCTCTCTCTCTCTCTCTCTCACTGTGAGAAACAGCCTACTGCTGCCAAAAATGGTTGCCAAAATCAGACAACATGGACAATACAGGATGAGGAGAAGGAGGACTCTATCTATCTCTCTCTTTCTCTCTCTCTCTCTCTAGCTCGTTCTCTCCCTCCCCTCTCTCTCTCTCTCTCTCTCTCTCTCTCTCTCTCTCTCTCTCTCTCTCTCCCTCACTGTGAGAAACAGCCTAGTGTTGCCAAAGATGGTTCCCAAAATCAGACAACAAGGGCAATACAGGATGAGGAGAAGGAGGACGGGAATGTATCATACAAACATGCATTTGATAATGAACGCTATTTCACTCATATCTACAGTGTGGAAATGCTATTAGGGCATTATAATAAATCTACATATGGGTTATTTCAATGTATCAACAGAAAAATACAAAGTTCATTTTTATTATAAAATACACACATTAACATACATAGTCTTGAAAATAAATGTAGTGTATTGATTGACTGAGCTTTTATAATGAAAATATATCTGTCCTGAAATAGACTGGTGATGATGATGTGGTTGTTGTCTGTGGGAACTAACGTGACTGTGAGATGGAAAGAGTTGACCCTGCTGAAGAGAAGACACCACAACAACAAGAGAATGCTGGGTCTAAAAATGTGCTTCCTGTTCTGTCTCTATGGTGGATTGTGTGACAGGAAGACTGAAACATAGAGACACAAAACCGTATCTAAAGACCAGATTACCACCTTCCCCTGGGAGAGAGACACCACGGTTCTGTTTCAGACAGACAGGCTTCTCACAGATATTCTATGTGTTGTCTTCCATCATTTTCCAAAACCAGAAACCATTAGACCAACACAATACCAATGGTATGATTTTGACATAAAAATTGGTAAATGACAATAGCCATGTCAGTACTGCCACATTAGTGTATAATCAGTCCTGTCTCAGTACTGCCACATTAGTGTATAATCAGTCCTATGTCTCAGTACTGCCACATTAGTGTATAATCAGTCCTATGTTTCAGTACTGCCACATTAGTATATAATCAGTCCTGTCTCAGTACTGCCACATTAGTGTATAATCAGTCCTATGTCTCAGTACTGCCACATTAGTGTATAATCAGTCCTATGATTCAGTACTGCCACATTAGTGTATAATCAGTCCTGTTTCAGTACTGCCACATTAGTGTATAATCAGTCCTGTTTCAGTACTGCCACATTAGTGTATGATCAGTCCTATGTTTCAGTACTGCCACATTAGTGTATGATCAGTCCTGTTTCAGTACTGCCACATTAGTGTATGATCAGTCCTATGTTTCAGTACTGCCACATTAGTGTATAATCAGTCCTGTTTCAGTACTGCCACATTAGTGTATGATCAGTCCTATGTTTCAGTACTGCCACATTAGTGTATAATCAGTCCTATGTCTCAGTACTGCCACATTAGTGTATAATCAGTCCTGTTTCAGTACTGCCACATTAGTGTATGATCAGTCCTATGTTTCAGTACTGCCACATTAGTGTATGATCAGTCCTATGTTTCAGTACTGCCACATTAGTGTATGATCAGTCCTATGTTTCAGTACTGCCACATTAGTGTATGATCAGTCCTATGTTTCAGTACTGCCACATTAGTGTATGATCAGTCCTATGTTTCAGTACTGCCACATTAGTGTATGATCAGTCCTATGTTTCAGTACTGCCACATTAGTGTATGATCAGTCCTATGTTTCAGTACTGCCTCATTAGTGTATGATCAGTCCTATGTTTCAGTACTGCCACATTAGTGTATGATCAGTCCTATGTTTCAGTACTGCCACAGTAGTGTATGATCAGTCCTATGTTTCAGTACTGCCACATTAGTGTATAATCAGTCCTATGTTTCAGTACTGCCACATTAGTGTATGATCAGTCCTATGTTTCAGTACTGCCACATTAGTGTATGATCAGTCCTATGTTTCAGTACTGCCACATTAGTGTATGATCAGTCCTATGTTTCAGTACTGCCACATTAGTGTATGATCAGTCCTATGTCTCAGTACTGCCACAGTAGTGTATAATCAGTCCTATGTTTCAGCAGTTTCTAGTGTATGATCTTATCGTCTCAGGAGTTCCCTCCACACACAGTGCCAGCCCCAACATCACACACACACAACATTGAATTGTGGCCAAGGCCATAGATACCTACATACACTTGCCTCTCCTCTCCGTGCCTGCCTCCCTTCTGTGTCACCATGACAACCCCTCAGTGGAAGCTACACCCATAGAATTAGGAAATAGAATAATTTATTTTAATAGTATCTCTATGGCTACACCACCACCACCCTTAATGGTGTTTACAGAAAGTGGATGTGTCTGGTTTTCAGGGATACAGTATTTTCAACCAAACTTCAGAGGGTGAATGGGCAAGATAAAATATGTAAGTGCCTTTGAACGGGGTATGGTAGTAGGTGCCAGGCGCACCGGTTTGAGTGTGTCAAGAACTGCAACACTGCTGGGTTTTTCACGCTCAACAGTTTCCTGTCTGTATTAAGAATGGTCCACCACCCAAAGGACCTCCAGCCAACAGCAGGCCAGTGGTCGAATCTGGTCATTGATGAAAGAGGACAAAGAGCAACAGACGGGCTACAGTTAGTCGACTGACAGTCCAGTTCAACGTTGGTGCCCAAAGACCCATAAAAGAATGCACAACTCGTCGTACCTTGACACTAATTAGGTATGGCAGCCAACGACCATACAGAGTTCTACTTCTTTCAGCAAAAAGCAACAAGAAAGCAACAAGAAACTGCGGTTGCAGTGGGCTAAGGAACGAAAACTCTGGACTGGAGAATTGGAAAAACATTGCCTGGTCTGATGAATCCCGGTTCCTGCTGTTTCATGCTGTTGGGAGGACTACGGTATGGAGAAAACCACATGAGTACATGCATCTATCGTGCTGCGTGTCAACAGTGCAGGCTTGTGGTGATGGTGTGGGGTGTGTTTTCATGGCACACATTGGGCCCCTTGATAAAAGTGGAGCGACGTTTGAATGCCACAGGATATCTGAACATCATTGCTAATCAGGGGCATCCCATCATGGCAGCAGTGTATCCATCTGCAAATGAACACTAAGACAATTTTCAGCAGGATACTGTCCCATGTCACAAGGCTAGGATTGTCCAGGAATGGTTCTACGAACATGACAGTGAATTTAGCTTACTGCAGTGGCCTGCCCAGTCACCAGACCTCAATCCAATTGAGCATCTGTGGCATGAGATGGAAAAAGCTATTCGGAGTAAAGATCCACTGCTAATGAGCTTGACACAACTGTGGGAAGCATTGGAGTCAACATGGGCCAGCATCCCTGTGGAACGCTTTCGACACCTAGTAGAGTCCATGCCCTGATGAATTGAGGCTGCTCTAATGGCAAAAAGGGGTGCAACTCAATACCAGGAACGTGTTCCTAATGTTTTGTACACTCAGTGTACATCGCGCTGGTTTTTTTATGCATCGTCAAGACAGGATGGCAGACTGAGGTAAGACAAAGGGAGGAGCGGTATGTCTCTTATTTAACAACAGCTGGTGCGCCATCTCTAAAATCACGGCCGGTTGTGATACAGGTCTGTGGTGACGCCTTGCCTTAGACCGCTGCGCCACTCGGGAGGCCCCTTCACTGACATGTTCAACCTATCCCTGACCCGGTCTGTAATACCAGCTTGTTTTAAGCAGACCACCATTGTCCCCGTGCCTAAGAATGCCAAGGTAACCTGTCTAAATGACTATTGCCCCCGTAGCACTCACATCTGTAGCCATGAAATGCTTTGAAAGGCTGGTCATGGCTCACATCAACACAATAATCCCAGACACCTTGGACCCACATCAATTCGCATACCGCCCCAACAGATCAACAGACTGCCCTCACCCACTTGGACAAAAGGAATACCTATGTGAGAATGCTGTTCATTGACTACAGCTCAGCATTCAACACCATAGTCCCCTCCAAGCTCATCATTAAGCTCAGGACCCTGGGACTAGGGTTGAATGTTTTCCCGTTATTTTACAAATGTTCCATGCTGAGAATAAATCACTTTTCTCCCAGGTAACCTGGTATTTCCCGCCAAAACCGGAAGTGTCTTTCAAAAGCATTATAAAGCAAATAAATAGGCCTATGTCTGGATTTGATTAGAGCTTTGATAGAAAATTCAAGCCTGATTCTACCTGAGCCTGATGAGCCATACATTAAAGACATTTAATGAGCCGTACATTAAAGACATTTAATGAGCCGTACATTAAAGACATTTAATGAGCCCTACGTTAAAGACATTTAATGAGCCCTACATTAAAGACATTTAATGAGCCGTACATTAAATGCATTTAATGAGCCCTACATTAAAGACATTTAATGAGCCCTACATTAAATGCATTTAATGAGCCCTACATTAAAGACATTTAATGAGCCCTACATTAAAGACATTTAATGAGCCCTACATTAAAGACATTTAATGATCCCTAGCCATAACACATAACAAAACATAACACCCATAGATGTAGCTAGCTATATGCTCTCATAAAGCCCATAGATGTAGCTAGCTATATGCTCTCATAAAGCTCATAGATGTAGCTAGCTATATGCTCTCATAAAGCCCATAGATGTAGCTAGCTTTTTAAAGCCCATAGATGTAGCTAGCTATGTGCTCTGTTGGGTAAATCAATGAAACTAGCTCCAGTAGGCTAATCTTTTTGAGTGTGAACTGTATTACTGTACTGTATTGTATTATACTGTATTATATGGACTGGAATTACGCACCTCGTTCAAACCATGATAAAGCAGAAGAGAACATGTGATTCTGGTGCAGCACTTCCGGCCTACAAAGTTACAAGTATAGGCTAGCGAATTTGATTTTAATTTTGAAATATAATAGGGCCTATTTCTACCATTAGTAGGCTGATGCATATACAGTATAGCGTTCATAATATTTCCCCTGATGGTATTAGCCTACCTCCTCTTCCTCGTTCATAATATTTCCCCTGATGGTATTAGCCTACCTCCTCTTCCTCGTTCATAATATTTCCCCTGATGGTATTAGCCTACCTCCTCTTCCTCGTTCATAATATTTCCCCTGATGGTATTAGCCTACCTCCTCTTCCTCGTTCATAATATTTCCCCTGATGGTATTAGCCTACCTCCTCTTCCTCTCTCTAGTGTTGCTTCCTCGCTTTCAACAGTTAAATGAAATAAGTTTAATTGTCCTTATCTTCATCATTCTAATGACAACCTTGAATAATATAGGGCTAGAATTAGATGCAGAAGGCTTTCATTTCTCTTCACCAAGATTGAATGGTTATGGGTCTGAATAACTAACTGCTATAGCCTACCCCCATCGCGCGTCTTCTTTCAAACTACCCGTGCGTTCTATTGGCTGCTGTAGGCTATTTAACATTCAGCAAACAAGCTTGAGTCCCTCTTCAAATTGTCTTTTGGTTTAAGAAACGCCAAAAAAATAATATCCAGTTTTTCCTGCATGGGACTTCAAGAGCTAAGGAGCGTTTTTTTAAGGAGAGAGGTCAGAGGAAATGAGACATCCGCCACTCTGATCCTCAACACAGGGGCCCCTCAGGGGTGCGTGCTCAGTCCCCTCCTGTACTCCCTGTTCACCCATGACTGCGTGGCCACGTACGCCTCCAACTCAACCATCAAGTTTGCAGACGAGACAACAGTAGTAGCCTGATGACCAACAATGACGAGACAGGGAGGAGGTGAGGGCTCTGGCGGAGAGGTGCCAGGAAAATAACCTCTCACTCAACGTCAACAAAACAAAGGAGCTGATCGTGGACTTCAGGAGACAGCAGAGGGAGCACGCCCCTATCCACATCGACGGGGGCCGCAGTGGAGAAGGTGAAAAGCTTCAAGTTCCTCAGCGTGTACATCACTGACAACCTAAAATGGTCCATCCACACAGACAGTGTGGTGAAGAAGGCACAACATTGCCTCTTCAACCTCAGGAGGCTGAAGAAATGTGTCTTGGCCCATAAGGCCCTCACAAACTTCTACAGATGCACCAATAACAGCATCCTGTCGGGCTGTATCACCGCCTGGTAAAGCAACTGCACCGCCCGCATCTAGAAATGCGGAGACAGTACAGGTTCATCAAAGATGGGACAGAGAGACTGATAAACAGCTCCAGGCAATCAGACTGTTAAATAGTCACCACTACCCGGCCTCTGCCCAGTACCCTGCCCTGAACATTACTCACTGTTACTAGCCGGCTACCACCCGGTACTCAACCCTGCAACTTAGAGACTGCTGCCCTATGTACATGATCATTGAACACTGGTCACTTTAATAATGTTTACATACTGTTTTACCCAATTCATATGTATATACTGTATTCTAGTCAAGGCTCATCCTATATAACTACTGCTGTACACACCTTTTATATTCATATACTGTCCATAATGTCTATTGTTGTGACTTTGGCTATGGATATTCAAGATAATTTCTTGATGAATTACTGGAATAATTAATTGATCTAATTTATCGTAATTCATTTTGTTATCCTGTCCAAATGAATCAAGTAAGGGCACCATTAAGGGTTATGATATAAAGTGGCCCCTTGAATTAACTCTATCAGGAGTTATCATTAACCGTTATACCATTAATCCTATTAATCCCATTAATCCCATTAATCCCATTAATCCCATGAATCCTATTTCGACAATAGTCTTAATCAACAGTCAGTTTTACTATATTCTCCTTCTGAAAGGGAATCGAATTCTCAGACTTCCAATCGCTCATTTAAGGACTTCAATGCAACAAAGGATTCACTTCAAGGTTTTATTACTAGACTAACAGGAGGAAAATGATGCAGTTTTTTTGATAGACAAAATACAAATGTAACGCAGTACAATCATTGACGTTTTACTCATTTAGCAGACGCTCTTATCCAGAGCGACTTACAGTTTTTTAGTGAGTGCATAAATTGTTTTAGTGAGTGCATACATTCCCCCCCGTGGGAATCGAACCCACTACCCTGGCGTTGAAAACACCATGCTCTACCAACTGAGCTACAGGGGAATAGAGAAACACTACAGATCCATTGACGGACTTGTCGGCCGATATGACAACACTTTAACAGGAGAGTTGGAAATTCTTATTCGTGAAAACGGAGGAGTGAAGGAGAGGTTACATCAGTACATTTTTGCAGAATTCTCATCCACCAGGAGTCGCCAGTGGCTAGGCTATCTGTTCGCATCCGAATGTAGACAATGCAGTGACTAATTTATTACATTATTAATCATCATATGTAATTAAGAGTAACAGTCTTACTATAATCAGTTACTGCCACCACTTTTACACAGCGTCACACAAAAGGGAAATTCAATGCAATGAGGTATTTACGTGAATCTGAGTGTCATCTGGTTCATTTTGAGTTTTCGTTATGACGGAGTGGTAGACAGGGAAAGTGGTCGAAAGAAGCAACTCCCTCATTGGGGCTCATGCATAGGCCCGTCGTTCTTTCTCAGTTCAGTTCTCCATTCGTTCAGTCCATAGAGAAAAAGCTTGTTAAGGCACAGGGTTGAATATAATGTTGGTTCGGGTCCCCTTTTGGGAGTGATAAAACTCAGCAGTTCGTCGTGACTGAGCAGAGATGCGGCTTCCTCTCAGGTGATTCTTCTGTTTGAGCAGGATGGTGTATGTCAAAGTTGCGTAGGTTTCTCGCAGCGACGTTTTGGTTTCCAAGGAGATGGGATCACTCTGTTCACGGGCGTGGCCTCGACCTCGACCATGGTACCTGATCTAGTCGAGTCGAAGTACGAGCCTCACTACTTATAGTGTGGGAGGGCTCAGCCAGGGAGTGTCACGAAGACTGCCTGGTCACGCCTTCTTGTTGACCGTAGGGCATGCCAACATTGGGACAAAACCTGAGATTGTTGATAGAATGTTAAAAGAATAAGAAAAACAATCTCTAGGATGAAATGGATAGTCTGTAGAGTACAAATAGAACTATGATCAGATCCATATATTTTATATGTTACAGTAAAACACGCTCTTTTAAAAACATGGGAAAAGAGGGGAAAGGCATCACAATGTATATTCAGGTTATATCAACAGTTACAATACAGCGAAGGAAATGTATTTAATTGTCCTTCTGTTCTCCATTTGCTCTTTGTTACAAAGAGTGGGAAGGGAAATTTGGCTCTGGCACTCCAACATCCTCTAATAACCCCCCTCCTTGACACGTGAGTCGTAAAAGACAGTCAGTTCTTTGTCTCTTGTCCTCCTCAGTCCATTCAGAGTCGTACAGGGAGCAGTTGATTTGTCTTGTGATAGGCTTGAAAGGGGGTGCCGTCAAATACTGAGCGGTAAAACTCTTGGCCTGGAATGTGGTGCTTACGAAACTCTGTTCCGCATCACTTACTCCACCCCCTCGTGAGCTCTCTGCCGCAACACACCCTCATATACATGTTTATTTATGTTCAGGACTCTGACAGGCTCCTTCTAATAGTTTTATATTTCTTAATTCCTTTCTTTTTCTTTCGTGTATTGTTAGGCTGCACTGTTGGAGCTAGGAACATAAGCACTTCGCTACACCCGCGATAACATGGAAAAGATGTGTACGTGACCAATACCATTTGATTTGATTTGACATACACACAGAGAAGGGACTGGCTTCTCTAGTGATGGCAGAACCCTGTCCATGCCAGCTGGGAGTGCTAAAATGGCAAATGTTAACTGTGTGTGTGTGTGTGTGTGTGTGTGTGTGTGTGTGTGTGTGTGTGTGTGTGTGTGTGTGTGTGTGTGTGTGTGTGTGTGTGTGTTGTGGATGTGTTTAACTATACTTGTGGGGACCAGAAGTCCCCACAAGAATAATAAACCAAGAAAATTTTGACCAACTGGGGACATTTTGTTGGTCCCCACAAATGCTATTTCTAGGGGGTTAAGGGTTAAGATTAGAATTAGGTTTAGGGTTAGGGTTAGGAGTTAGGGTTAGGTTTAGGGTTAAGGTTAGGTTTTTGGGTCAAGGTTAGGGTTAGGGTTAAGGTTAGGGTTAAGGTTAGGGAAAATAGGATTTTGAATGGGACTGAATTGTAGGTACCCACAAGGTTAGCAACGCAAGACCGTGCAATATTTTTTCACGGCACTGTATAACCAACTTTCTTCTCATGGGGTAATCCAATCTAGCCTAACCGAGTTGTGATCAGTTTGTTGTGATGGTTACCCATTAACTTTTTATTTCCAGGTAGAAGGATCATGGTCATGTGATATCTAGACTAGATAGGGTACTTGCGCGCACTTAACTTAGAGCCAATTTGAGTTAGATTTGACATCGAGAGTCACCATGCTGGTATGTTCTGTATTGAACTGTACAAATCGTCACTCAAAAGAGTCTAATGTTGATATTTGTCAGGTAATTCTGATGATCATAGTTAATATTTGCTCTTAGCACACCATTAGACAGCTCTATATTAGCACACCATTAGACAGCTCTATCTTAGCACACCATTAGACAGCTCCTCCTAGACCTAGATGAAGCCGCACAACATTAGGCGCTGCGTCCCAAATGGCATCTATGGGCAGGGGTTACTGTAGTGTGCTAAGATAGAGCTGTCTAATGGTGTGCTAAGATAGAGCTGTCTAATGGTGTGTTAAGATAGAGCTGTCTAATGGTGTGTTAAGATAGAGCTGTCTAATGGTGTGCTAAGATAGAGCTGTCTAATGGTGTGTTAAGATAGAGCTGTCTAATGGTGTGCTAAGATAGAGCTGTCTAATGGTGTGTTAAGATAGAGCTGTCTAATGGTGTGTTAAGATAGAGCTGTCTAATGGTGTGTTAAGATAGAGACCATCTACAGGGGTCAGGGGTCAGGGGTGATGTGGAATATATTTAGTATCGGTTTTTTTTCTAAAAACTTTTCATGTTTTACTATTTACATTTTTCAGAAAATGTACATGGTCCTCCCATTCCTCTTCTAAGGGGTCTCACTGGTATGTGTACGCCCTTTGGCCCCGCCTCCAACTCACAGTAGACCTATCAACATTCACACAATCACTTTCTGATCAATTATGTAACAACATTCACACAATCACTTTCTGATCAATTATGTAACAACATTCACACAATCACTTTCTGATCAATTATGTAACAACATTCACACAATCACTTTCTGATCAATTATGTAACAACATTCACACAATCACTTTCTGATCAATTATGTAACAACATTCACACAATCACTTTCTGATCAATTATGTAACAACATTCACACAATCACTTTCTGATCAATTATGTAACAACATTCACACAATCACTTTCTGATCAATTATGTAACAACATTCACACAATCACTTTCTGATCAATTATGTAGCAACATTCACACAATCACTTTCTGATCAATTATGTAACAACATTCCGACCTTGTTTATTAACATTATCTAGTCCAAATATGGTTCCACCTTTTGTGTCCGTTTGCATCACTTTCAATGAGGGACTTATATTTTTGAAGGCGAACCGCAAATTCCACACATAGAGGATGACAGCCGCTGGTAGCTTAGCAACGATGTAAACAAACATTTTCGATGTGTGGGAAGTGATAACACCATAAGCATAAAAAGTAAATCGGTAACCGATAATTATTATTATTATTATGATTAACCCCAAAAATTGATTAGAAAACAACGATTTGCGTTGTTAGATGTCTCTCTGTAAACCTATAATGACATGCACTGCTGACTGCTGATGTCTCGCCACGCATTCTACGTTGTGTCGAGTGTGGTGGAAAGCGAATGCGCCTCAACCAATTAAAACTTGTGGCCCACAGTCGACCTCGCCCAGGGCTCAATGGGGAGACAGGTGGTGTTGATACAGGCTGCAGAACAGAGAGAAACCGGTGACAGCACACCAGTTCTGAACTGGGCACCGGTGAAACGGACTGCTCTGGCACTGGACTGGAGCCGCTGACCGGAGCTGAACTGGAACCCGGTGGAGCGGACTACTCTGGCACCGGACTGGAGCCGCTGACCGGAGCTGAACTGGACCCCGGTGGAGCGGACTACTCTGGCACTGGACTGGTGCGAGGAGCAGGCACGGGTCGTACCGGGTTGGAGACACACACCACTGGTCTGGTGCGAGGAGCAGGCACGGGCCGTACCGGACTGGGGACACGCACCACTGGTCTGGTGCGAGGAGCAGGCACGGGCCGTCCTGGCTGGACGCTCACTTTAGCCCGGCAAGTGTTGGGCACCAAGCGCACCGGGCTGTGAATGCGCACTGGAGTTGGCTCTACTCTGAAACCTGACTCCGCCAGACAGAGCTCTCTGCTGCTGGAGGGTTAACTCCTCTCTCAGCTCCTCCTGTTGCCTGGCCAGTTCCTCTCCCTGTGGGCCTCCTGCAACGCCTCCCTCTGAAGGGAGATCTCCTGCTCCCTCTCAGCTAACAGCCCCCGTAAGGTGGTGGTCTCCTCTCTCAGAGTGCTGAGCTGCAGGTCTTGGAGGGCCTCTATAATAGCAGACTCATCCTCCTCCACAGTCAGCCCTTTCAGGGCCTCTATCATAGCAGCCTCCTCCTCCACAGTCAGCCCTTTCAGGGCCTCTATCATAGCAGCCTCCTCCTCCTCCACAGTCAGCCCTTTCAGGGCCTCTATCATAGCAGCCTCCTCCTCCTCCACAGTCAGCCCTTTCAGGGCCTCTATCATAGCAGCCTCCTCCTCCACAGTCAGCCCTTTCAGGGCCTCTATCATAGCAGCCTCCTCCTCCACAGTCAGCCCTTTCAGGGCCTCTATCATAGCAGCCTCCTCCTCCACAGTCAGCCCTTTCAGGGCCTCTATCATAGCAGCCTCCTCCTCCACAGTCAGCCCTTTCAGGGCCTCTATCATAGCAGCCTCCTCCTCCTCCACAGTCAGCCCTTTCAGGGCCTCTATCATAGCAGCCTCCTCCTCCTCCACAGTCAGCCCTTTCAGGGCCTCTATCATAGCAGCCTCCTCCTCCACAGTCAGCCCTTTCAGGGCCTCTATCATAGCAGCCTCCTCCTCCTCCACAGTCAGCCCTTTCAGGGCCTCTATCATAGCAGCCTCCTCCTCCACAGTCAGCCCTTTCAGGGCCTCTATCATAGCAGCCTCCTCCTCCACAGTCAGCCCTTTCAGGGCCTCTATCATAGCAGCCTCCTCCTCCACAGTCAGCCCTTTCAGGGCCTCTATCATAGCAGCCTCCTCCTCCTCCACAGTCAGCCCTTTCAGGGCCTCTATCATAGCAGCCTCCTCCTCCACAGTCAGCCCTTTCAGGGCCTCTATCATAGCAGCCTCCTCCTCCACAGTCAGCCCTTTCAGGGCCTCTATCATAGCAGCCTCCTCCTCCACAGTCAGCCCTTTCAGGGCCTCTATCATAGCAGCCTCCTCCTCCTCCACAGTCAGCCCTTTCAGGGCCTCTATCATAGCAGCCTCCTCCTCCTCCACAGTCAGCCCTTTCAGGGCCTCTATCATAGCGGCCTCCTCCTCCACAGTCAGCCCTTTCAGGGCCTCTATCATAGCGGCCTCCTCCTCCTCCACAGTCAGCCCTTTCAGGGCCTCTATCATAGCAGCCTCCTCCTCCACAGTCAGCCCTTTCAGGGCCTCTATCATAGCAGCCTCCTCCTCCACAGTCAGCCCTTTCGGGGCCTCTATCATAGCAGCCTCCTCCTCCTCCACAGTCAGCCCTTTCAGAGCCTCTATCATAGCAGCCTCCTCCTCCTCCACAGTCAGCCCTTTCAGGGCCTCTATCATAGCAGCCTCCTCCTCTTCCACAGTCAGCCCTTTCAGGGCCTCTATCATAGCGGCCTCCTCCTCCACAGTCAGCCCTTTCAGGGCCTCTATCATAGCAGCCTCCTCCTCCACAGTCAGCCCTTTCAGGGCCTCTATCATAGCAGCCTCCTCCTCCTCCACAGTCAGCCCTTTCAGGGCCTCTATCATAGCAGCCTCCTCCTCAACAGTCAGCCCTTTCAGGGCCTCTATCATAGCAGCCTCCTCCTCCACAGTCAGCCCTTTCAGGGCCTCTATCATAGCAGCCTCCTCCTCCTCCACAGTCAGCCCTTTCAGGGCCTCTATCATAGCAGCCTCCTCCTCAACAGTCAGCCCTTTCAGGGCCTCTATCATAGCAGCCTCCTCCTCCACAGTCAGCCCTTTCAGGGCCTCTATCATAGCAGCCTCCTCCTCCACCACAGTCAGCCCTTTCAGGGCCTCTATCATAGCAGCCTCCTCCTCAACAGTCAGCCCTTTCAGGGCCTCTATCATAGCAGCCTCCTCCTCCTCCACAGTCAGCCCTTTCAGGGCCTCTATCATAGCGGCCTCCTCCTCCACAGTCAGCCCTTTCAGGGCCTCTATCATAGCGGCCTCCTCCTCCTCCACAGTCAGCCCTTTCAGGGCCTCTATCATAGCAGCCTCCTCCTCCACAGTCAGCCCTTTCAGGGCCTCTATCATAGCAGCCTCCTCCTCCACAGTCAGCCCTTTCGGGGCCTCTATCATAGCAGCCTCCTCCTCCTCCACAGTCAGCCCTTTCAGAGCCTCTATCATAGCAGCCTCCTCCTCCTCCACAGTCAGCCCTTTCAGGGCCTCTATCATAGCAGCCTCCTCCTCTTCCACAGTCAGCCCTTTCAGGGCCTCTATCATAGCGGCCTCCTCCTCCACAGTCAGCCCTTTCAGGGCCTCTATTATAGCAGCCTCCTCCTCCACAGTCAGCCCTTTCAGGGCCTCTATCATAGCAGCCTCCTCCTCCTCCACAGTCAGCCCTTTCAGGGCCTCTATCATAGCAGCCTCCTCCTCAACAGTCAGCCCTTTCAGGGCCTCTATCATAGCAGCCTCCTCCTCCACAGTCAGCCCTTTCAGGGCCTCTATCATAGCAGCCTCCTCCTCCTCCACAGTCAGCCCTTTCAGGGCCTCTATCATAGCAGCCTCCTCCTCAACAGTCAGCCCTTTCAGGGCCTCTATCATAGCAGCCTCCTCCTCCACAGTCAGCCCTTTCAGGGCCTCTATCATAGCAGCCTCCTCCTCCACCACAGTCAGCCCTTTCAGGGCCTCTATCATAGCAGCCTCCTCCTCCTCCACAGTCAGCCCTTTCAGGGCCTCCTGCTGCTTCGCCAACCACCCCATGTGCCCCCCCCAAAAAAATCTTGGGGCTGCCTCTCGGGCTTCCTTCGCGGTCTTGAAATACGACGTCGCCGTTGATCCTTTCCTGCCTGGGCTTCTTCCTTCGCCCAGGGTCCCTTACCGGCCAATATCTCCTCCCATGTCCAGAATGTCTTCCCCACCTGTGTCCAGGGAGTCTGCTCTTCCTGGCCATGCTGTTTGGTCCGTTGGTGGTGGGATCTTCTGTCACGCTCGTTGATAGACGGATCGGACCAAGGTGCAGCGTGGTATACGTACATATTCCTTTATTAACTGAATACAGAATCAAAACAACAAAATACAAACGACCGTGAAGTTCAACAGGCAGCACAACCACAGGCCAAAACAGAATAAAGATCCCACAACTAAGGTAGGCAAAATGGCTGTCTAAGTATGATCCCCAATCAGAGACAACGATAGACAGCTGCCTCTGATTGGGTACCACACCCGGCCAACATAGAAATAGAACATCTAGAATTCACACCCTGACCAAACCAACTAGAGAAAAACAGGGCTCTCAAGGTCAGGGCGTGACAATCACAGAGAATGGATGTTGTGGCAGCTGCAGAGAACTTACTTACATACTTGGGTGTACAAGATTTTACTGCAGAGGAGTTACAATGGTGTGTTGAATGATGGGTTAGTTGGTATAGTGGTGAGGTTTTAATGGGTGTAGGGTTAGTCGGTATAGTGTTGAGGTTTTAATGGGTGTAGGGTTAGTTGGTATAGTGGTGAGGTTTTAATGGGTATAGGGTTAGTTGGTATAGTGGTGAGGTTTTAATGGGTATAGGGTTAGTTGGTATAGTGGTGAGGTTTTAATGGGTGTAGGGTTAGTTGGTATAGTGGTGAGGTTTTAATGGGTATAGGGTTAGTTGGTATAGTGGTGAGGTTTAATTGGGTATAGGGTTAGTTGGTATAGTGGTGAGATTTAATTGGGTATAGGGTTAGTTGGTATAGTGGTGAGGTTTAATTGGGTATAGGGTTAGTTGGTATAGTGGTGAGGTTTTAATGGGTGTAGGGTTAGTTGGTATAGTGGTGAGGTTTTAATGGGTATAGGGTTAGTTGGTATAGTGGTGAGGTTTTAATGGGTATAGGGTTAGTTGGTATAGTGGTGAGGTTTTAATGGGTGTAGGGTTAATTGGTATAGTGGTGAGGTTTAATTGGGTATAGGGTTAGTTGGTATAGTGGTGAGGTTTTAATGGGTATAGGGTTAGTTGGTATAGTGGTGAGGTTTTAATGGGTGTAGGGTTAGTTGGTATAGTGGTGAGGTTTTAATGGGTGTAGGGTTAGTTGGTATAGTGGGGAGGTTTTAATGGGTGTAGGGTTAGTTGGTATAGTGGTGAGGTTTTAATGGGTGTAGGGTTAGTTGGTATAGTGGTGAGGTTTAATTGGGTATAGGGTTAGTTGGTATAGTGGTGAGGTTTTAATGAGTGCAGGGTTAGTTGGTATAGTGGTGAGGTTTTAATGGGTATAGGGTTAGTTGGTATAGTGTTGAGGTTTTAATGGGTATAGGGTTAGTTGGTATAGTGGTTAGGTTTTAATGGGTATAGGGTTAGTTGGTATAGTGGTGAGGTTTAATTGGGTATAGGGTTAGTTGGTATAGTGGTGAGGTTTTAATGGGTATAGGGTTAGTTGGTATAGTGGTGAGGTTTTAATGGGTGTAGGGTTAGTTGGTATAGTGGTGAGGTTTAATTGGGTATAGGGTTAGTTGGTATAGTGGTGAGGTTTTAATGGGTGTAGGGTTAGTTGGTATAGTGGTGAGGTTTTAATGGGTGTAGGGTTAGTTGGTATAGTGGTGAGGTTTTAATGGGTATAGGGTTAGTTGGTATAGTGGTGAGGTTTTAATGGGTATAGGGTTAGTTGGTATAGTGGTGAGGTTTTAATGGGTGTAGTGTTAGTTGGTATAGTGGTGAGGTTTAATTGGGTATAGGGTTAGTTGGTATAGTGGTGAGGTTTTAATGGGTATAGGGTTAGTTGGTATAGTGGTGAGGTTTTAATGGGTGTAGGGTTAGTTGGTATAGTGGTGAGGTTTTAATGGGTATAGGGTTAGTTGGTATAGTGGTGAGGTTTTAATGGGTGTAGGGTTAGTTGGTATAGTGGTGAGGTTTTAATGGGTATAGGGTTAGTTGGTATAGTGGTGAGGTTTTAATGGGTATAGGGTTAGTTGGTATAGTGGTGAGGTTTTAATGGGTATAGGGTTAGTTGGTATAGTGGGGAGGTTTAATTGGGTGTAGGGTTAGTTGGTATATTGGTGAGGTTTTAATGGGTGTAGGGTTAGTTGGTATAGTGGTGAGGTTTTAATGGGTGTAGGGTTAGTTGGTATGGTGGTGAGGTTTAATTGGGTATAGGGTTAGTTGGTATAGTGGTGAGGTTTTAATGGGTATAGGGTTAGTTGGTATAGTGGTGAGGTTTTAATGGGTATAGGGTTAGTTGGTATAGTGGGGAGGTTTTAATGGGTATCGGGTTAGTTGGTATAGTGGTGAGGTTTAATTGGGTATAGGGTTAGTTGGTATAGTGGTGAGGTTTTAATGGGTATAGGGTTAGTTGGTATAGTGGTGAGGTTTAATTGGGTATAGGGTTAGTTGGTATAGTGGTGAGGTTTTAATGGGTATAGGGTTAGTTGGTATAGTGGTGAGGTTTTAATGGGTATAGGGTTAGTTGGTATAGTGGTGAGGTTTAATTGGGTATAGGGTTAGTTGGTATAGTGGTGAGGTTTAATTGGGTATAGGGTTAGTTGGTATAGTGGTGAGGTTTAATTGGGTATAGGGTTAGTTGGTATAGTGGTGAGGTTTTAATGGGTATAGGGTTAGTTGGTATAGTGGTGAGGTTTAATTGGGTATAGGGTTAGTTGGTATAGTGGTGAGGTTTTAATGGGTATAGGGTTAGTTGGTATAGTGGTGAGGTTTAATTGGGTATAGGGTTAGTTGGTATAGTGGTGAGGTTTAATTGGGTGTAGGGTTAGTTGGTATAGTGGTGAGGTTTAATTGGGTGTAGGGTTAGTTGGTATAGTGGTGAGGTTTAATTGGGTATAGGGTTAGTTGGTATAGTGGTGAGGTTTTAATGGGTATAGGGTTAGTTGGTATAGTGGTGAGGTTTAATTGGGTATAGGGTTAGTTGGTATAGTGGTGAGATTTAATTGGGTATAGGGTTAGTTGGTATAGTGGTAAGGTTTTAATGGGTATAGGGTTAGTTGGTATAGTGGTGAGGTTTTAATGAGTGTAGGGTTAGTTGGTATAGTGGTGAGGTTTTAATGGGTATAGGGTTAGTTGGTATAGTGTTGAGGTTTTAATGGGTATAGGGTTAGTTGGTATAGTGGTTAGGTTTTAATGGGTATAGGGTTAGTTGGTATAGTGGTGAGGTTTAATTGGGTATAGGGTCAGTTGGTATAGTGGTGAGGTTTTAATGGGTATAGGGTTAGTTGGTATAGTGGTGAGGTTTTAATGGGTGTAGGGTTAGTTGGTATAGTGGTGAGGTTTAATTGGGTATAGGGTTAGTTGGTATAGTGATGAGGTTTTAATGGGTATAGGGTTAGTTGGTATAGTGGTGAGTTTTTAATGGGTGTAGGGTTAGTTGGTATAGTGGTGAGGTTTTAATGGGTGTAGGGTTAGTTGGTATAGTGGTGAGGTTTTAATGGGTGTAGGGTTAGTTGGTATGGTGGTGAGGTTTAATTGGGTATAGGGTTAGTTGGTATAGTGGTGAGGTTTAATTGGGTGTAGGGTTAGTAGGTATAGTGGTGAGGTTTAATTGGGTGTAGGGTTAGTTGGTATAGTGGTGAGGTTTAATTGGGTATAGGGTTAGTTGGTATAGTGGTGAGGTTTTAATGGGTATAGGGTTAGTTGGTATAGTGGTGAGGTTTTAATGGGTATAGGGTTAGTTGGTATAGTGGTGAGGTTTAATTGGGTATAGGGTTAGTTGGTATAGTGGTGAGGTTTTAATGGGTGTAGTGTTAGTTGGTATAGTGGTGAGGTTTAATTGGGTATAGGGTTAGTTGGTATAGTGGTGAGGTTTTAATGGGTGTAGGGTTAGTTGGTATAGTGGTGAGGTTTTAATGGGTATAGGGTTAGTTGGTATAGTGGTGAGGTTTTAATGGGTGTAGGGTTAGTTGGTATAGTGGTGAGGTTTTAATGGGTATAGGGTTAGTGTCACGATCGTCAAAAGGAGGAGACCAAAGCGCAGCGTGTTGAGCGAACATCGTAGACTTTATTATAAAGAAACCACGATCAAAACAACAAACCAAATATGACGAAAGTGAAGTTCAATACTGATAATGACTAACAGCAACAAGGAAACAAAAACCCACAAAACCAAGGTGAAACCACACAGTATAAATATGGCTCCCAATCAGAGATAACGAGCCGACAGCTGACACTCGTTACCTCCGATTGGGAGTCATATGACTAAATCACCATCAAAACCAAACATAGAAATGAAACAAATAGATCCCACATAGAACTACACCCAAACGAAAATGACAACCCTGGCTCACTACTAAGAGTCCCGGAGCCAGAACGTCACAGTACCCCCCCCTAAAGGCGCGGACTGCGACCGCGCCTCACAACCCCACAATAGGGGAGGGCTGGGTGGGTGTTGCTCCCCGGAGGCGGTTCCGGCTCCGGGCTTGACCACCACCCCACTATAGTTACTACCCGCTTTCTTAACCTCCTCCCAATGACCACCCTCCACTTAAACCCACCTGGATTAAGGGGCAGCACCGGACTAAGAGGCAGCACCAGGCTGAGGGACAGCACCGGACTAAGGGGCAGCACTGGACTAAGGGGCAGCACTGGACTAAGGGGCAGCACCTGACTAAATGGCGGATCCTGGCTGGCTGGCTCTGGCGGATCCTGGCTGGACGGCTCTGGCGGATCCTGGCTGGACGGCTCTGGCGGATCCTGGCTGGACGGCTCATGGCTGGCTGACGGATCTGGCCGCTTATGGCTGGCTGACGGATCTGGCTGCTCATGGCTGGCTGACGGATCTGGCTGCTCATGGCAGGCGGAAGGCTCTGGCTGATCCCGTCTGGCGGAAGGCTCTGGCTGATCCCGTCTGGCGGAAGGCTCTGGCTGATCCGGTCTGACGGAAGGCTCTGGCTGCTCCTGTCTGGCGGAAGGCTCTGGCTGATCCTGTCTGGCGGAAGGCTCTGGCTGATCCTGTCTGGCGGAAGGCTCTGGCTGATCCTGTCTGGCGGAAGGCTCTGGCTGATCCTGTCTGGCGGAGAGCTCTAGCGGCTCCGGTCTGGCGGACGGCTCTGAAGGCTCATGGCAGACGGGCGGCTTTGCAGGCTCAGTACAGACGGGCAGTTCAGACGGCGTTGGGCAGACGGACAGTTCAGACGGCGTTGGGCAGATGGGCAGTTCAGGCGCCGTTGGGCAGACGGGCAGTTCAGACGGCGTTGGGCAGACGGACAGTTCAGGCGCCGTTGGGCAGACGGGCAGTTCAGACGGCGTTGGGCAGACGGACAGTTCAGGCCCCGTTGGGCAGACGGCAGACTCTGGCCGTCTGAGGCGCACCGTAGGCCTGGTGCGTGGTGCCGGAACTGGAGGTACCGGGCTGAGGACACGCATCTCAGGGCTAGTGCGGGGAGAAGCAACAGGGCATGCTTGGCCCTGGGGACGCACCGTAGGCCTGATGCGTGGTGCCGGAACTGGAGGTACCGGGCTGAGGACACGCATCTCAGGGCTAGTGCGGGAAGCAGCAACAGGGCATGCTTGGCCCTGGGGACGCACATAAGGCCTAGTGCGGAGAGCAGCAACAGGGCATGCTGGACCCTGGGGACGCACATAAGGCCTAGTGCGGAGAGCAGGAACAGGCCGGGCTGGGCTGGCGACGCGCACCGTATCTCTGGTGCGAGAGGCCGGAACAGGCCGGGCCGGGCTGGCGAAGCGCACCGTATCCCTGGTGCGTGGAGTAGGAACAGGCCGGGCTGGGCTGGCGACGCGCACCGTATCCCTGGTGCGAGTGGCCGGAACAGGCCGGGCCGGGCTGGCGAAGCGCACCGTATCCCTGGTGCGTGGAGTAGGAACAGGCCGGGCTGAGCTGGCGACGCGCACCGTATCCCTGGTGCGAGTGGCCGGAACAGGCCGGGCCGGGCTGGCGAAGCGCACCGTATCCCTGGTGCGAGTGGCCGGAACAGGCCGGGCTGGGCTGGCGACGCGCACCGTAGGCTTCGTATGAGGCTCAGGAACAGGCCGGGCTGGGCTGGCGACGCGCACCGTACACTTAGTGCGAGGGGCCGGAACAGGCCGTACCGTACTGGGGACACACACCACTGGCTGTACCTCGGGATTAGGAACGGGCCGGACCGGACTGGTTACACACCCCAGTACCTCTCGCCGTGCCTCTACACCTTCCTTCCCTGCTTTTCCCAGTAGCCCCCTTAACCTGGTAGCCTCCTGAATCCGTCCCTTCTCTGCCTCCGTCAGCCCCCTTAACCTGGTAGCCTTCTGAATCTGCCTTGTGGCAGCCTCCTGCTGCTCAGTCGCCCAAGCCATGTGCCCCCCCCAAAAAACTTTTTGGGGTTGCCTCTCGTCCTTCCGACGATGGCCCTGCCGATGCCGTTGCTCCTCTCGCCGTCGCCTCTCCACCGTCTCGTTCCATGGTCGGCGATCCATACCATCCAGGATCTCCTCCCAAGTCCAGGACCCTTTACCGTCCAACAGTTCCATCCATGTCCAGACCCTTTGCTCCTGGACGCGCTGCTTGGTCCCTTGATGGTGGGTTTTTCTGTCACGATCGTCAAAAGGAGGAGACCAAAGCGCAGCGTTTTGAGCGAACATCGTAGACTTTATTATAAAGAAACCACGATCAAAACAACAAACCAAATATGACGAAAGTGAAGTTCAATACTGATAATGACTAACAGCAACAAGGAAACAAAAACCCACAAAACCAAGGTGAAACCACACAGTATAAATATGGCTCCCAATCAGAGATAACGAGCCGACAGCTGACACTCGTTACCTCCGATTGGGAGTCATATGACTAAATCACCATCAAAACCAAACATAGAAATGAAACAACTAGATCCCACATAGAACTACACCCAAACGAAAATGACAACCCTGGCTCACTACTAAGAGTCCCGGAGCCAGAACGTCACAGTTAGTTGGTATAGTGGTGAGGTTTTAATGGGTATAGGGTTAGTTGGTATAGTGGGGAGGTTTAATTGGGTGTAGGGTTAGTTGGTATATTGGTGAGGTTTTAATGGGTGTAGGGTTAGTTGGTATAGTGGTGAGGTTTTAATGGGTGTAGGGTTAGTTGGTATGGTGGTGAGGTTTAATTGGGTATAGGGTTAGTTGGTATAGTGGTGAGGTTTTAATGGGTATAGGGTTAGTTGGTATAGTGGTGAGGTTTTAATGGGTATAGGGTTAGTTGGTATAGTGGGGAGGTTTTAATGGGTATCGGGTTAGTTGGTATAGTGGTGAGGTTTAATTGGGTATAGGGTTAGTTGGTATAGTGTTGAGGTTTTAATGAGGTTAGGGTTAGTTGGTATAGTGGTGAGGTTTAATTGGGTATAGGGTTAGTTGGTATAGTGGTGAGGTTTTAATGGGTATAGGGTTAGTTGGTATAGTGGTGAGGTTTTAATGGGTATAGGGTTAGTTGGTATAGTGGTGAGGTATAATTGGGTATAGGGTTAGTTGGTATAGTGGTGAGGTTTAATTGGGTATAGGGTTAGTTGGTATAGTGGTGAGGTTTAATTGGGTATAGGGTTAGTTGGTATAGTGGTGAGGTTTTAATGGGTATAGGGTTAGTTGGTATAGTGGTGAGGTTTAATTGGGTATAGGGTTAGTTGGTATAGTGGTGAGGTTTTAATGGGTATAGGGTTAGTTGGTATAGTGGTGAGGTTTAATTGGGTGTAGGGTTAGTTGGTATAGTGGTGAGGTTTAATTGGGTGTAGGGTTAGTTGGTATAGTGGTGAGGTTTAATTGGGTATAGGGTTAGTTGGTATAGTGGTGAGGTTTTAATGGGTATAGGGTTAGTTGGTATAGTGGTGAGGTTTAATTGGGTATAGGGTTAGTTGGTATAGTGGTGAGGTTTTAATGGGTATAGGGTTAGTTGGTATAGTGGTGAGGTTTAATTGGGTATAGGGTTAGTTGGTATAGTGGTGAGATTTAATTGGGTATAGGGTTAGTTGGTATAGTGGTAAGGTTTTAATGGGTATAGGGTTAGTTGGTATAGTGGTGAGGTTTTAATGGGTATAGGGTTAGTTGGTATAGTGGTTAGGTTTAATTGGGTGTAGGGTTAGTTGGTATAGTGGTGAGGTTTTAATGGGTATAGGGTTAGTTGGTATAGTGGTGAGGTTTTAATGGGTGTAGGGTTAGTTGGTATAGTGGTGAGGTTTTAATGGGTATAGGGTTAGTTGGTATAGTGGTGAGGTTTTAATGGGTATAGGGTTAGTTGGTATAGTGGTGAGGTTTTAATGGGTGTAGGGTTAGTTGGTATAGTGGTGAGGTTTAATTGGGTGTAGGGTTAGTTGGTATAGTGGTGAGGTTTTAATGGGTGTAGGGTTAGTTGGTATGGTGGTGAGGTTTAATTGGGTATAGGGTTAGTTGGTATAGTGGTGAGGTTTTAATGGGTATAGGGTTAGTTGGTATAGTGGTGAGGTTTTAATGGGTGTAGGGTTAGTTGGTATAGTGGTGAGGTTTTAATGGGTATAGGGTTAGTTGGTATAGTGGTGAGGTTTAATTGGGTATAGGGTTAGTTGGTATAGTGGTGAGGTTTAATTGGGTGTAGGGTTAGTTGGTATAGTGGTGAGGTTTTAATGGGTGTAGTGTTAGTTGGTATAGTGGGGAGGTTTAATTGGGTATAGGGTTAGTTGGTATAGTGTTGAGGTTTTAATGGGTGTAGGGTTAGTTGGTATAGTGGTGAGGTTTTAATGGGTGTAGTGTTAGTTGGTATAGTGGTGAGGTTTAATGGGTGTAGTGTTAGTTGGTATAGTGGTGAGGTTTAATGGGTGTAGGGTTAGTTGGTATAGTGGTGAGGTTTTAATGGGTATAGGGTTAGTTGGTAGAGAGGTTTTAATGGGTGAAGGGTTAGTTGGTATAGTGGTGAGGTTTTAATGGGTGTAGGGTTAGTTGGTATAGTGGTGAGGTTTTAATGGGTGTAGGGTTAGTTGGTATAGTGGTGAGGTTTAATTGGGTATAGGGTTAGTTGGTATAGTGGTGAGGTTTTAATGGGTGTAGGGTTAGTTGGTATAGTGGTGAGGTTTAATTGGGTATAGGGTTAGTTGGTATAGTGGTGAGGTTTTAATGGGTGTAGGGTTAGTTGGTATAGTGGTGAGGTTTTAATGGGTGTAGGGTTAGTTGGTATAGTGGGGAGGTTTTAATGGGTATAGGGTTAGTTGGTATAGTGGTGAGGTTTTAATGGGTGTAGGGTTAGTTGGTATAGTGGTGAGGTTTTAATGGGTGTAGGGTTAGTTGGTATAGTGATGAGGTTTAATTGGGTATAGGGTTAGTTGGTATGGTGGTGAGGTTTTAATTGGGTGCAGGGTTAGTTGGAAGGGCAGTGTTTCTTCCCTTTTCCCCGTCCTTTTTGTGTAATGAATTCACACTCCAGAACAGGAGGCGGAAACACAGGGCTAGATAAGAGAAATAGAGGAATGGGAGTCCGTGACCGGCCTCACTCTCCACTACAGTAGGGGGCGGCGTATGCACCTTTCAGTTGGTTGCGATCTGCCACATTTAAAGAAGAAAAATTGGACTCCTCCCAGTTCTGTGTGCCGTTGCGAGGGGTCCTTGATCTTGTTCTCATCACCATCATCTGAAAGCTACTAGCAGACACTGTAGCGCTGGAACGGTGGTAAAAGATATGGAGTAGCATGCACGCGTTTGGGCATTATTTTCTTCCATTACCTTTGATGGATGTGCACGTCCATAGGAATATACATACATCGCACGGTAAGTTCTCCGTGATGCAGTCAGCGAAATTGTTGTTGCTACTCGCCTATTCAGCTATTGTCTTGCTGCTCACAGCGTCTATGGGTCGATCCGCTCATGTGCTGTGGCTGTGCGTAATGGGGAAGTGGTACCGACGTAGCTGAAGTGTCAATTTATGTTTTATCCGATTAAATGTAGCCAGTGTTTCACTAGAGCGTTACTTTGTTGCAATGGTCAGTCCTGAGAATGATGCCACACGTTGCAGAGGGAGGACAGGCTACTACTATCATGGTCCTCCGAGGGTCATTTAATTATTTAAATGGTCTTTGACCAGCGAGGATCCGTAAACTCAGACAAACACCTGTCTCTCTGGAACTCATTTGGACCGTGATTGCTGTTAATTACCACACCATCCTCGTGTTTCATACTTCGAGTTATTTACCGAGGAGAGAGAGAGAGAGATAGTAGCCTAATCATTCATGGACATAATTTGTTCACGATTAGTAGGAGCACGAGTCTGTGTGTCATTCCGTTCGGCATTGGTTGTGGTCTGGGGCTGAATGTATCAAGTGTCTCAGAGTAGGATTGCCGATCTAGGATCGGTTTTGCCTCTGATCAACATCGACAGGGTGACGTTATCCCTGATCAGCACTCCTTCACTGATCTCCTTATCACCTGCAACCTGACAGCACATGATGCCCCACATAGCCACACCCCAACTCCTCCCACCACGGCGCCACACCCCAACTCCACAGCATCCTCCCACCACACCCCAACTCCACAGCATCCTCCCACCACGGCCCCACACCCCAACTCCACAGCATCCTCCCACCACACCCCAACTCCACAGCATCCTCCCACCACATCCCAACTCCACAGCATCCTCCCACCACACTCCAACTCCACAGCATCCTCCCACCACACCCCAACTCCACAGCATCCTCCCACCACACCCCAACTCCACAGCATCCTCCCACCACACCCCAACTCCACAGCATCCTCCCACCACACCCCAACTCCACAGCATCCTCCCACCACACCCCAACTCCACAGCATCCTCCCACCACACCCCAACTCCACAGCATCCTCCCACCACACCCCAACTCCACAGCATCCTACCACCACACCCCAACTCCACAGCATCCTCCCACCACACCCCAACTCCACAGCATCCTCCCACCACACCCCAACTCCACAGCATCCTCCCACCACACCCCAACTCCACAGCATCCTCCCACCACACCCCAACTCCACAGCATCCTCCCACCACACTCCAACTCCACAGCATCCTCCCAACACGGCCCCACACCCCAACTCCACAGCATCCTCCCAACACCTTCTTGTTGCTATTTAGCTACACAGTATTATGATATCAATGTGGGTGATTTCAACAGCAACCTCATCCATCCTACATGATTGACTTCACCTCTATTGGGTAATCTCATTTATACCATCAATGACGTCAGGGGCACACCATCATCATCATCATCCTACGTGATAGGTCCGTCAGCTAGTATAGTGCTCTACTTTTGACCATTCCCTATGTTCAAAAGTAATGCACTATATAGGGAATAGGATTCCATTTGAGACGCCACAATCTCCCCTGGTACTCCCCCCTGTACTCCCCCTGTACTCCCCCTGGTACTCCCCTGGTACTCCCCCTGTACTCCCCCTGGTACTCCCCCCTGGTACTCCCCCTGTACTCCCCCTGGTACTCCCCCCTGGTACTCCCCCTGGTACTCCCCCTGGTACTCCCCTGGTACTCCCCCTGGTACTCCCCCTGTACTCCCCCCGGTATTCCCCCTGGTACTCCCCCCGGTACTCCCCCTGGTACTCCCCCGGTACTCCCCCTGTACTCCCCCGGTACTCCCCCTGTACTCCCCTGGTACTCCCTCTGGTACTCCCCTGGTACTCCCCCGGTACTCCCCTGTACTCCCCCTGTACTCCCCCTGTACTCCCCCGGTACTCCCCTGGTACTCCCCCCTGTACTCCCCCTGTACTCCCCTGTACTCCCCTGGTACTCCCCTGGTACTCCCCCTGTACTCCCCCTGGTACTCCCCCCTGGTACTCCCCCCTGGTACTCCCCCCTGGTACTCCCCCTGGTACTCCCCTGGTACTCCCCCTGGTACTCCCCCTGGTACTCCCTCTGGTACTCCCCTGGTACTCCCCCTGTACTCCCCTGGTACTCCCCCTGTACTCCCCTGGTACTCCCCCTGTACTCCCCCTGGTACTCCCCCTGGTACTCCCCCTGGTACTCCCCTGGTACTCCCCCTGTACTCCCCTGGTACTCCCCCCGGTACTCCCCTGGGACTCCCCCTGGTACTCCCCCCGGTACTCCCCTGGGACTCCCCCTGGTACTCCCCCTGGTACTCCCCCTGTACTCCCCTGGTACTCCTCCTGGTACTCCTCCTGGTACTCCCCTGGTACTCCCCCTTTACTCCCCCTGGTACTCCCCCCTGGTACTCCCCCCGGTACTCCCCCCTGGTACTCCCCCTGGTACTCCCCCCTGGTACTCCCCCCGTACTCCCCCTGGTACTCCCCCCTGGTACTCCCCCCGGTACTCCCCCCTGGTACTCCCCCCGTACTCCCCCTGGTACTCCCCCCTGGTACTCCCCATAGCGTTCACATTTGTATTCCTAGGCATTACTAATCAAGCTCCACGCAAACAGACGTCAATGAAGCACACAGATTATCGTATTATCACATTGACATGAATTATTAGAATATCACTTACGATTCTGTATTAATATCAGTGATGTGGTGTTAATGGGTAAACTAACTCCAGTGGGAGGTTGAGATAAGATTATAACTGTTTGCATGTTGATTGCATTTTAATGTAGGTCTATAGGCCATGTGGAGATTATCATATTGAAACATCTTATTTTATTTTTTAAAGTTCCTAACTTGTTTGATAAGATTAGTGCAGATTTTCTCAGGGGACCCCACATGGGTCCCCGACCTCATGTTTGGGAACCACATGTACTAACCTCTCTGCTTGCTTCCTGCATGCGTTGCAGCCTGCCTCAGCCTCACCACTGAGCACCACATCACTGTCTGTTTCAGTAGCCTACTCTCTGTAGAGACACGTTATTATGAGAACTTAGTGGCCTATTTCTTTGCTCCTGCTGAGGTAGGCTCCGTTTAACGTTAGCTTCTTACTTCATCCTTCTAGCTGGCTTAGTAATACTAGCCAGAGCCCTTCAACATTACTGCAATAGAAGTCTCTGCCGGCAGCTAGCCACCTGACTGACTGTATCTATAAGCGACCAGTTGTCACTCATTCTCCATAATCAGTTTGTTTGTTTGGGGGATATCTGTAGACACGGCAGGAGTCGCCGGACGATTTTAAAATTGCCTTTATGTCCGGCATCTCACAAACATATTGTCAGCATAGTCTCTAGTTGCCTACTTGAGCCGACTCCGAGCTGAGGTAGTTCGTTTCAAGTCTCAGGCCTTCGGACGATCTGGTGACATTTTTAAAAGGACACCAAAATGAATGAAAAAAAATATTCTGCTGACACCATCTAAAATATAATTTCCACCTCTAGAAATTAGCTCAAAACATGTTAGTAAAATGATTTGTAAAAACGATAGTGGCTATAAATGAAGAGTCTGAAGCATGGGGTTGTCTATCTGCATGTACCCTATTGGGATAATAATTAGGACAGTCCTGCGTCGGGTCAGACGGTGAGCCGCAAAAAAGTCAGCTGTTATGATAAAGGGAATAGACTGCAACACCGTGGTGGAATCGGGTGCTGTATGAGTACTGCAACACCGTGGTGGAATCGGGTGCTGTATGAGTGAATTCCCCAGTTTGGAAGGACAACAACTCGGTAGATACACAGTGCAAGATGTAAGCCTATTTTGTTTTTAGACCATTCAGTAAAAATTATTACATTAATTCAGACTTTCGTTCATTAGATCATACGCAGGCCATATAAAGTGTAAACCGTTGCGGCTTGTAAAAGTTTGAGCAGCCTACTAAATAAATGTAGCCTATTTCTGCAGCCTAGGAATTCCCTCCCCATGGCTCTGGTACCTTAGCAGAACAACAGGCTTCTGGCAAACAGCTGTGGCAAACCTATGGCCAATCTGACGCAAATTTGTGGCGAGCTCATTTTTTTTCACATGCAAATTCGTTTTGTGGCAAACTGTTGCGGTAAATTTTGCGGCAACTTGTCACTTCCGGAAAACAATTCTGGGAAACTTGTGCCGAACATGCTGCAAACACAGTATGAATATGCAAATTACAAAAATGCAACATGCAACAATTTCAAAGATTTTACTGAGTTACAGTTCATAGAAGGAAATCAGACAATTGAAATTAATGATGCCATAATTTATGGATTTCACATGACTGGGCAGTGGCGCAGCCATGGGTGGCCATAGGCCCCCCCACTGGGGAGCCAGGCCCAGCCACTGGGGAGCCAGGCCCAGCCACTGGGGAGCCAGGCCCACCCACTGGGGAGCCAGGCCCAGCCAATCAGAATGAGTTTTTCCCCACAAAAGAGCTTTATTACAGACAGAAATACTCCTCAGTACCCCCCTCCTCAGACAATCCCGCAGGTGAAGAAGTCGGATATCCTGGGCTGGCATGGCTACACGTGGTCTGCGGTTGTGAGGCCGGTTGGACATACTGCCAAATTCTCTAAAACGAAGTTGGAGGGGGCTTATGGTAGAGAAATGAACATTCAATTCTCTGGCAACAGTCAGCATGCCAATTGCACACTCCCTCAACTTGAGACATCTGTGGCATTATGTTGTGACAAAACTTGTATTATCCCCAGCACAAGGTGCACCTGTGTAATGATCATGCTGTTTCATCAGCTTTTTGTGTGTATGGACAATTTTCTGGGATCTTTTATTTCAGCCCATGAAACATGGGACCAAAACTTTACATCTTGCTTTAATATTTTTGTTCAGTATAAATGTAGTAAATATACTAAACAACATGTATTCAACGTCTTTAACAGATACAAATACATTCAATACAGCTTGAAGTCATCAGCCTGGTAATGAATGAAATAGCAAAGACTGGATATTTCCCAAATTAATGGTTTTATTTAATGTTTTTATACAGAACACAACATTTACATGAGAGAAATGTGAACTCTATGGGAATGTTGACCTTAGGATGTTTAAAGGGACAACTACATGATTATTTAAATTAGCCAAGTCGTAACTGAGCAATTGATTAACCAATGGAAGTTTAAAAGATAATTAACAAGATTGTAATAATTAAAACTAAATCCAACCCAGTTCAGAACTATTGCCTTTTTGAGTGAACTTTGGAGATGGTGTCCCTGTGGAAGTCCTTCGTCCAAAGCTTGTTGAATGCATGCATTGAAACAATCAGAAAACAAAACAGCATCAGGATACTGAAAACAATTTATATTTTGGCATCTTAAAAGGTAGAAATTTAGTTATGCCTAATATGGCAATTGATATTATTTTCCCAAAATGAATGATTGTTATTCTAAAAAATGCAGGGTTAAAAATAACCCAATTGGGGTCATTTTGACAATCCAGCGCTGGGTCAATATTGGGAAAAAACACAGCATTGGGTTAATTCAACCCAGCGCTGGGTCAATATTGGTCAAACACAGCATTGGGTTAATTAAACCCAGCGCTGGGTCAATATTGGGGAAAAACACAGCATTGGGTTAATTCAACCCAGCGCTGGGTCAATATTGGGTTAATTCAACCCAGCGCTGGGTCAATATTGGGGAAAAACACAGCATTGGGTTAATTCAACCCAGCGCTGGGTCAATATTGGGGAAAAACACAGCATTGGGTTAATTCAACCCAGCGCTGGGTCAATATTGGGGAAAAACACAGCATTGGGTTAATTCAACCCAGCGCTGGGTCAATATTGGGTTAATTCAACCCAGCGCTGGGTCAATATTGGTCAAACACAGCATTGGGTTAATTCAACCCAGCGCTGGGTCAATATTGGCCAAACACAGTATTGGGTTAATTAAACCCAGCGCTGGGTCAATATTGGGTTAATTCAACCCAGCGCTGGGTCAATATTGGTCAAACACAGCATTGGGTTAATTCAACCCAGCGCTGGGTCAATATTGGCCAAACACAGTATTGGGTTAATTAAACCCAGCGCTGGGTCAATATTGGTCAAACACAGCATTGGGTTAATTCAACCCAGCGCTGGGTCAATATTGGCCAAACACAGTATTGGGTTAATTAAACCCAGCGCTGGGTCAATATTGGTCAAACACAGCATTGGGTTAATTCAACCCAGCGCTGGGTCAATATTGGCCAAACACAGTATTGGGTTAATTAAACCCAGCGCTGGGTCAATATTGGGTTAAGAGCTACCGTCCTGTAGGTTTTCACCCCAACCCCAATCTAGCGCACCTGATTCTAATAATTAGCTGGTTGATAAGCTGAATCGGGTTAGTTACAACTGGGGTTGGAGTTAACCTACAGGAGGGTAGCTCTCCAGGGACCGGGTTGGAGTTAACCTACAGGAGGGTAGGAGTTAACCTACAGGAGGGTAGCTCTCCAGGGACCGGGTTGGAGTTAACCTACAGGAGGGTAGCTCTCCAGGGACCGGGTTGGAGTTAACCTACAGGAGGGTAGCTCTCCAGGGACCGGGTTGGAGTTAACCTACAGGAGGGTAGCTCTCCAGGGACCGGGTTGGAGAGCCCTGATCTACACTGATTGAAGTGGCATCAATAAGGGATCATAGCTTTCACCTGTATTCACCTGGTCAGTCTATGTCATGGAAGAGCAGGTTTTCTTAATGTTTGGTACTCTGTGTATATACTGTATTCTAGTCATGGCTCATCCTAAATAACTGATTTTCGTCCTGGATTATGTGCGCAATTGTTGTATATTATTGCTAGGTATTACTGCACTGTTGGAGCTATAAACACAAGCATTTCGCTACACCTGCGATAACATCTTCAAATCTTTTAATTTCAATTTCAAACAACCATAAGCATTCATTGGTATCTTTTCCTTTGTAAATTCAGCAGCCCCATACTTGGGCCCTCATTCAGTCAGTTGCTGTAAAGGAAGGTGAAGCGGTAGATGATAAACCAGGTAGAAAGAGTTTTCACTGTCAGGATGAGGACCCTCTTGAACACTATCAGTCAGGATCTGTCAGTTTTCCATTCTGAATGATGGGTCTGGAAAGACCTGTGTCCCTGATGTTACCTTTCCTCTTTCCTTTCCTAGAGCGTGCTGTGTGTTTGTCCCTGTGTGTGTTTGTCCCCGTGTGTTTGTCCCCGTGTGTTTGTCCCCGTGTGTGTGTCCCTGTGTGGCCGTGTCCCCTGGACTCTTTCCTAGCAGGTTGACGTTTATTGTCATGAATCTTGCCCTGGAGGCAGAATTAAGCGATTTCCGCTACATGGGCCAGCTGCAAAGTCAAAATTGGCTATATTGTAAAAATGCATGAAAACAAATTGCTTTTGGTCTAAATTTAAGGATGGGGTTAGTAGTGTGGTTAGGTTTAAGATCAGATTTTGTGGCTGTGCCAGCTAGTGACCAGAGCAAAGCTGCCTCCAGGGCAGGATTCATGACAATAAATACCAACCTGCTCTTTCCTAGAGCATGCTGTGTTTGCGAAATCAATCACATAGCCTCTCATGTCAGATCTCTTCAGCTCGTTAGCTGCCCTATCCTTTCACATCATGTCACTCAGTCTGATCTCTGTTCTCTCCCCTTCCTCTCCCGTCTTCCTCTACACATCATCAGCTCTCCTCCTCTCTCTCTCTCTCCTCCAGTCTTCACCAACTCTCTTGTCAGTGCTCAGAGACCAGTCTATTTAGTCATTGCCAACCATGTTTGTATAACACCCATGTACTCTATGCAGCCAGTGTTTTTAGAATGATGAACCCTGTCTTGTAGTTTTACTGTGTGTTGTCCAGATACCCAGTCAAACCCCCTCTGTCCTGTGACGTTGTGTTTTGTATTTTTCTGGAGTCAGCTCATGGTTTGGAATTGACTCTTGGAGTCTATTCCCGACTCCAGGAACTTAGGAACGGGAATCAGAATGGGACTCCAATATTTCTGGATATTAACAGTCCTTCTCCTCCTGTAGACTGAGATCCAGACTGATCCGTCCCTTGCTGAGACATGGCTTCTGACAACACACAGCGCAGCTACTCCATCATCCCATGCTTCATCTTCATAGAGGTAAGACTGTCTGTCTGTCTCTGGTGTTACCTAATAACAGGTAGGACAGTGAGTGCTCTACTGTTTTCAGGTGTGTTCCTTCTTTCTCTCTCTCTTTCTCTGTGACGCTCTCCCTCTCCTCCCTCTCTCTCTCTCTCTCTCTCTCCCTCTCCCTCTCCTCTCTCTCTCTCTCCCTCTCCTCTCTCTCTCTCTCTCTCTCTCTCTCTCTGTCTCTCTCTCTCTGTGACACTCTCTCTCCCTCTCCCTCTCCCTCTCTCTGTGACCCTCTCTCTCTCTCTCTCTCTCTCTCTCTCTGTCTCTCTCTCTCTCTCTCTGTGACACTCTCTCTCCCTCTCCCTCTCTCTCTCTGTGACACTCTCTCTTTCTCTGTGACACTCTTTCTCTCTATCTCTCTCCCTCTCCCTCTCTCCCTCTCCCTCTCCCCCTCTCTCTCCCTCTCCCCCTCTCTCTCCCTCTCTCTCCCTCTCTCTGTCTGAGATAATGCTTACAGCTCCATATTTAATTAACTGTTAAATCCTTTATTATTTTGTTGTTGTTGTTGACCCCCTTTTTCTCCCCAATTTCGATCTTGTCTCATCACTGCAACTCCCCAACGGGCTCGGGAGAGGTCGAAGGTGGGGTCATGCGTCCTCCGAAACATGACCCGCCAAACCGCACTTCTTAACACCCTCCAGCTGCCTGCCAAAGCCTTTTAATCACAGGGAAACGTCTTGAGACGCTGTGCATCAAATCATGACATTCTTCCCTCCTCACATTCATAATTCTGCCAATTCGCTTTGCTTGGTTTTCTTTCTCCTCTTCTAATTCAAGCTGTTTTATCAACTATACAAAATATAGTGCCTTCACAAAGTATTCGTACCCCTTGACTTATTCCACATTTTCTGTTACAGCCTGAATTCAAAATTGATTTACCGTATTTTCCGCACTATAAGGCGCACCGGAGTATAAGCCGCAGCAGCTAAATTGAATGATATTGAATGATGTGTACATATATAAGCCGCACTGGACTATAAGCCGCAGGTGTTTTAATGTTTAATTACCAAATGTAAGGGTTCGTGCACAGAGGGGATTGTCGGGAAAGAGACAAACTGTATCGCTCTCGTAATGTCTGTCTGTCTTGCTCTCGTTCTGTCTCTCGTTCTGTCTCTCGTACCACTCTCGGTTCCACTTTTACTTTTGCGCGCTACCTGTCTCACTCTTTTCCGGCCTCCAGCTTTTCCTGCTGGAGCCCGCCGCTTAAAGGTGGGGGGCGCGGACCGGTCATAGAGCCCATAGAGTTAAAGTTGGTGGACTGTAACCTGTAAAATCCATAGATTTAGGAGGTCTTCTAGTGGCCGTTAGCTGTAAAAATCCATAGATTAGCCGCACCGTTATATAAGCCGCAGGGTCAAAAAATGGGAAAAAAGGCGCGGCTTATAGTCCTAAAATTACGGTAATCGATTTTATTTCTAACCCATCTAAACACAAAATCCCCTAATGACAAAGTGAAAACATGTTTTTAGAACTGTTTACAAATGTATTGAAAATGAAATACTGTTCATATTTAACCTAAGAAACTCACTAGTCCTTGCCGATGACAAGCATAATAATAAATAATATGCCATTTAGCAGACGCTTTTATCCAAAGCGACTTACAGTCATGCGTGCATACATTTTTGTGTATGGGTGGTCCCGGGGATCGAACCCACTATCTTGGCGTTACAAGCGCCATGCTCTACCAGCTGAGCTACAGAGGACCACATACCCATAACATGATGCTACCACCACCATGCTTGAAAATATGAAGTGGTACTCAGTGATGTGTTGGATTTGCCCAAAACATAACACTTTGTAATCAGGATATTTTTTGCAGTGCCTTATTGCAAACAGGATGCATGTTTTGGAATATATTTATTCTGTACAGGCTTCCTTCTTTTCACTGTGTCATTTAGGTTAGTATTGTGGAATAACTACAATGTTGTTGATCCATCCTCAGTTTTCTCCTATAACAGCCATTAAACTCTGTAACTGTTTTAAAGTCACCATTAAACTCATGGTGAAATCCCTGAGCGGTTTCCTTCCTCTCTGGCAACTGAGTTACAAAGGATGCCTGTATCTTTGTAGTGACTGGGTGTATTGATACACCATCCAAATTGTAATTAATAACTTCACCATGCTCAAAGGGATATGCAATGTCAGCTTTTTTTTTTAACCTGTCTACCAATAGGTGCCCTTCTTTGCGAGGCACTGGAAAACCTCCCTGATCTTTGTGGTTGAATCTCTGCTTTAAAATTCACTGCTCGACTGAGGGACCTTACAGATAATTGTATGTGTGGGTGCAGAGATGAGGTAGTCATTCAAAAGTCATGTTAAACACTATTATTGCACACAGAATGAGTCCATGCAACTTATTATGTGACTTGTTAAGCAAATTATTACTCCTGAAATGATTTAGGCTTGCCATAACAAAGGGGTTGAATACTTATTGACTCAAGACATTTGTGCTTTTCATTTTTGATTTAATTTGTAAAAATGTCTAAGAGCAGCCTTCCACTTTATTAGGTATTGTGTGTAGGCCAGTGACACAACATCTCTATTTAATCAATGTGATAAAAGTCAAGGGGTGTGAATACTTTCCGAAGGCAGTGGAATAAAATAAAACATAAATAATAGTAATAACAGAATGATAATAGTGAATAGAAATAACAGTAGAATGGCCTCACCATTACATCAGTACTACAACTACCATCATCATTACTACCACCCCTACTACCATCATCATTAAACTGCTATCATTACCATCACCCCTACTACCATCATCATTACTACTACTACTACCACCACCATCATTAAACTGCTGTCATTACTACCACCCCTAACATCCATTAAACTGCTATCATTACCATCACCCCAACTACCATTATCATTACTACTACTACCACCATCATTAAACTGCTATCATTACCATCACCCCTACTACCAGCATCATTACTACTACTACTACCACCACCATCATTAAACTGCTATCATTACCATCACCCCTACTACCATCATCATTACTACTACTACTACCACCACCACCATTAAACTGCTATCATTACCATCACCCCTACTACCATCATCATTACTACTACTACTACCACCACCATTAAACTGCTATCATTACCCCTACTACCATCATCATTACTACTACTACTACTACCACCATCATTAAACTGCTATCATTACCATCACCCCTACTACCATCATCATTACTACTACTACTACTACTACCACCACCATCATTAAACTGCTATCATTACCATCACCCCTACTACCATCATCATTACTACTACTACTACCACCACCATCATTAAACTGATATCATTACCATCACCCCTACTACCCTCATCATTACTACTACTACTACCACCACCATCATTAAACTGCTATCATTACCATCACCCCTACTACCATCATCATTACTACTACTACTACCACCATCATTAAACTGCTATCATTACCATCACCCCTACTACCATCATCATTACTACTACTACTACCACCACCATCATTAAACTGCTGTCATTACCATCACCCCTACTACCCGTATCACTACTATTTAGAATAATAATCACAACAATAATAATAATAATAGTAATAATAATAATAATAATAATAATAATAATAATAATACCAATAATAAGTAAGTTACTGTTTACTATGCAGATGTTATTATCCAGTGTCCCTCAGGCTGTGGCAGGAAAATACATATTTGGCTGCAAGAGGAGCCGTTACTCCTTCGCCCATTAGTATTTCTTGTTTTTCCTCTGGGTTTAATGAGGTAAAAATTGGAATAAATGTAGTAATTTCTGTGAATAATGAATCTCTTGGTGAGGAATATTTATCACTGTAAGGGAGAAAGTGCATCTCTGTTTCTACCTCCCCTGTCGTGCAGTGACCACATACGCGCTCCTCTTTGGGTAGCCATGTCTTTTTATGTCTTCTGGTTTCTATTGCCAATTGTTGGTTAGTGTCCCGAGTGGCGCAGTGGTCTAAGGCACTGCATCGCAGTGCTAGCTGTGCCACTAGAGATCCTGGTTCGAATCCAGGCTCTGTCGTAGCCGGCCGTGACCGGGAGACCCATGGGGCGGTGCACAATTGGTCCAGGGTAGGGGAGGGAATGGCCGGCAGGGATGTTGGTAGAGCATGGTGTTTGCAATGCCAGGGTTGTGGGTTCGATTCCCGCGGGGGGCCAGTATGTAAAATACATACAAATATGTGACTAACTGTAAGTCGCTCTGGATAAGAGCGTCTGCTAAATAATGTAAATGTAAATGGTGGTAAGGATGTACTTGGTAAGGATCTGTCTCTGCTTCGTATCTCTGACAGAGTAGAGATAATCAGCCAATTCATATTCTCTGTTTAGGGCCAGATAGCAATTTAGTCGGCTTTGAGATTTAGTTTCGTTTTTCCAATGTTGTAAATACGAGTCCTTTGATTGGTTCATTTGCATTCTTTCTTTTGAAGCAGTGCTGGTGTCAGCTTGTCTGGTTAGGTCCAACACCAGCTGACTGAGAGTGCTTGTTTCTGGGCTCCGCTCTTGGGTTTGAAGTTGTTTACACTTGTCCCAAGAGCTGAGCAGTAAGTAAACTCTCTCAACTAGAAATTATGTTAGTTAAATAGAGGCTATATACTTGATCTGTATATTTATACACTGAGTGTACAAAACATTAAGAACACCAAATATTTTGTGTTGCACCTGTCTGAATGTTGTGCTTCAGTAGGGTTGTGTTGTCCTGTCTGAATGTCGTGCTACAGTAGGGTTGTGTTGTCCTGTCTGAATGTTGTGCTACAGTAGGGTTGTGTTGTCCTGTCTGAATGCTGTGCTGTCCTGTCTGAATGTTGTGCTACAGTAGGGTTGTGTTGTCCTGTCTGAATGTTGTGCTACAGTAGGGTTGTGTTGTCCTGTCTGAATGCTGTGCTGTCCTGTCTGAATGTTGTGCTACAGTAGGGTTGTGTTGTCCTGTCTGAATGTTGTGCTACAGTAGGGTTGTGTTGTCCTGTCTGAATGCTGTGCTGTCCTGTCTGAATGTTGTGCTACAGTAGTGCTCAGCCACACGAGCCACAGCCTGTTCACCCGGCTACCATCTAGAAGGCGGAGACAGTACAGGTGCATCAAAGCTGGGACAGAGAGACTGAAAAACAGCTTCTATCTCCAGGCCATCAGACTGTTAAACAGCCACCACTAGCCGGCCTCTGCCCAGTACCCTGTCCTGAACATTAGTCACTGTTACTAACCAGCTACCACCTGTTACTCTACCCTGCCTGTAATGTACATAGTCATTGAACACTGGTCACTTTAATTATGGAACACCCCCCCAATTCGTCAGGGCGTGGACTAAAAGGCGTCGAAAGCTTTCCACAGGGATGCTGGCCCATGTTGACTCCAATGCTTCCACAGGGATGCTGGCCCATGTTGACTCCAATGCTTCCACAGGGATGCTGGCCCATGTTGACTCCAATGCTTCCACAGGGATGCTGGCCCATGTTGACTCCAATGCTTCCACAGGGATGCTGGCCCATGTTGACTCCAATGCTTCCACAGGGATGCTGGCCCATGTTGACTCCAATGCTTCCACAGGGATGCTGGCCCATGTTGACTCCAATGCTTCCACAGGGATGCTGGCCCATGTTGACTCCAATGCTTCCCATACTTGTGTCAAGTTGGCTGGATGTCCGTTGGGTGGTGGACCATTCTTGATACACACAGGAAACTATTGAGCGTGAAAAACCCAGCAGCGTTGCAGGTCTTGACACAAACCGGAGCGCCTGGCAAATACTACCATACCCAGTTCAAAGGCACTTAAATATTTTGTCTTGCCCATTCACCCTCTGAATCACATGTTCTCATCTCTCCCTCTCGCGCTCTCGCTCTCTCGCTCAAGCTTTCTGTCTCTCTCTCTCGCGAGCTCTGTCTCTCTCTCTCTCTCTCGAGCTCTGTCGCTCTGTCTCTCGCTCTCTCTCGCGAGCTCTGTCTCTCTCTCGCGAGCTCTGTCTCTCTCTCTCTCTCGCGAGCTCTGTCTCTCTCTCTCTCTCTCTCTCGAGCTCTGTCACTCTCTCTCTCGCGAGCTCTGTCTCTCTCTCTCTCGCGAGCTCTGTCTCTCTCTCTCTCGCGAGCTCTGTCACTCTCTCTCTCTCTCGCGAGCTCTGTCACTCTCTCTCTCTCTCTCGCGAGCTCTGTCTCTCTCTCTCTCTCGCGAGCTCTGTCTCTCTCTCTCTCTCGCGAGCTCTGTCTCTCTCTCTCTCTCTCTCGCGAGCTCTGTCTCTCTCTCTGTCTCTCTCTCTCTCTCTCGCGAGCTCTGTCTCTCTCTCTCTCTCGCGAGCTCTGTCACTCTCTCTCTCTCGCGAGCTCTGTCACTCTCTCTCTCTCGCGAGCTCTGTCACTCTCTCTCTCTCGCGAGCTCTGTCTCTCTCTCTCTCGCGAGCTCTGTCTCTCTCTCTCTCGCGAGCTCTGTCTCTCTCTCGCGAGCTCTGTCTCTCTCTCTCTCTCGCGAGCTCTGTCTCTCTCTCTCTCTCTCTCTCGCGAGCTCTGTCTCTCTCTCTCGCGAGCTCTGTCTCTCTCTCGCGAGCTCTGTCTCTCTCTCTCGAGCTCTGTCTCTCTCTCTCTCGCGAGCTCTGTCTCTCTCTCTCTCTCGAGCTCTGTCGCTCTGTCTCTCGCTCTCTCTCGCGAGCTCTGTCTCTCTCTCGCGAGCTCTGTCTCTCTCTCTCTCTCGCGAGCTCTGTCTCTCTCTCTCTCTCTCTCTCGAGCTCTGTCACTCTCTCTCTCGCGAGCTCTGTCTCTCTCTCTCTCGCGAGCTCTGTCTCTCTCTCTCTCGCGAGCTCTGTCACTCTCTCTCTCTCTCGCGAGCTCTGTCACTCTCTCTCTCTCTCTCGCGAGCTCTGTCTCTCTCTCTCTCTCGCGAGCTCTGTCTCTCTCTCTCTCTCGCGAGCTCTGTCTCTCTCTCTCTCTCTCTCGCGAGCTCTGTCTCTCTCTCTGTCTCTCTCTCTCTCTCTCGCGAGCTCTGTCTCTCTCTCTCTCTCGCGAGCTCTGTCACTCTCTCTCTCTCGCGAGCTCTGTCACTCTCTCTCTCTCGCGAGCTCTGTCACTCTCTCTCTCTCGCGAGCTCTGTCTCTCTCTCTCTCGCGAGCTCTGTCTCTCTCTCTCTCGCGAGCTCTGTCTCTCTCTCGCGAGCTCTGTCTCTCTCTCTCTCTCGCGAGCTCTGTCTCTCTCTCTCTCTCTCTCTCGCGAGCTCTGTCTCTCTCTCTCGCGAGCTCTGTCTCTCTCTCGCGAGCTCTGTCTCTCTCTCTCGAGCTCTGTCTCTCTCTCTCTCGCGAGCTCTGTCTCTCTCTCTCTCGCGAGCTCTGTCACTCTCTCTCTCTCTCGCGAGCTCTGTCACTCTCTCTCTCTCTCTCGCGAGCTCTGTCTCTCTCTCTCTCTCGCGAGCTCTGTCTCTCTCTCTCTCTCTCTCTCGCGAGCTCTGTCTCTCTCTCGCACGAGCTCTGTCTCTCTCTCTCTCGCGAGCTCTGTCACTCTCTCTCTCGAGCTCTGTCACTCTCTCTCTCTCTCGCGAGCTCTGTCACTCTCTCTCTCTCGCGAGCTCTGTCACTCTCTCTCTCTCTCGCGAGCTCTGTCTCTCTCTCTCTCTCTCTCGCGAGCTCTGTCTCTCTCTCGCGCTCTGTCTGTCTCGTTCTTTCTCGCTCTGAGAGAAACCGGAGGGCCTGCCATCTGTGTGATTTAAATGTTTTGGGGTCACTTGTTTTTAGATGGTTGTTAAATTTGATGGCTCTTTTTATCTATTTGAATAAGGAGGGGGTATTGGCCCAATTCTGCTCTACATGCGTTATTTTGAGTTTTTCTTTGCACTTGCAATATAGTCTTGCAAAACTCTGCATGCAGTATTTCAATTGGATGTTTGTCCCATTTGGTAAATTCATTATTAGAGAGCGGACCCCATACTTCGCTGCCATATAGAGCAATTGGTTCTATAACTGATTGAAACATTTTTAGCCAGATTCTAATTGGAATTTCAATTTTAATGTTCCTTTTAATGGCATAGAACGCTCTTCTTGCTTTGTCTCTCAGCTCGTTCAAAGCCATGTGAAAGATACCAAGCTACAATTTAAGGGGCTTTATTGGCATGGGAAACATATGTTTACATTACCAAAGCAAGTGAAATAGATAATAAACTAAAGTGAAATAAACAATCAGAAATGAACAGTAAACATTACACTCAGAAGTTCCAAAAGAATAAAGACATTTCAAATGTCATATTATGGCTATATACAGTGTTGTAATGATGTGCAAATAGTTAAAGTACAAATGTATTTACAATGGTGTTTGTTCTTCACTGGTTGCCCTTTTCTTGTGGCAACAGGTCACAAATCTTGCTGCTGTGATGGCACACTGTGGTATTTCACCCAATAGATATGGGAATTGATTAAAATGTGATTTGTTTTCGAACACTCCAGCCTGAGTGGAGTGTCTTGACTGTCAGGAGTCGTGGGTAGTATATCTCTGCTGGGGCCATGGGACTCTGCTGCTGTGTCTGATTGGTTAGCTGCTCCCAGTAATACCCGGAGGCTGTGATATGGAGGCAGTGTTTTTCTGTTTATTCATTATCGGTGCGAACACACGCACACACACCCTGTTTCACGCAGCCTTACCTCTGCTCCTCGACACCCTTTGGTCTAAAGTAGTGGATTATGTAGGGAAGAGGGTGCCATTTGGGACGTAGGAGTGTGAATATTGGGTGAATACAGATAGACATTGTATTTATCAAACCAACTAAGTGCCTCATCACATCTCCTGCTGTGAGTACTGCAGCCTCATCACATCTCCTGCTGTGAGTACTGTAGCCTCATCACATCTCCTGCTGTGAGTACTGGAGCCTCATCACATCTCCTGCTGTGAGTACTGTAGCCTCATCACATCTCCTGCTGTGAGTACTGGAGCCTCATCACATCTCCTGCTGTGAGTACTGCAGCCTCATCACATCTCCTGCTGTGAGTACTGCAGCCTCATCACATCTCCTGCTGTGAGTACTGTAGCCTCATCACATCTCCTGCTGTGAGTACTGTAGCCTCATCACATCTCCTGCTGTGAGTACTGCAGCCTCATCACATCTCCTGCTGTGAGTACTGTAGCCTCATCACATCTCCTGCTGTGAGTACTGTAGCCTCATCACATCTCCTGCTGTGAGTACTGCAGCCTCATCACATCTCCTGCTGTGAGTACTGTAGCCTGGGTACTGCTACTGTACTGGATGTATGATGAGTGGTGTGTGTGGTGGGGGGGGGGGGGGCGGCATCTTGAATAATACACACGTATGTGTGTGACTACTTGGCAAGGTTGCTTCTCACAGAGTTAAACACACATGGGGCCATGAATATCTGTAGTCTGTTGTATCAAGAGAGGAACAGAAATTCTACATGACATTGACATTAGGGAATAGGGCCAAAAGAAGTGCACTGGGGGGATAGGGTGCCATCCTATTGGTGGTGAATTTAAGGCGTTGGCTCACTATATCATTACATTTTTAGTCATTTAGCAGATGCTCTTATCCAGAGCGACTTACAGGAGCAATTAGGGTTAAGCGCCTTGCTCAAGGGCACATCGACAGATTTTTTCACCTAGTCGGCTCGGGGATTAGAACCAGCGACCTTTCGGCTACTGGCACAACGCTCTTAACCACTAAGCTACCTGCTGCCCCACTATGAGACTGTAACTGTTTCCATCTAACAGGGCCCATCAGCACCCACATGTGAACTTCATAGGAGCATGTCAAATTGGATGTCAAATGAAAGCTAAGAGTCTATATTGTTGAGAAATGAAGGCATATATATATACATAGGAGTAAGTAATGTAATAAAGTAATGGCTTTGATTTCTGGTCAAACAGATGGAAAAGGGGTCTTGGACAACATCTAACAGAAAGTCTAAAAAGGTAGAAATACATCAAAACACAATAATGTTGAAGACCCCTGCCAACTAAAATCAACACATATTTAGTTTTGGAGAAATTAGTTTAAGATACATTGCCTTGTGCCTTGTGATTCCGCTGCCAAAAACCCATGATAGATCCTTAGTGATGTGGACACAGAGGAACTTGAATCTCTCGACCTGCTCCACTACAGCCCCGTCGGTGTGGATGGGGGCGTGCATTACATTTTGTCTGCTGGGAGATTTGAAAAGTCATAGTCAATCGATCAATAATACACTGCTCAAAAAAATAAAGGGAACACTTAAACAACACAATGTAACTCCAAGTCAATCACACTTCTGTGAAATCAAACTGTCCACTTAGGAAGCAACACTGATTGACAATAAATGTCACATGCTGTTGTGCAAATGGAATAGACAACAGGTGGAAATTATAGGCAATTAGCAAGACACCCCCAAATAAAGGATTGGTTTTGCAGGTGGTGACCACAGACCACTTCTCAGTTCCTATGCTTCCTGGCTGATGTTTTGGTCACTTTTGAATGCTGGCGGTGCTTTCACTCTAGTGGTAGCATGAGACGGAGTCTACAACCCACACAAGTGGCTCAGGTAGTGCAGCTCATCCAGGATGGCACATCAATGCGAGCTGTGGCAAGAAGGTTTGCTGTGTCTGTCAGCGTAGTGTCCAGAGCATGGAGGCGCTACCAGGAGACAGGCCAGTACATCAGGAGACATGGAGGAGGCCGTAGGAGGGCAACAACCCAGCAGCAGGACTGCTACCTCCGCCTTTGTGCAAGGAGGAGCAGGAGGAGCACTGCCAGAGCCCTGCAAAATGACCTCCAGCAGGCCACAAATGTGCATGTGTCTGCTCAAACGGTCAGAAACAGACTCCATGAGGGTGGTATGAGGGCACGACGTCCACAGGTCGGGGTTGTGCTTACAGCCCAACACGGTGCAGGACGTTTGGCATTTGCCAGAGAACACCAAGATTGGCAAATTCGCCACTGGCGCCCTGTGCTCTTCACAGATGAAAGCAGGTTCACACTGAGCACATGTGACAGACGTGACAGAGTCTGGAGACGCCGTGGAGAACGTTCTGCTGCCTGCAACATCCTCCAGCATGACTGGTCTGGCGGTGAGTCAGTCATGGTGTGGGGTGGCATTTCTTTGGGGGGCCGCACAGCCCTCCATGTGCTCGCCAGAGGTAGCCTGACTGCCATTAGGTACCGAGATGAGCTCCTCAGACCCCTTGTGAGACCATATGCTGGTGCGGTTGGCCCTGGGTTCCTCCTAATGCAAGACAATGCTAGACCTCATGTGGCTGGAGTGTGTCAGCGGTTCCTGCAAGAGGAAGACATTGATGCTATGGACTGGCCTGCCCGTTCCCCAGACCTGAATCCAATTGAGCACATCTGGGACATCATGTCTCGCTCCATCCACCAATGCCACGTTGCACCAAACACTGTCCAGGAGTTGGCGGATGCTTTAGTCCATGTCTGGGAGGAGATCCCTCAGGAGACCATCCGCCACCTCATCAGGAGCATGCCCAGGCGTTGTAGGGAGGTCATACAGGCACGTGGAGGCCACACACACTACTGAGCCTCATTTTGACTTTTTTTAAGGACATTACATCAAAGTTGGATCAGCCTGTAGTGTGGTTTTCCACTTTAATTTTGAGTGTGACTCCAAATCCAGACCTCCGTGGGTTGATAAATTTGATTTCCATTGATAATTTTTGTGTGATTTTATTGTCAGCACATTCAACTATGTAAAGAAAAAAGTATTTAATAAGATTATTTCATTCATTCAGATCTAGGATGTGTTATTTTAGTGTTCCCTTTATTTTTTTGAGCAGTGTATAATAATACTCTTAGCAAAAATGTTTATCTTTAATTTACAATCTGTAGAAACTATGAGAAAGGTTCAGAACTTTTGTGAAACAGCACAGTGGAAAAATATATGTAATCAAAACTGGATGGTCTTCAGAGATAGATGGGAGGGGTTGAGTGGAGTTGGAGGTGGGACTAAAAACAACAAGATAACTCATGTAAAATATAATGTCCGTAAAATGTATACAGCGCCTTCAGAAAGTATTCAGCCCCTTGACTTTTTCCACATTTTGTTTTGTTACAGCCTTATTCCAAAATTGATTAAATAGTTTTTTTCCCTCGTCAATCTACACACAATACCCCATATAACAAAGCAAAAACTGTTTTTTAGGAATGTTTGCTAATTTATTTTTAAAAAAAATAAAGAACTGAAATATTACATTTACATAAGTATTCAGACCCTTTACTCAGTACTTTGTTGAAGCACCTTTGACAGCGATTACAGCCTCGAGTCTTCTTGGGTATGACGCTACAAGCTTGGCACACCTGTATTTGGGGAGTTTCTCCCATTCTTCTCTGCAGATCCTCTCAAGCTCTGTCAGGTTGGATGGGGAGCGCCGCTGCACAGCTATTTTCAGGTCTCTCCAGAGATGTTCAATCGGGTTCAAGTCCAGGCTCTGGCTGGGCCACTCAAGGACATTCAGAGACTTGTCCCGAAGCCACTCCTGCATTGTCTTGGCTGTGTGCTTAGGGTCATTGTCCTGTTGGAAGGTGAACCTTCGCCCCAGTCTGAGGTCCTGAGCGCTCTGGAGCAGGTTTTCATCTAGGATCTCTCACTACTTTGCTCCGTTCGTCTTTGCCTCGATCCTGACTAGTCTCCCAGTCCCTGCCACTGAAAAACATCCCCACAGCATGATGCTGCCACCACCATGCTTCACTGTAGGGATGGTGCCAGGTTTCCTCCAGACGTGGGGCTTGGCATTCAGGTCAAAGAGTTCAATCTTGGTTTCATCAGACCAGAGAATTCTGTTTCTCATGGTCTGAGAGTCTTTAGGTGCCTTTTGGCAAACTCCAAGCGGGCTGTCATGTGCCTTTTACTGAGGAGTGGCTTCCGTCTGGCCACTGTGGTGGAAATTCTAAAGAAGAGACTGTAGGTTCTTCCAACAACAACTTTATTATACGATTTGCAAAAATGGAGAAATCAACAATCGACTCAAATAGTTCAGAGTTGAAAGCCCAACGGACAGAGTTGTCTCCTTTTTATAGAAAGTACATCCTCTTATCTGTGTGACAGTTAGCAGATGTGCAGAAACAGGGCCAAACAGAGTTGTAAAAAGTAATTTAGCTCATCTGTGCAGATCAAGATAGCTGATATCTCTGGAGCTCTGTCAAAGGGACCATCGGGTTATTGGTCTCCTCCCTGACCAAGGCCCTTCTCCCCCGATTGCTCAGTTTGGCCGGGCGGCCAGCTTTAGGAAGAGTCTTGGTGGTTCCAAACTTCTTCCATTTAAGAATGATGGAGGCCACTGTGTTCTTGGGGACCTTCAATGCTGTAAACATATTTTGGTACCCTTCCTCAGATCTGTGCCTCAGCACAATCCTGTCTCGGAGCTCTACGGACAATTCCTTCGACCTCATGGCAAGGTTTTTGCTCTGACATTCACTGTCAACTGTGGGACCTTATATATACAGGTGTGTGCCTTTCCAAATCATGTCCAATCAATTGAATTTACCACAGGTGGACTCCAATCAAGTTGTAGAAACATCTCAAGGATGATCAATGGAAACAGGATGCACCTGAGCTCAATTTCGAGTCTCATAGCTAAGGGTCTGAATACCTACAGTGGGGAAAAAAAGTATTTAGTCAGCCACCAATTGTGCAAGTTCTCCCACTTAAAAAGATGAGAGGCCTGTAATTTTCATCATAGGTACACGTCAACTATGACAGACAAAATGAGAAAAAAAAATCCAGAAAATCACATTGTAGGATTTTTAATGAATTTATTTGCAAATTATGGTGGAAAATAAGTATTTGGTCAATAACAAAAGTTTCTCAATACTTTGTTATATACCCTTTGTTGGCAATGACACAGGTCAAACGTTTTCTGTAAGTCTTCACAAGGTTTTCACACACTGTTGCCGGTCCATTCCTCCATGCAGATCTCCTCTAGAGCAGTGATGTTTTGGGGCTGTCGCTGGGCAACACGGACTTTCAACTCCCTCCAAAGATTTTCTATGGGGTTGAGATCTGGAGACTGGCTAGGCCACTCCAGGACCTTGAAATGCTTCTTACGAAGCCACTCCTTCGTTGCCCGGGCGGTGTGTTTGGGATCATTGTCATGCTGAAAGACACAGCCACGTTTCATCTTCAATGCCCTTGCTGATGGAAGGAGGTTTTCACTCAAAATCTCATGATACATGGCCCCATTCATTCTTTCCTTTACACGGATCAGGTGTCCTGGTCCCTTTGCAGAAAAACAGCCCCAAAGCATGATGTTTCCACCCCCATGCTTCACAGTAGGTATGGTGTTCTTTGGATGCAACTCAGCATTCTTTGTCCTCCAAACACGACGAGTTGAGTTTTTTACCAAAAAGTTATATTTTGGTTTCATCTGACCATATGACATTCTCCCAGTCCTCTTCTGGATCATCCAAATGCACTCTAGCAAACTTCAGACGGGCCTGGACATGTACTGGCTTAAGCAGGGGGACACGTCTGGCACTGCAGGATTTGAGTCCCTGGCGGCGTAGTGTGTTACTGATGGTAGGCTTTGTTGCTTTGGTCCCAGCTCTCTGCAGGTCATTCACTAGGTCCCCCCGTGTGGTTCTGGGATTTTTGCTCACCGTTCTTGTGATCATTTTGACCCCACGGGTGAGATATTGCGTGGAGCCCCAGATCGAGGGAGATTATCAGTGGTCTTGTATGTCTTCCATTTCCTAATAATTGCTCCCACAGTTGATTTCTTCAAACCAAGCTGCTTACCTATTGCAGATTCAGTCTTCCCAGCCTGGTGCAGGTCTACAATTTTGTTTCTGGTGTCCTTTGACAGCTCTTTGGTCTTGGCCATAGTGGAGTTTGGAGTGTGACTGTTTGAGGTTGTGGACAGGTGTCTTTTATACTGATAACAAGTTCAAGCAGGTGCCATTAATATAGATAACGAGTGGAGGACAGAGGAGCCTCTTAAAGAAGAAGTTACAGGTCTGTGAGAGCCAGAAATCTTGCTTGTTTGTAGGTGACCAAATACTTATTTTCCACCATAATTTGCAAATAAATTCATTAAAAATCCTACAATGTGATTTTCTGGATATTTTTTTCTCAATTTGTCTGTCATAGTTGACGTGTACCTATGATGCAAATTACAGGCCTCTCTCATCTTTTTAAGTGGGAGAACTTGCACAATTGATGGCTGACTAAATACTTTTTTTCCCCACTGTATGTAAATAAGGTATTTCTAAAGACCTGTTTTCACTTTATAGTTATGGGGTGTTGTGTGTAGATTTACAGTGGGGGGGAAAAGTATTTAGTCAGCCACCAATTGGTCAAGTTCTCCCACTTAAAAAGATGAGAGAGGCCTGTAAGTTTCATCATGGGTACACGTCAACTATGACAGACAAATTGAGAAAAAAAAATCCAGAAAATCACATTGTAGGATTTTTTATGAATTTATTTGCAAATTATGGTGGAAAATAAGTATTTGGTCACCTACAAACAAGTACGATTTCTGGCTCTCACAGACCTGTAACTTCTTCTTTAAGAGGCTCCTCTGTCCTCCACTTGTTACCTGTATTAATGGCACCTGTTTGAACTTGTTATCAGTATAAAAGACACCTGTCCACAACCTCAAACAGTCACACTCCAAACTCCACTATGGCCAAGACCAAAGAGCTGTCAAAGGACACAAGAAACAAAATTGTAGACCTGCACCAGGCTGGAAAGATTGAATCTGCAATAGGTAAGCAGCTTGGTTTGAAGAAATCAACAGTGGGAGCAATTATTAGGAAATGGAAGACATACAAGACCACTGATAATCTCCCTCGATCTGGGGCTCCACGCAAGATCTCACCCCGTGGGGTCAAAATGATCACAAGAACGGTGAGCAAAAATCCCAGAACCACACGGGGGGGACCTAGTGAATGACTTGAGAGAGCTGGGACCAAAGTAACAAAGCCTACCATCAGTAACACACTACGCCGCCAGGGACTCAAATCCTGCAGTGCCAGACGTGTCCCCCTGCTTAAGCCAGTACAGGTCCAGGCCCGTCTGAAGTTTGCTAGAGTGCATTTGGATGATCCAGAAGAGGATTGGGAGAATGTCATATGGTCAGATGAAACCAAAATATAACTTTTTGGTAAAAACTCAACTCGTCGTGTTTGGAGGACAAAGAATGCTGAGTTGCATCCAAAGAACACCATACCTACTGTGAAGCATGGGGGTGGAAACATCATGCTTTGGGGCTGTTTTTCTGCAATGGGACCAGGACGACTGATCCGTGTAAAGGAAAGAATGAATGGGGCCAAGTATCGTGAGATTTTGAGTGAAAACCTCCTTCCATCAGCAAGGGCATTGAAGATAAAGTGGTCCTCTGTAGCTCAGCTGGTAGAGCACGGTGCTTATAACACCAAGGTAGTGGGTTCGATCCCCGGGACCACCCATACACACAAAAAAAAAAATTATGCACGCATGACTGTAAGTCGCTTTGGATAAAAGCGTCTGCTAAATTGCATATTATTAAATTATTATAAAATGTGGCTGGGTCTTTCAGCATGACAATGATCCCAAACACACTGCCCGGGCAACGAAGGAGTGGCTTCGTAAGAAGCATTTCAAGGTCCTGGAGTGGCTTAGCCAGTCTCCAGATCTCAACCCCATAGGAAATCTTTGGAGGGAGTTGAAAGTCTGTGTTGCCCAGCGACAGCCCCAAAACATCACTGCTCTAGAGGAGATCTGCATGGAGGAATGGGCCAAAATACCAGCAACAGTGTGTGAAAACCTTGTGAAGACTTACAGAAAACGTTTGACCTGTGTCATTGCCAACAAAGGGTATATAACAAAGTATTGAGAAACTTTTGTTATTGACCAAATACTTATTTTCCACCATAATTTGCAAATAAATTCATTAAAAATCCTACAATGTGATTTTCTGGATTTTTTTTTCTCAATTTGTCTGTCATAGTTGACGTGTACCTATGATGACAATTACAGGCCTCTCTCATCTTTTTAAGGGGGAGAACTTGCACAATTGGTGGCTGACTAAATACTTTTTTTCCCCACTGTATATTTACATTTACATTTATATTTACGTCATTTAGCAGACGCTCTTATCCAGAGCGACTTACAGTTAGTGAATACATATATATATATATATATATATATATATATATATATATATATATATATATATTTTTTTATACTGGCCCCCCCGTGGGAAACGAACCCACAACCCTGGCGTTGCAAACGCAATGCTCTATCAACTGAGCTACATCCCCTGCCGGCCATTCCCTCCCCTACCCTGGACGACGCTGGGCCAATTGTGCGCCGCCCCGTGGTTCTCCCGGTCGTGGCTGGCTGCGACAGGGCCTGGATTCGAACCAGGATCTCTAGTGGCATAAGGCTCTAGTGGCATAAGGCTGTAATGTAACACAAAATGTGGAAAAAGTCAAGGGGTGTGAATGCTTTCCAAAGGCACTGTAAGAGGAGATTACCGTGACTGAACGGTCACGTGGAATTTTACTGCGGTCATGACTCATGACTGCCGGTGTGGCGGTAATACGGTCACCGCAACAGCCCCATGCCTGCTCAGCCCTCCGTTTCTAGTAGTCCACGATCAGCTCCTTTGTCTTGCCTACGTTGAGAGCGAGCTTGTTGTCTCTGACCTCCCTATAGGCTGTCTAATCAGGCCTGCCAACGTCGTGTCGTCAGCAAACTTAATGATGGCGTTGGAGTCATGGGTGAACAGGGAGTACAGGAGGGGACTAAGCACACACCCCTGTGGGGCTCTGTGTTGAGGGTTAGCGTGGCAGATGTACCCTGGGGTCGGCCCGTCAAGAAGTCCAGGATCCAGTTGCAGTGGGAGTTGTTCAGTCCCAGGGTCCTTAGCTTAGTGTTGAGCCTAGTTCTGGTGAGTCAATTTTCCTTTTATTTGAAGTTTTATTTTATTCCCATGAAGCTGCTCATTTTATTTCTCATTTTATAACCCGTATCCAGGTTAGATAGATAGATGGTACCCGTATCCAGGTTAGATAGATAGATGGTACCCGTATCCAGGTTAGATAGATAGATAGATGGTACCCGTATCCAGGTTAGATAGATAGATGGTACCCATATCCAGGTTAGATAGATAGATAGATGGTACCCGTATCCAGGTTAGATAGATAGATAGATGGTACCCGTATCCAGGTTAGATAGATAGATAGATGGTACCCGTATCCAGGTTAGATAGATAGATGGTACCCGTATCCAGGTTAGATAGATAGATAGATGGTACCCGTATCCAGGTTAGATAGATAGATGGTACCCGTATCCAGGTTAGATAGATAGATGGTACCCGTATCCAGGTTAGATAGATAGATGGTACCCATATCCAGGTTAGATAGATAGATAGATGGTACCCATATCCAGGTTAGATAGATAGATAGATGGTACCCGTATCCAGGTTAGATAGATAGATAGATGGTACCCGTATCCAGGTTAGATAGATAGATAGATGGTACCCGTATCCAGGTTAGATAGATAGATAGATGGTACCCGTATCCAGGTTAGATAGATAGATAGATGGTACCTGTATCCAGGTTAGATAGATAGATGGTACCCGTATCCAGGTTAGATAGATAGATGGTACCTGTATCCAGGTTAGATAGATAGATGGTACCCGTATCCAGGTTAGATAGATAGATGGTACCCATATCCAGGTTAGATAGATAGATAGATGGTACCCGTATCCAGGTTAGATAGATAGATGGTACCCGTATCCAGGTTAGATAGATAGATGGTACCTGTATCCAGGTTAGATAGATAGATAGATGGTACCCGTATCCAGGTTAGATAGATAGATAGATGGTACCCTTATCCAGGTTAGATAGATAGATAGATGGTACCCGTATCCAGGTTAGATAGATAGATAGATGGTACCCATATCCAGGTTAGATAGATAGATAGATGGTACCCGTATCCAGGTTAGATAGATAGATAGATGGTACCCATATCCAGGTTAGATAGATAGATAGATGGTACCTGTATCCAGGTTAGATAGATAGATAGATGGTACCCGTATCCAGGTTAGATAGATAGATGGTACCTGTATCCAGGTTAGATAGATAGATAGATGGTACCCATATCCAGGTTAGATAGATAGATAGATGGTACCTGTATCCAGGTTAGATAGATAGATAGATGGTACCCGTATCCAGGTTAGATAGATAGATAGATGGTACCCATATCCAGGTTAGATAGATAGATAGATGGTACCTGTATCCAGGTTAGATAGATAGATAGATGGTACCCGTATCCAGGTTAGATAGATAGATGGTACCCGTATCCAGGTTAGATAGATAGATAGATGGTACCCGTATCCAGGTTAGATAGATAGATGGTACCCGTATCCAGGTTAGATAGATAGATAGATGGTACCCATATCCAGGTTAGATAGATAGATAGATGGTACCCATATCCAGGTTAGATAGATAGATAGATGGTACCCGTATCCAGGTTAGATAGATAGATGGTACCTGTATCCAGGTTAGATAGATAGATGGTACCCGTATCCAGGTTAGATAGATAGATGGTACCCATATCCAGGTTAGATAGATAGATAGATGGTACCCATATCCAGGTTAGATAGATAGATAGATGGTACCTGTATCCAGGTTAGATAGATAGATAGATGGTACCCGTATCCAGGTTAGATAGATAGATAGATAGATAGATAGATAGATAGATGGTACCCGTATCCAGGTTAGATAGATGGTACCCGTATCCAGGTTAGATAGATAGATAGATAGATGGTACCCGTATCCAGGTTAGATAGATGGTACCTGTATCCAGGTTAGATAGATAGATAGATAGATGGTACCCGTATCCAGGTTAGATAGATAGTTAGATAGATAGATGGTACCCATATCCAGGTTAGATAGATAGATGGTACCCATATCCAGGTTAGATAGATAGATGGTACCCGTATCCAGGTTAGATAGATAGATAGATAGATAGATGGTACCCGTATCCAGGTTAGATAGATAGATGGTACCCGTATCCAGGTTAGATAGATAGATAGATGGTACCCGTATCCAGGTTAGATAGATAGATAGATGGTACCCGTATCCAGGTTAGATAGATAGATGGTACCCGTATCCAGGTTAGATAGATAGATGGTACCCGTATCCAGGTTAGATAGATAGATAGATGGTACCCATATCCAGGTTAGATAGATAGATAGATGGTACCCGTATCCAGGTTAGATAGATAGATAGATGGTACCCGTATCCAGGTTAGATAAAGCACACTTCTATTGTTAGGATATGTCATTTCTTTAAAGACGTTGCTGCTAGTGGTATTGCTGTAAGATATGATATATAAAAAGTTTTATACTTTCTTTTAAAACAGCCTAGTTTATTTGTTATGGCAACTTGTTTTAAATCCTTCACTATTTCAGCAGGGCTCTCTACTCGTTAGGTTTAGTGTTCCCCACACTGTTTTAAATCCTTCACTATTTCAGCAGGTCTCTCTACTCGTTAGGTTTAGTGTTCCCCACACTATTTTAAATCCTTCACTATTTCAGCATGTCTCTCTACTCGTTAGGTTTACTGTTCCCCACACTGTTTTAAATCCTTCACTATTTCAGCAGGTCTCTCTACTCGTTAGGTTTAGTGTTCCCCACACTATTGTAAATCCTTCACTATTTCAGCAGGTCTCTCTACTCGTTAGGTTTAGTGTTCCCCACACTATTTTAAATCCTTCACTATTTCAGCAGGTCTCTCTACTCGTTAGGTTTAGTGTTCCCCACACTATTGTAAATCCTTCACTATTTCAGCAGTTCTCTCTACTCGTTAGGTTTAGTGTTCCCCACACTATTGTAAATCGTTCACTATTTCAGCAGGTCTCTCTACTCGTTAGGTTTAGTGTTCCCCACACTATTTTAAATCCTTCACTATTTCAGCAGGGCTCTCTACTCGTTAGGTTTAGTGTTCCCCACACTATTTTAAATCCTTCACTATTTCAGCAGGGCTCTCTACTCATTAGGTTTAGTGTTCCCCACACTATTTTAAATCATTCACTATTTCAGCAGGTCTCTCTACTCGTTAGGTTTAGTGTTCCCCACACTATTTTAAATCCTTCACTATTTCAGCAGGTCTCTCTACTCGTTAGGTTTAGTGTTCCCCACACTATTTTAAATCCTTCACTATTTCAGCAGGGCTCTCTACTCATTAGGTTTAGTGTTCCCCACACTATTTTAAATCATTCACTATTTCAGCAGGTCTCTCTACTCGTTAGGTTTAGTGTTCCCCACACTATTTTAAATCCTTCACTATTTCAGCAGGTCTCTCTACTCGTTAGGTTTAGTGTTCCCCACACTATTTTAAATCCTTCACTATTTCAGCAGGTCTCTCTACTCGTTAGGTTTAGTGTTCCCCACACTGTTTTAAATCCTTCACTATTTCAGCAGGTCTCTCTACTCGTTAGGTTTAGTGTTCCCCACACTGTTTTAAATCCTTCACTATTTCAGCAGGTCTCTCTACTCGTTAGGTTTAGTGTTCCCCACACTATTTTAAATCCTTCACTATTTCAGCAGGTCTCTCTACTCGTTAGGTTTAGTGTTCCCCACACTGTTTTAAATCCTTCACTATTTCAGCAGGTCTCTCTACTCGTTAGGTTTAGTGTTCCCCACACTATTTTAAATCCTTCACTATTTCAGCAGGTCTCTCTACTCGTTAGGTTTAGTGTTCCCCACACTGTTTTAAATCCTTCACTATTTCAGCAGGTCTCTCTACTCGTTAGGTTTATTGTTCCCCACACTATTTTAAATCCTTCACTATTTCAGCAGGTCTCTCTACTCGTTAGGTTTAGTGTTCCCCACACTATTTTAAATCCTTCACTATTTCAACAGGTCTCTCTACTCGTTAGGTTTAGTGTTCCCCACACTGTTTTAAATCCTTCACTATTTCAGCAGGTCTCTCTACTCGTTAGGTTTAGTGTTCCTCACACTATTTTAAATCCTTCACTATTTCAGCAGGTCTCTCTACTCGTTAAAATAGTGTGGGGAACACTAAACCTAAATCCTTCACTATTTCAGCAGGTCTCTCTACTCGTTAGGTTTAGTGTTCACCACACTGTTTTAAATACTTCACTATTTCAGCAGGTCTCTCTACTCGTTAGGTTTAGTGTTCCTCACACTATTTTAAATCCTTCACTATTTCAGCAGGTCTCTCTACTCGTTAGGTTTAGTGTTCCCCACACTATTTTAAATCCTTCACTATTTCAGCAGGTCTCTCTACTCATTAGGTTTAGTGTTCCCCACACTATTTTAAATCCTTCACTATTTCAGCAGGTCTCTCTACTCGTTAGGTTTAGTGTTCCCCACACTGTTTTAAATCGTTCACTATTTCAGCAGGTCTCTCTACTCGTTAGGTTTAGTGTTCCCCACACTATTTTAAATCCTTCACTATTTCAGCAGGTCTCTCTACTCATTAGGTTTAGTGTTCCCCACACTGTTTTAAATCCTTCACTATTTCAGCAGGTCTCTCTACTCGTTAGGTTTAGTGTTCCCCACACTATTTTAAATCCTTCACTATTTCAGCAGGTCTCTCTACTCGTTAGGTTTAGTGTTCCCCACACTATTTTAAATCCTTCACTATTTCAGCAGGTCTCTCTACTCGTTAGGTTTAGTGTTCCCCACACTATTTTAAATCCTTCACTATTTCAGCAGGTCTCTCTACTCGTTAGGTTTAGTGTTCCCCACACTATTTTAAATCCTTCACTATTTCAGCAGGTCTCTCTACTCGTTAGGTTTAGTGTTCCTCACACTATTTTAAATCCTTCACTATTTCAACAGGTCTCTCTACTCGTTAGGTTTAGTGTTTCCCACACTGTTTTAAATCCTTCACTATTTCAGCAGGTCTCTCTACTCGTTAGGTTTAGTGTTCCTCACACTATTTTAAATCCTTCACTATTTCAGCAGGTCTCTCTACTCGTTAAAATAGTGTGGGGAACACTAAACCTAAATCCTTCACTATTTCAGCAGGTCTCTCTACTCGTTAGGTTTAGTGTTCACCACACTGTTTTAAATACTTCACTATTTCAGCAGGTCTCTCTACTCGTTAGGTTTAGTGTTCCTCACACTATTTTAAATCCTTCACTATTTCAGCAGGGCTCTCTACTCGTTAGGTTTAGTGTTCCTCACACTATTTTAAATCCTTCACTATTTCAGCAGGGCTCTACTCATTAGGTTTAGTGTTCCCCACACTATTTTAAATCCTTCACTATTTCAGCAGGTCTCTCTACTCGTTAGGTTTAATGTTCCCCACACTATTTTAAATCCTTCACTATTTCAGCAGGTCTCTCTACTCATTAGGTTTAGTGTTCCCCACACTATTTTAAATCCTTCACTATTTCAGCAGGTCTCTCTACTCATTAGGTTTAGTGTTCCCCACACTATTTTAAATCGTTCACTATTTCAGCAGGTCTCTCTACTCGTTAGGTTTAGTGTTCCCCACACTATTTTAAATCCTTCACTATTTCAGCAGGTCTCTCTACTCGTTAGGTTTAGTGTTCCCGACACTATTTAAAATCCTTCACTATTTCAGCAGGTCTCTCTACTCATTAGGTTTAGTGTTCCCCACACTATTTTAAATCCTTCACTATTTCAGCAGGTCTCTCTACTCGTTAGGTTTAGTGTTCCCCACACTATTTTAAAATCCTTCACTATTTCAGCAGGTCTCTCTACTCGTTAAAATAGTGTGGGGAACACTAAACCTAAATCCTTCACTATTTCAGCAGGTCTCTCTACTCGTTAGGTTTAGTGTTCACCACACTGTTTTAAATTCTTCATTATTTCAGCAGGTCTCTCTACTCGTTAGGTTTAGTGTTCCTCACACTATTTTAAATCCTTCACTATTTCAGCAGGTCTCTCTACTCGTTAAAATAGTGTGGGGAACACTAAACCTAAATCCTTCACTATTTCAATAGGTCTCTCTACTCATTAGGTTTAGTGTTCCCCACACTGTTTTAAATCCTTCACTATTTCAGCAGGTCTCTCTACTAGATAGGTTTAGTGTTCCCCACACTATTTTAAATACTTGACTATTTCGGCAGGTCTCTCTACTCGTTAGGTTTAGTGTTCCCCACACTGTTTTTTAAATCCTTCACTATTTCAGCAGGTCTCTCTACTCGTTAGGTTTAGTGTTCCCCACACTATTTTAAATCCTTCACTATTTCAGCAGGTCTCTCTACTCGTTAGGTTTAGTGTTCCCCACACTATTTTAAATCCTTCACTATTTCAGCAGATCTCTCTACTCGTTAGGTTTAGTGTTCCCCACACTATTTTAAATCCTTCACTATTTCAGCAGGTCTCTCTACTCGTTAGGTTTAGTGTTCCCCACACTATTTTAAATCCTTCACTATTTCAGCAGGTCTCTCTACTCGTTAGGTTTAGTGTTCCCCACACTATTGTAAATCCTTCACTATTTCAGCAGGTCTCTCTACTCGTTAGGTTTAGTGTTCCCCACACTATTTTAAATCCTTCACTATTTCAGCAGGGCTCTCTACTCATTAGGTTTAGTGTTCCCCACACTATTTTAAATCATTCACTATTTCAGCAGGTCTCTCTACTCGTTAGGTTTAGTGTTCCCCACACTGTTTTAAATCCTTCACTATTTCAGCAGGTCTCTCTACTCGTTAGGTTTAGTGTTCCCCACACTATTTTAAATCCTTCACTATTTCAGCATGTCTCTCTACTCGTTAGGTTTACTGTTCCCCACACTGTTTTAAATCCTTCACTATTTCAGCAGGTCTCTCTACTCGTTAGGTTTAGTGTTCCCCACACTGTTTTAAATCCTTCACTATTTCAGCAGGTCTCTCTACTCGTTAGGTTTAGTGTTCCCCACACTGTTTTAAATCGTTCACTATTTCAGCAGGTCTCTCTACTCGTTAGGTTTAGTGTTCCCCACACTATTGTAAATCCTTCACTATTTCAGCAGGTCTCTCTACTCGTTAGGTTTAGTGTTCCCCACACTATTTTAAATCCTTTACTATTTCATCAGGTCTCTCTACTCGTTAGGTTTAGTGTTCCCCACACTATTGTAAATCCTTCACTATTTCAGCAGTTCTCTCTACTCGTTAGGTTTAGTGTTCCCCACACTATTGTAAATCGTTCACTATTTCAGCAGGTCTCTCTACTCGTTAGGTTTAGTGTTCCCCACACTATTTTAAATCCTTCACTATTTCAGCAGGGCTCTCTACTCGTTAGGTTTAGTGTTCCCCACACTATTTTAAATCCTTCACTATTTCAGCAGGGCTCTCTACTCATTAGGTTTAGTGTTCCCCACACTATTTTAAATCATTCACTATTTCAGCAGGTCTCTCTACTCGTTAGGTTTAGTGTTCCCCACACTATTTTAAATCCTTCACTATTTCAGCAGGGCTCTCTACTCATTAGGTTTAGTGTTCCCCACACTATTTTAAATCATTCACTATTTCAGCAGGTCTCTCTACTCGTTAGGTTTAGTGTTCCCCACACTATTTTAAATCCTTCACTATTTCAGCAGGTCTCTCTACTCGTTAGGTTTAGTGTTCCCCACACTATTTGAAATCCTTCACTATTTCAGCAGGTCTCTCTACTCGTTAGGTTTAGTGTTCCCCACACTGTTTTAAATCCTTCACTATTTCAGCAGGTCTCTCTACTCGTTAGGTTTAGTGTTCCCCACACTGTTTTAAATCCTTCACTATTTCAGCAGGTCTCTCTACTCGTTAGGTTTAGTGTTCCCCACACTATTTTAAATCCTTCACTATTTCAGCAGGGCTCTCTACTCGTTAGGTTTAGTGTTCCCCACACTATTTTAAATCCTTCACTATTTCAGCAGGGCTCTCTACTCATTAGGTTTAGTGTTCCCCACACTATTTTAAATCCTTCACTATTTCAGCAGGTCTCTCTACTCGTTAGGTTTAGTGTTCCCCACACTATTTTAAATCCTTCACTATTTCAGCAGGGCTCTCTACTCATTAGGTTTAGTGTTCCCCACACTATTTTAAATCATTCACTATTTCAGCAGGTCTCTCTACTCGTTAGGTTTAGTGTTCCCCACACTATTTTAAATCCTTCACTATTTCAGCAGGTCTCTCTACTCGTTAGGTTTAGTGTTCCCCACACTATTTGAAATCCTTCACTATTTCAGCAGGTCTCTCTACTCGTTAGGTTTAGTGTTCCCCACACTGTTTTAAATCCTTCACTATTTCAGCAGGTCTCTCTACTCGTTAGGTTTAGTGTTCCCCACACTGTTTTAAATCCTTCACTATTTCAGCAGGTCTCTCTACTCGTTAGGTTTAGTGTTCCCCACACTATTTTAAATCCTTCACTATTTCAGCAGGGCTCTCTACTCATTAGGTTTAGTGTTCCCCACACTATTTTAAATCATTCACTATTTCAGCAGGTCTCTCTACTCGTTAGGTTTAGTGTTCCCCACACTATTTTAAATCCTTCACTATTTCAGCAGGGCTCTCTACTCATTAGGTTTAGTGTTCCCCACACTATTTTAAATCATTCACTATTTCAGCAGGTCTCTCTACTCGTTAGGTTTAGTGTTCCCCACACTATTTTAAATCCTTCACTATTTCAGCAGGTCTCTCTACTCGTTAGGTTTAGTGTTCCCCACACTATTTGAAATCCTTCACTATTTCAGCAGGTCTCTCTACTCGTTAGGTTTAGTGTTCCCCACACTGTTTTAAATCCTTCACTATTTCAGCAGGTCTCTCTACTCGTTAGGTTTAGTGTTCCCCACACTGTTTTAAATCCTTCACTATTTCAGCAGGTCTCTCTACTCGTTAGGTTTAGTTTTCCCCACACTATTTTAAATCCTTCACTATTTCAGCAGGGCTCTCTACTCGTTAGGTTTAGTGTTCCCCACACTATTTTAAATCCTTCACTATTTCAGCAGGGCTCTCTACTCATTAGGTTTAGTGTTCCCCACACTATTTTAAATCCTTCACTATTTCAGCAGGTCTCTCTACTCGTTAGGTTTAGTGTTCCCCACACTATTTTAAATCCTTCACTATTTCAGCAGGGCTCTCTACTCATTAGGTTTAGTGTTCCCCACACTATTTTAAATCATTCACTATTTCAGCAGGTCTCTCTACTCGTTAGGTTTAGTGTTCCCCACACTATTTTAAATCCTTCACTATTTCAGCAGGTCTCTCTACTCGTTAGGTTTAGTGTTCCCCACACTATTTGAAATCCTTCACTATTTCAGCAGGTCTCTCTACTCGTTAGGTTTAGTGTTCCCCACACTGTTTTAAATCCTTCACTATTTCAGCAGGTCTCTCTACTCGTTAGGTTTAGTGTTCCCCACACTGTTTTAAATCCTTCACTATTTCAGCAGGTCTCTCTACTCGTTAGGTTTAGTGTTCCCCACACTATTTTAAATCCTTCACTATTTCAGCAGGTCTCTCTACTCGTTAGGTTTAGTGTTCCCCACACTGTTTTAAATCCTTCACTATTTCAGCAGGTCTCTCTACTCGTTAGGTTTAGTGTTCCCCACACTATTTTAAATCCTTCACTATTTCAGCAGGTCTCTCTACTCGTTAGGTTTAGTGTTCCCCACACTGTTTTAATTTCCTTCACTATTTCAGCAGGTCTCTCTACTCGTTAGGTTTAGTGTTCCCCACACTATTTTAAATCCTTCACTATTTCAGCAGGTCTCTCTACTCGTTAGGTTTAGTGTTCCCCACACTATTTTAAATCCTTCACTATTTCAACAGGTCTCTCTACTCGTTAGGTTTAGTGTTCCCCACACTGTTTTAAATCCTTCACTATTTCAGCAGGTCTCTCTACTCGTTAGGTTTAGTGTTCCTCACACTATTTTAAATCCTTCACTATTTCAGCAGGTCTCTCTACTCGTTAAAATAGTGTGGGGAACACTAAACCTAAATCCTTCACTATTTCAGCAGGTCTCTCTACTCGTTAGGTTTAGTGTTCACCACACTGTTTTAAATACTTCACTATTTCAGCAGGTCTCTCTACTCGTTAGGTTTAGTGTTCCTCACACTATTTTAAATCCTTCACTATTTCAGCAGGTCTCTCTACTCGTTAAAATAGTGTGGGGAACACTAAACCTAAATCCTTCACTATTTCAGCAGGTCTCTCTACTCGTTAGGTTTAGTGTTCACCACACTGTTTTAAATACTTCACTATTTCAGCAGGTCTCTCTACTCGTTAGGTTTAGTGTTCCTCACACTATTTTAAATCCTTCACTATTTCAGCAGGTCTCTCTACTCGTTAGGTTTAGTGTTCCTCACACTATTTTAAATCCTTCACTATTTCAGCAGGGCTCTCTACTCATTAGGTTTAGTGTTCCCCACACTATTTTAAATCCTTCACTATTTCAGCAGGTCTCTCTACTCGTTAGGTTTAATGTTCCCCACACTATTTTAAATCCTTCACTATTTCAGCAGGTCTCTCTACTCATTAGGTTTAGTGTTCCCCACACTATTTTAAATCCTTCACTATTTCAGCAGGTCTCTCTACTCATTAGGTTTAGTGTTCCCCACACTATTTTAAATCGTTCACTATTTCAGCAGGTCTCTCTACTCGTTAGGTTTAGTGTTCCCCACACTATTTTAAATCCTTCACTATTTCAGCAGGTCTCTCTACTCGTTAGGTTTAGTGTTCCCGACACTATTTAAAATCCTTCACTATTTCAGCAGGTCTCTCTACTCATTAGGTTTAGTGTTCCCCACACTATTTTAAATCCTTCACTATTTCAGCAGGTCTCTCTACTCGTTAGGTTTAGTGTTCCCCACACTATTTTAAAATCCTTCACTATTTCAGCAGGTCTCTCTACTCGTTAAAATAGTGTGGGGAACACTCAACCTAAATCCTTCACTATTTCAGCAGGTCTCTCTACTCGTTATGTTTAGTGTTCACCACACTGTTTTAAATACTTCATTATTTCAGCAGGTCTCTCTACTCGTTAGGTTTAGTGTTCCTCACACTATTTTAAATCCTTCACTATTTCAGCAGGTCTCTCTACTCGTTAAAATAGTGTGGGGAACACTAAACCTAAATCCTTCACTATTTCAGCAGGTCTCTCTACTCATTAGGTTTAGTGTTCCCCACACTGTTTTAAATCCTTCACTATTTCAGCAGGTCTCTCTACTCGTTAGGTTTAGTGTTCCCCACACTATTTTAAATCCTTCACTATTTCAGCAGGTCTCTCTACTCGTTAGGTTTAGACTCAGCAGGCCGTTTCATTATTGTAATAGGAATACTAAGTGGTGATATGAATTGTGTCGCCCAATCTGGATCGTAGCTCTCCTAGGGTATCATCTCCATCAAGACAGTATTCTCGCCAGTTCATAAGACCTTCTCACGTGTAGACTACTTTTTCCTAGTCAATATATTTCCGCCACTTATCACAGAGTGTGATTACCAAGCTATAGTCATTTCGGATCATTCTCCCCTTACTATGAAACTACTTATACCAAATACACAGCCTAATTATCGCCCTTGGAGGTTTAGCTCGCTACTGCTATCAGAAGAAACCTTTGTTGCTTTTATATCATCTCAAATGGAGCTATTTCTCGTGCTTAATCAAACTCCTGGAATGTCTCCTACAACAGTATGGGAATCAATGAAGGCTTAACTAAGGGGCCAAATTATTTCATACAGCACAAGATTAAGGAAGTGCAATATTCAATGCCTAGGGGAACTTACAAATAACATCTTGGATTTTGATATGGCATATTCACACTCTTCATCCGCAGATGTACTAAAACAATGTTTGACACTTCAGACAGAGTTTGATCTTCTTTCAACTCGACAAGCTGAAAATCGAATTAGTAAATCTCGACACCAGAATTATGAACATGGAGAGAAATCAGGGAAAAGCACACAGGCTGCATCAGACGTCTTTATAATATACTTTATAACCGCTCTTTATCTGACACTCCAGAGATATTATCACTTGATGCTGATCGGGTGGTGTGGGATTATCTTTTTTATACTCTCAAACTATATGGTTTTGGTTCCAATTTTATATCCAGGATCAAAGTCCTTTACTCCTCCCCTATGGCTGCAGTGCGCACAAATAATAACCTTTCATCCTATCTCCTACTTCAACGTGGGACAAGACAGGGTTGTCCTCTGTCCCCTCAGCTGTTTGCCATCGCAATCGAGCCTTTAGCCATAGCAATACGTAATAACACCACTATCAAAGGTATTCAAAGAGGGGGCTTAGAGCATAAAGTCTCACTCTATGCAGATGACATGCTATTATACATGTCTGACCCTTGACCTGGTCTTCCAGAGATCCAGGATGTACTAAAGACATTTGGTAAAATATCTGGGTATAAAGTTAATCTACAAAAAGGTGAATTGATGCCTTTTAATCCTTCTCCCATGCAAACTTATTTTAGTCCTTGTGCCCTTCAGAGTAACTACATAGAAATTGAAATATTTGAGTAACACACGATTTCAAAGATCTCTATAAAGCCAATTTCCCTCCCTTGACACTCCACCTGAAACAGGATCTTGAACGCTGGGATTTACTTTCTCTATCTTTGGGTGGAAGAATTAACACTGTTAAAATGAATGCATTACCTACGTTTTATATTTATTTCAATGTATTCCTAACTTTCTGACAATCATTTTTTTTATCTCCATAGATAAACTGATATCTGCTTTTATCTGGAACAAGAAAAACCCTTTGATACGTAAAATTGCATTGCGGAGACCTCAACCGCAGGGTGGTCGAGCACTTCCGAACTTTCAATATTATTACTGGGCAGCTAATATAAGAATCATTCTATGGATGACAGAAATCCCTCATGTTACAGCCCCAGAATGGTTGACCTTGGAGATGTCATCCTGTGGCCCCACCTCCATAGCTGCCTTAGAGGGGTTGGGTTAAATGCGGAAGACACATTTCAGTTGAATGCATTCAGTTGTTCAACTGACTAGGTATCCACCTTTCCTCTGCTCAAAACTTGCATTAGCTGAGCCTGTTTCCAAATACACTAAAACATTCTCTAAAAATCTGGAAACAGTTCAGGCGATCGTTTGGTCTCAGTAAAATTTCAACTTCTGCCCTGTTATTAAAGAACCATACATTCTCTCCATCATTATTAGACCGGGCGTTTCATATCTGGTCTGGAAAAGGGATCTCCTCACTGAATGACTAGTACATTGATATGGATTTTGCATCTTTTGAACAGTTAGTACAAAAGTTCAATACTCCTAGATCCCATTTCTTTAGATACAAAACTACGCAATTGTCGGTATCTTCATACTCTAGTCACTTCCCATCACGCCCACCTACCTATTCGGTCTTATGTAGCAAATTTTGAAATGGTGTTTTTTACATTGGATATAAGTAGAGACTCAGAGCTAGAAAATGGTGTATCATACACTACAGTTGAGGAACAATGGGAAAGTAGTTCTGCTTTGAAAGTTGATAAACTTGTAATCCCACTTTTGAGGAAATGGCCCTTGAATGTTTTGGTACACCTACTGGAGAGCTCTTCTTTGTTTACACCCATTCAGCATCGTTCACATCCTCTAAAGCCTTAACCCCACCCATCTCCGGTTCACACTGACCGTGGCGTGTGCAGAAAGTAGCCCATCACAACTTTTTCCAACTGATCTGTCGATAGCGCCTGCTAAATTCAGGGCATCAATGTTGTTGCAAAAAAGTAGCAAAACGTTTGTAGTTCTCGATGGCTAACTTTATATCTTTCAAAAAAGGCACGGTAGAAAGGACAATCAACACATACTGAGCAGCTCATGTTATAGACAGAAACATGCTACATGGCAGACCAATCCAAACTCATCTCCCGGCTTGTCCAGCCAATCCATTATCTCAGACAATCATGGCTAGCGGGAAGGTTCCTGTCTCCTAGACTCGTAATTAATTTAAAATGTTTTCGTATTTTTACAGACGGCATACAAGTTTGTTAAGGCACATGAACGTTCACATGTTCCAGAAGGCATTTCTGCCAAAAAAAACGCATTTAGATTTTAAAAAAAAGTTTTCGTTCAAATGGCTTCTGTGATGTAGTGACTCGCGACATACGCCTTGTTTCCTGAAACTAGTCACATACAGTTAGAATGTGCCATATGCTATAGATATAATCTGATGTGAGACATTTTCTGAAGGGCCCTTAGAAGTTGTATTGGGATATGCATTTTAGGTTACCTGTGTGCAAAGGCTATGGGTGGTGTTAGCAGAGGATAAATCCCAGAGGTACTGTGGGTATTTGATTAGTCACATATTATAGTGTGGGTATTTGATTAGTCTAATATTATAGTGTGGGTATTTGATTAGTCTAATATTATAGTGTGGGTATTTGATTAGTCACATATTATAGTGTGGGTATTTGATTAGTCTAATATTATAGGTTGAGTATTTGGGTAGTCTAATATTATAGTGTGGGTATTTGATTAGTCTAATATTATAGTGTGGGTATTTGATTAGTCTAATATTATAGTGCCCACACTAATATAGTCTAATATTATAGTATGGGTATTTGATTAGTCTATTATAGCGTGGGTATTTGATTAGTCTAATATTATAGTGTGGGTATTTGATTAGTCACATATTATAGTGTGGGTATTTGATTAGTCTAATATTATAGGTTGGGTATTTGATTAGTCTATTATAGTGTGGGTATTTGATTAGTCAAATATTATAGTGTGGGTATTTGATTAGTCTAATATTATAGTGTGGGTATTTGATTAGTATAATATTATAGTGTGGGTATTTGATTTGTATAATATTATAGTGTGGGTATTTGATTAGTCTAATATTATAGTCTGGGTATTTGATTAATCTAATATTATAGTGTGGGTATTTGATTAGTCTAATATTATAGCGTGGCTTTTTGATTAGTCTAATATTATAGTGTGGGTATTTGATTAGACTGTAATATTATAGTGTAGGTATTTGATTAGTCTAATATTATGGTGTGGATATTTGATTAGACTGTAATATTATAGTGTGGGTATTTGATTAGTCTAATATTATAGTGTGGGTATTTGACTAGTCTAATATTATAGTGTGGATATTTGATTAGTCTAATATTATAGTGTGGGTATTTGATTAGTCTAATATTATAGTGTGGGTATTTGATTAGTCTAATATTAGAGTGTGGGTATTTGATTAGTCTAATATTATAGTGTGGGTATTTGATTAGACTAATATTATAGTGTGGGTATTTGATTAGTCTAATATTATAGTGTGGGTACTGATTAGTCTAATATTATAGCGTGGGTATTTGATTAGTCTAATATTATAGTGTGGGTATTTGATTAGTCTAATATTATAGCGTGGGTATTTGATTAGTCTAATATTATAGCGTGGGTATTTGATTAGTCTAATATTATAGTGTGGGTATTTGATTAGTCTAATATTATAGCGTGGGTATTTGATTAGTCTAATATTATATCGTGGGTATTTGATTAGTCACATATTGTAAGTCGCTCTGGATAAGAGCGTCTGCTAAATGACGTAAATGTAAATGTAATAGTGTGGATATATGATTAGTCACATATTATAGTGTGGGTATTGATTAGTCTAATATTATAGTGTGGGTATTTGATTAGTCTAATATTATAGCGTGGGTATTTGATTAGTCTAATATTATAGTGTGGGTATTTGATTAGTCTAATATTATAGCGTGGCTTTTTGATTAGTCTAATATTATAGTGTGGGTTTTTGATTAGTCTAATATTATAGTGTGGGTATTTGATTCGACTGTAATATTATAGTGTGGATATTTGATTAGTCACATATTATAGTGTGGGTATTGATTAGTCTAATACTGTAGTGTGGGTATTGATTAGTCTAATACTATAGTGTGGGTATTGATTAGTCTAAAACTATAGTGTGGGTATTTGATTAGTCTAATATTATAGCGTGGGTATTTGATTAGACTAATATTATAGTGTGGGTATTTGATTAGTCTAATATTATAGTGTGGGTACTGATTTAGTCTAATATTATAGCGTGGGTATTTGATTAGTCTAATATTATAGTGTGGGTATTTGATTAGTCACATATTATAGTGTGGATATTTGATTAGTCACATATTATAGTGTGGATATTTGATTAGTCACATATTATAGTGTGGGTATTTGATTAGTCTAATATTATAGCGTGGGTATTTGATTAGTCTAATATTATAGTGTGGGTATTTGATTAGTCTAATATTATAGCATGGCTTTTTGATTAGTCTAATATTATAGTGTGGGTTTTTGATTAGTCTAATATTATAGTGTGGGTATTTGATTAGACTGTAATATTATAGTGTGGGTATTTGATTAGACTGTAATATTATAGTGTGGATATTTTATTAGTCACATATTATAGTGTGGGTATTGATTAGTCTAATATTGTAGTGTGGGTATTGATTAGTATAATACTATAGTGTGGGTATTGATTAGTCTAATACTATAGTGTGGGTATTGATTAGTCTAATACTATAGTGTGGGTATTTGATTAGTCTAATATTATAGCGTGGGTATTGATTAGTCTAATATTATAGCGTGGGTATTGATTAGTCTAATATTATAGCGTGGGTATTGATTAGTCTAATATCATAGTGTGGGTATTTGATTAGTCTAATACTATAGTGTGGGTATTTGATTAGTCTAATATTATAGCGTGGGTATTGATTAGTCTAATATTGTAGTGTGGGTATTGATTAGTATAATACTATAGTGTGGGTATTGATTAGTCTAATACTATAGTGTGGGTATTGATTAGTCTAATACTATAGTGTGGGTATTTGATTAGTCTAATATTATAGCGTGGGTATTGATTAGTCACATATTATAGCGTGGGTATTGATTAGTCTAATATTATAGTGTGGGTATTTGATTAGTCTAATACTATAGTGTGGGTATTTGATTAGTCTAATATTATAGCGTGGGTATTGATTAGTCTAATACTATAGTGTGGGTATTGATTAGTCTAATATTATAGCGTGGGTATTGATTAGTCTAATACTATAGTGTGGGTATTGATTAGTCTAATACTATAGTGTGGGTATTGATTAGTCTAATATTATAGTGTGGGTATTGATTAGTCTAATATTATAGCGTGGGTATTGATTAGTCACATATTATAGCGTGGGTATTGATTAGTCTAATATTATAGTGTGGGTATTTGATTAGTCTAATACTATAGTGTGGGTATTTGATTAGTCTAATATTATAGTGTGGGTATTGATTAGTCTAATACTATAGTGTGGGTATTGATTAGTCTAATATTATAGCGTGGGTATTGATTAGTCTAATACTATAGTGTGGGTATTGATTAGTCTAATACTATAGTGTGGGTATTGATTAGTCTAATATTATAGTGTGGGTATTGATTAGTCTAATATTGTAGTGTGGGTATTGATTAGTATAATACTATAGTGTGGGTATTGATTAGTCTAATACTATAGTGTGGGTATTTGATTAGTCTAATATTATAGCGTGGGTATTGATTAGTCACATATTATAGCGTGGGTATTGATTAGTCTAATATTATAGTGTGGGTATTGATTAGTCTAATATTGTAGTGTGGGTATTGATTAGTATAATACTATAGTGTGGGTATTGATTAGTCTAATACTATAGTGTGGGTATTGATTAGTCTAATATTATAGCGTGGGTATTGATTAGTCTAATACTATAGTGTGGGTATTGATTAGTCTAATATTATAGTGTGGGTATTGATTAGTCTAATATTATAGTGTGGGTATTGATTAGTCTAATATTGTAGTGTGGGTATTGATTAGTATAATACTATAGTGTGGGTATTGATTAGTCTAATACTATAGTGTGGGTATTGATTAGTCTAATACTATAGTGTGGGTATTTGATTAGTCTAATATTATAGCGTGGGTATTTATTAGTCACATATTATAGCGTGGGTATTGATTAGTCTAATATTATAGTGTGGGTATTGATTAGTCTAATATTGTAGTGTGGGTATTGATTAGTATAATACTATAGTGTGGGTATTGATTAGTCTAATACTATAGTGTGGGTATTGATTAGTCTAATACTATAGTGTGGGTATTTGATTAGTCTAATATTATAGTGTGGGTATTGATTAGTCTAATATTATAGTGTGGGTATTGATTAGTCTAATATTATAGCGTGGTTATTGATTAGTCTAATACTATAGTGTGGGTATTGATTAGTCTAATATTATAGCGTGGGTATTGATTAGTCTAATACTATAGTGTGGGTATTGATTAGTCTAATACTATAGTGTGGGTATTGATTAGTCTAATACTATAGTGTGGGTATTGATTAGTCTAATATTATAGCGTGGGTATTGATTAGTCTAATATTATAGCGTGGGTATTGATTAGTCTAATACTATAGCGTGGGTATTGATTAGTCTAATATTATAGTGTGGGTATTGATTAGTCTAATACTATAGGGTGGGTATTGATTAGTCTAATACTATAGTGTGGGTATTGATTAGTCTAATACTATCAGAATAATGACACCAGTAGCACAACCTGTCATTCTGTTAACTAACTTTGCATGTGCACTGTTCTTCAAGTAAATGTTCTTTTGTAAAATGTTCAGTGGAAATTGTTTAATTTAGTCATTGTGCATAATTGAATTCAACAGTAGTGCACTATGTAGGAAATAGGGTGCCATTTGGGCCACTGACCCTGTCTCAGAGGGAGAGGCCAGACGTTAGGGAAGTTATACACGAGAGAGATGAAAGGATGCTAGGAGAAAAGAGGGAGGAGGAGGAGGAGAGGAAAGCAGATGTATGTGCACCATTAGTAAACTGTAGAGAGGCTGCCTGCTAGAGGTAAACTGTAGAGAGAGGCTGCCTGCTAGAGGTAAACTGTAGAGAGGCTGCTTGCTAGAGGTAAACTGTAGAGAGAGGCTGCCTGCTAGAGGTAAACTGTAGAGAGGCTGCTTGCTAGAGGTAAACTGTAGAGGCTGCCTGCTAGCGGTAAACTGTAGAGAGAGGCTGCCTGCTAGAGGTAAACTGTAGAGAGAGGCTGCCTGCTAGAGGTAAACTGTAGAGAGAGGCTGCCTGCTAGAGGTAAACTGTAGAGAGAGGCTGCTTGCTAGAGGTAAACTGTAGAGAGAGGCTGCCTGCTAGAGGTAAACTGTAGAGAGGCTGCCTGCTAGAGGTAAACTGTAGAGAGAGGCTGCCTGCTAGAGGTAAACTGTAGAGAGAGGCTGCCTGCTAGAGGTAAACTGTAGAGAGAAGCTGCCTGCTAGAGGTAAACTGTAGAGAGAGGCTGCTTGCTAGAGGTAAACTGTAGAGAGCGGCTGCCTGCTAGAGGTAAACTGTAGAGAGGCTGCCTGCTAGAGGTAAACTGTAGAGAGAGGCTGCCTGCTAGAGGTAAACTGTAGAGAGAGGCTGCCTGCTTCAACTGAACGCTGCTTGCACCCGCCCACCCGACTAGAATCACTACTCTCGACGGGTCTGACCTAGAGTATGTGGACAACTACAAATACCTAGGTGTCTGGTTAGGCCGTAAACTCTCCTTCCAGACTCACATTAAGCATCTCCAATCAAAAGTTAGATCTAGAATCGGCTTCCTATTTCGCAACAAAGCCTCCTTCACTCATGCTGCTCAACATGCCCTCGTAAAACTGACTATCCTACCGATCCTTGACTTCGGCGATGTCATTTACAAAATAGCCTCCAACACTCTACTCAGCAAATTGGATGTAGTCTATCACAGTGCCATCCGTTTTGTCACCAAAGCCCCATTTACTACCCACCATTGTGAGTGTTATTAGATAGAGAACATATTCGTCGCCAGACCCACTGGCTCCAGGTCATCTACAAATCTCTGCCGCCTTATCTTAGCTCACTGGTCGCCATAGCAACACCCACCCGTAATATGCGTTCCAGCAGGTATATCTCACTGGTCATCCCCAAAGCCAACACCTCCTTTGGCCGCCATTCCTTCCAGTTCTCTGCTGCCAATGACTGGAACGAACTGCAAAAATCTCTGAAGCTGGAGACTCTTATCTCCCTCAATAACTTTAAGCATCAGTTGTCAGAGCAGCTTACCGATCACTGCACCTGTACACAGCCCATCTGAAATTAGCCCACCCAACTACCTCATCCCTATATTGTTATTCATTTTGCTAATTTGCACCCCAGTATCTCTATTTGCACATCATCTTTTGCACATCTATCATTCCAGTTTTAATACTAATTGTAATTATTTTGCACTATGGCCTATTTATTGCCTTACCTCCATAACTTGCTACATTTGCACACACTGTATATAGATTTTCTGCTGTATTTTTGACTTTATGTTTTGTTTTACCCCATATGTAACTCTGTGTTGTTGTTTTTATCGCACTGCTTTGCTTTATCTTGGCCAGGTCGCAGTTGTAAATGAGAACTTGTTCTCAACTGGCCTACCTGGTTAAATAAAGGTGAAATAAATAAAAATATGGTGGTGTTGAGGCATTTTCAGTCAGAAGTGTTAAGGTACATTTGACATTTTAGTCATTTAGCAGACGCTCTTATCGAGAACGACTTACAGGAACAATTAGGGTTAAGTGCCTTGCTCAAGGGCACATTGACAAATCTTTACTTAGTCGGCTCCGGGATTGGAACCAGAGACCTTTGGCTTACTGGCCCAACGCTCTTAACCGCTAGACTAGCTGCCGCCCCAGCAGGCGTGGATAGGTTTGGTTTGGTTAGGTTAGACACACTGACTACTACCTGATGTTCTCTCTCCAGCTGGTGATAATGGCAGGGACCGTCCTGCTGGCCTACTACTTTGAGCTGACCGACACGTTCGGCATCCACGTCCAGGGGTTCTTCTGCAACGATGCTGACCTGATGAAGCCATACCCCGGGGTGGACGAGAGCAGCTTCATCCCTCCCCTCATCCTCTACTGTGTGGTCGCCGCTGCTCCCACCACCATCGTGAGTACGAGGTTACTGACTGACTCTCTGTCTCTCTTTCTGTGTCTCTCTTTGTCTGTCCCCTCCCCTCTCTCTCTCTGTACATCATCTCACTCTCTCTCTCTCTCTCTCTCTCAGTACATCATCTCTCTCTCTCTCTCAGTACATAATCTCTCTCTCTCTCTCTCTCTCTCTCTCTCTCTCTCTCTCTCTCTCTCTCAGTACATAATCTCTCTCTCTCTCTCAGTACATAATCTCTCTCTCTCTCTCTCTAAGTACATAATCTCTCTCTCTCTCTCTCTCTCTCTCAGTACATAATCTCTCTCTCTCTCTCTCTCAGTACATAATCTCTCTCTCTCTCTCTCTCAGTACATAATCTCTCTCTCTCTCTCTCTCTCTCTCTCAGTACATAATCTCTCTCTCTCTCTGTCTCTCAGTACATAATCTCTCTCTCTCTCAGTACATAATCTCTCTCTCTCTCAGTACATCTCTCTCTCGCTCTCTCAGTACATCTCTCTCTCTCTCTCAGTACATAATCTCTCTCTCTCTCTCTCTCTCTCTCTCGCTCTCTCAGTACATCATTTCACTCTCTCAGTACATCATCTCTCTCTCAGTACATCATCTCTCTCTCAGTACATCATCTCACATTGTCCTCCATTATCTTTGTTGTATTATGTATTTAATGAAGAGATAGAGCCTACTGATGTAGGATCTTAATTTGATCACTCTTTTGTTGCTGAGAATCTTCCTGTATTTGAAATTTTAAAAGGCTTCTAAAGTTCGTAATTGCCACTTTTAAAATGTCAGACTTTATTAACCCTATCGAAAAATTTATTAACCCCTACAAAACATTTCCATTAATTATAATCCACTCAATAAGTAGCCTAATTTCTATTGAAATATTAGTTTCTAGGTTTAATTGTGACTGCTAGATTCACTGGGCAAAACAGATCGTTTTGAAGTCACTGAGACACTGAAGCACTGACAGTGTGATGTGTGTTTCATTAGTTCAGAGAACAAACACTAGATGGCACTGTTGCTACACCGGAGATCTACTGCCTCCATTTCTGGAGTTGTTACATTTACATTTACATTTTTGTCATTTAGCAGACGCTCTTATCCAGAGTGACTTACAGTGAGTGCATTCATCTTAAGATAGCTAGGTGGAACATCCACATATCACAGTCATAGTAAGTTGACTTTCCCTCAATAAAGTAGCTGTCAGGGAAAGTAGGGGGGGGGGGGGGGGGGGGGGCCATAAAGCTCTTTTCCAACACTGTCCTCTTTATAGAAGCTACCACATTGCCTCAGGACAGGAAGCTCCTAACTCTGTCCTCTTTATAGAAGCTACCACATTGCCTCAGGACACGAAGCTCCTAACACTGTCCTCTTATAGAAGGCTAGGGGTTGAGGCTAGGGGTTATAGTGTTGAGGCTAGGGGTTATAGTGTTGAGGCTAGGGGTTATAGTGTTGAGGCTAGGGGTTGAGGCTAGGGGTTGAGGCTAGGGGTTATAGTGTTGAGGCTAGGGGTTGAGGCTAGGGGTTATAGTGTTAAGGCTAGGGGTTATAGTGTTAAGGCTAGGGGTTATAGTGTTGAGGCTAGGGGTTATAGTGTTGAGGCTAGGGGTTGAGGCTAGGGGTTATAGTGTGGAGGCTAGGGGTTATAGTGTTGAGGCTAGGGGTTATAGTGTTAAGGCTAGGGGTTATAGTGTTGAGGCTAGGGGTTATAGTGTTGAGGCTAGGGGTTGAGGCTAGGGGTTGAGGCTAGGGGTTATAGTGTTGAGGCTAGGGGTTGAGGCTAGGGGTTGAGGCTAGGGGTTAAGGCTAGGGGTTATAGTGTTGAGGCTAGGGGTTATAGTGTTGAGGCTAGGGGTTATAGTGTTGAGGCTAGGGGTTATAGTGTTGAGGCTAGGGGTTATAGTGTTAAGGCTAGGGGTTATAGTGTTAAGGCTAGGGGTTATAGTGTTGAGGCTAGGGGTTATAGTGTTAAGGCTAGGGGTTATAGTGTTGAGGCTAGGGGTTATAGTGTTGAGGCTAGGGGTTATAGTGTTGAGGCTAGGGGTTATAGTGTTGAGGCTAGGGGTTGAGGCTAGGGGTTATAGTGTTGAGGCTAGGGGTTGAGGCTAGGGGTTGAGGCTAGGGGTTATAGTGTTGAGGCTAGGGGTTATAGTGTTGAGGCTAGGGGTTATAGTGTTGAGGCTAGGGGTTATAGTGTTAAGGCTAGGGGTTATAGTGTTGAGGCTAGGGGTTATAGTGTTGAGGCTAGGGGTTATAGTGTTAAGGCTAGGGGTTATAGTGTTAAGGCTAGGGGTTATAGTGTTGAGGCTAGGGGTTATAGTGTTGAGGCTAGGGGTTATAGTGTTGAGGCTAGGGGTTATAGTGTTGAGGCTAGGGGTTATAGTGTTAAGGCTAGGGGTTATAGTGTTAAGGCTAGGGGTTATAGTGTTGAGGCTAGGGGTTATAGTGTTGAGGCTAGGGGTTATAGTGTTGAGGCTAGGGGTTATAGTGTTGAGGCTAGGGGTTGAGGCTAGGGGTTGAGGCTAGGGGTTATAGTGTTGAGGCTAGGGGTTATAGTGTTAAGGCTAGGGGTTATAGTGTTAAGGCTAGGGGTTATAGTGTTGAGGCTAGGGGTTATAGTGTTGAGGCTAGGGGTTATAGTGTTGAGGCTAGGGGTTATAGTGTTGAGGCTAGGGGTTATAGTGTTGAGGCTAGGGGTTATAGTGTTGAGGCTAGGGGTTATAGTGTTAAGGCTAGGGGTTATAGTGTTAAGGCTAGGGGTTATAGTGTTGAGGCTAGGGGTTATAGTGTTGAGGCTAGGGGTTATAGTGTTAAGGCTAGGGGTTATAGTGTTGAGGCTAGGGGTTATAGTGTTGAGGCTAGGGGTTATAGTGTTGAGGCTAGGGGTTATAGTGTTGAGGCTAGGGGTTAAGGCTAGGGGTTATAGTGTTGAGGCTAGGGGTTATAGTGTTGAGGCTAGGGGTTATAGTGTTGAGGCTAGGGGTTATAGTGTTGAGGCTAGGGGTTATAGTGTTGAGGCTAGGGGTTATAGTGTTAAGGCTAGGGGTTAAGGCTAGGGGTTATAGTGTTGAGGCTAGGGGTTATAGTGTTGAGGCTAGGGGTTGAGGCTAGGGGTTGAGGCTAGGGGTTGAGGCTAGGGGTTATAGTGTTGAGGCTAGGGGTTATAGTGTTGAGGCTAGGGGTTATAGTGTTGAGGCTAGGGGTTATAGTGTTGAGGCTAGGGGTTATAGTGTTAAGGCTAGGGGTTGAGGCTAGGGGTTATAGTGTTGAGGCTAGGGGTTATAGTGTTGAGGCTAGGGGTTATAGTGTTGAGGCTAGGGGTTATAGTGTTGAGGCTAGGGGTTAAGGCTAGGGGTTATAGTGTTGAGGCTAGGGGTTATAGTGTTGAGGCTAGGGGTTATAGTGTTGAGGCTAGGGGTTATAGTGTTGAGGCTAGGGGTTATAGTGTTAAGGCTAAGGGTTAAGGCTAGGGGTTATAGTGTTGAGGCTAGGGGTTATAGTGTTGAGGCTAGGGGTTATAGTGTTGAGGCTAGGGGTTATAGTGTTGAGGCTAGGGGTTATAGTGTTGAGGCTAGGGGTTATAGTGTTGAGGCTAGGGGTTATAGTGTTGAGGCTAGGGGTTATAGTGTTGAGGCTAGGGGTTAAGGCTAGGGGTTGAGGCTAGGGTTAAGGTTAAGTTGGATAACTCTGTGGTCTGACTGTGTCTGTCTGTTCTCAGATATTCATTGAGGAGGTATCCATGTAAATCATTAGTCTACTGGGTTTAGGGTTGCACTGTGGACCTGTTATTGTGCTGCGTATCTGTGTTAACATTGTCATGTCAGGGCTGGGTGTTAGGGCTGGGTGTTAGGGCTAGGTGTCAGGGCTGGGTGTTAGGGCTGGGTGTTAGGGCTGGGTGTCAGGGCTGGGTGTTAGGTGTCAGGGATGGGTGTCAGGGCTGGGTGTCAGGGCTGGGTGTCAGGGCTGGGTGTTAGGGCTGGGTGTTAGGGCTAGGTGTTAGGTGTCAGGGCTGGGTGTCAGGGCTGGGTGTCAGGGCTGGGTGTTAGGGCTGGGTGTCAGGGCTGGGTGCTAGGTGTCAGGGCTGGGTGTTAGGTGTCAGGGATGGGTGTCAGGGCTGGGTGTCAGGGCTGGGTGTCAGGGCTGGGTGTTAGGGCTGGGTGTTAGGGCTAGGTGTTAGGTGTCAGGGCTGGGTGTCAGGGCTGGGTGTCAGGGCTGGGTGTTAGGGCTGGGTGTCAGGGCTGGGTGCTAGGTGTCAGGGCTGGGTGCTAGGTGTCAGGGCTGGGTGTCAGGGCTGGGTGTCAGGGCTAGGTGTTAGGGCTGGGTGTTAGGGCTGGGTGTCAGGGCTGGGTGTCAGGGCTGGGTGTCAGGGCTGGGTGTTAGGGCTGGGTGTCAGGGCTGGGTGTCAGGGCTGGGTGTCAGGGCTGGGTGTCAGGGCTGGGTGTTAGGGCTGGGTGTTAGGGCTGGGTGCTAGGTGTCAGGGCTAGGTGTTAGGGCTGGGTGTTAGGGCTAGGTGTTAGGGCTGGGTGTTAGGGCTAGGTGTTAGGGCTGGGTGTCAGGGCTGGGTGTCAGGGCTGGGTGTCAGGGCTGGGTGTCAGGGCTGGGTGTCAGGGCTGGGTGTCAGGGCTAGGTGTTAGGGCTGGGTGTTAGGGCTGGGTGTTAGGGCTGGGTGTTAGGGCTAGGTGTTAGGTGTTAGGGCTAGGTGTTAGAGCTAGGTGTCAGGGCTGGGTGTCAGGGCTGGGTGTCAGGGCTGGGTGTCAGGGATGGGTGTTAGGGCTAGGTGTCAGAGCTAGGTGTTAGGGCTGGGTGTTAGGGCTGGGTGTTAGGGCTAGGTGTTAGGTGTTAGGGCTGGGTGTCAGGGCTGGGTGTCAGGGCTGGGTGTTAGGGCTGGGTGTTAGGGCTAGGTGTCAGGGCTAGGTGTTAGGGCTGGGTGTTAGGGCTAGGTGTCAGGGCTAGGTGTTAGGGCTAGGTGTTAGGGCTGGGTGTTAGGGCTGGGTGTTAGGGCTGGGTGTTAGGGCTGGGTGTTAGGGCTAGGTGTCAGAGCTAGGTGTTAGGGCTGGGTGTCAGGGCTGGGTGTCAGGGCTGGGTGTCAGGGATGGGTGTTAGGGCTGGGTGTTAGGGCTAGGTGTCAGGGCTGGGTGTTAGGGCTGGGTGTTAGGGCTGGGTGTCAGGGCTGGGTGTTAGGGCTAGGTGTTAGGTGTTAGGGCTGGGTGTCAGGGCTGGGTGTTAGGGCTAGGTGTTAGGTGTTATGGCTGGGTGTCAGGGCTGGGTGTTAGGGCTGGGTGTTAGGGCTGGGTGTTAGGGCTGGGTGTTAGGGCTGGGTGTTAGGGCTAGGTGTTAGGTGTTAGGGCTGGGTGTCAGGGCTGGGTGTTAGGGCTGGGTGTTAGGGCTGGGTGTTAGGGCTGGGTGTTAGGGCTGGGTGTTAGGGCTGGGTGTTAGGGCTGGGTGTTAGGGCTGGGTGTTAGGGCTAGGTGTTAGGTGTTAGGGCTGGGTGTCAGGGCTGGGTGTTAGGGCTAGGTGTTAGGTGTTATGGCTGGGTGTCAGGGCTGGGTGTTAGGGCTAGGTGTTAGGTGTTAGGGCTGGGTGTCAGGGCTGGGTGTTAGGGCTAGGTGTTAGGTGTTAGGGCTGGGTGTCAGGGCTGGGTGTTAGGGCTAGGTGTTAGGTGTTAGGGCTAGGTGTCAGGGCTGGGTGTTAGGGCTGGGTGTTAGGGCTGGGTGTTAGGGCTGGGTGTTAGGGCTGGGTGTTAGGGCTAGGTGTTAGGTGTTAGGGCTGGGTGTCAGGGCTGGTGTTAGGTGTTAGGGCTGGGTGTCAGGGCTGGGTGTTAGGGCTGGGTGTTAGGGCTGGGTGTTATGGCTGGGTGTCAGGGCTGGGTGTTAGGGCTAGGTGTTAGGTGTTAGGGCTGGGTGTCAGGGCTGGGTGTTAGGGCTAGGTGTTAGGTGTTAGGGCTGGGTGTCAGGGCTGGGTGTTAGGGCTAGGTGTTAGGTGTTAGGGCTAGGTGTCAGGGCTGGGTGTTAGGGCTGGGTGTTAGGGCTGGGTGTTATGGCTGGGTGTCAGGGCTGGGTGTTAGGGCTAGGTGTTAGGTGTTAGGGCTGGGTGTCAGGGCTGGGTGTTAGGGCTAGGTGTTAGGTGTTAGGGCTAGGTGTCAGGGCTGGGTGTTAGGGCTGGGTGTTAGGGCTAGGTGTTAGGTGTTAGGGCTGGGTGTTAGGGCTGGGTGTTAGGGCTGGGTGTCAGGACTGGGTGTTAGGGCTGGGTGTCAGGGCTGGGTGTCAGGGCTGGGTGTCAGGGCTGGGTGTTAGGGCTGGGTGTTAGGGCTAGGTGTTAGGGCTGGGTGTCAGGGCTGGGTGTTAGGGCTAGGTGTTAGGGCTGGGTGTCAGGGCTGGGTGTTAGGGCTAGGTGTTAGGGCTGGGTGTTAGGGCTGGGTAATAGGGCTGGGTGTTAGGGCTGGGTGTCAGGGCTGGGTGTTAGGGCTGGGTAATAGGGCTAGGTGTTAGGGCTGGGTGTTAGGGCTGGGTGTTAGGGCTGGGTGTTAGGGGTAATTCGTTGGGTCATGGACTCTACAAGGTGTCGAAAGCGTTCCACAGGGATGCTGGCCCATGTTGACTCCAATGCTTACCACAATTGTGTCAAGTTGACTGGATGTCCTTTGGGTGATGGACCATTCTCGATACACACGGGAAAACTGTTGAGCGTGTTAAAACCCAGCAGCGTTGCAGTTCTTGACACAAACCGCTGCGCCTGGCACCTACTACCATACCTTGTTGGCACTTAAGTATTTTGTCTTGCCCATTCACCCTCTCAATTATATCAAGGCTTAAAAATCCTCCTTTAACCTGTCTCCTCCCCTTCATCTACACTGAATGAAGTGGATTTAACAAGTGGCATCAATAAGGGATCATAGCTTTCACCTGGATTCACATTTAAGTCATTTAGCAGACACTCTTATCCAGAGCGACTTACAAATATCTTTGACTGGGCTGAGCGGGAACTGTGCTTCCGTAGAGGAAGGGGAGCTAGCAGGCCAGAGGTGGATGAACGTAGTGCCCTCGTTTGGGTCTATGTCATGGAAAGAGCAGGTGTTATTGTTTTGTACTCTCAGTGTAACTGTGTCGTCACACTGTGTCTCTCTGTCGTCAGATCTTCATCGGAGAGGTATCCATGTACACCATGAAGTCCACACGGGCGGTGCTACTAACCCAGGAGAAGACCATGGTGACGGGGGAGTGCTGTTACCTGAACCCCCTGATCCGGAGAATCATCAGGTTTATCGGTGAGTTATTGGTGACCTACAGGTCTTGTCAGTGGTGGTTGTGTTACTTGTATATTAGATGTTGAACATAGTTACATGTTGAGTAGCCAACTCTTAGCAAACTATTGTATTGTATTTGTACACTTTT
>NC_139991.1:78250260-78390260 GCF_964263955.1 Coregonus lavaretus
AACCGGTGCTGTGCCTGGGTACCCTGTGTACAGCCTTCCTCACCGGGCTCAACCGGGTCTCGGAGTACCGGAACCACTGTTCTGACGTCATCGCTGGGTTCATCCTTGGTAGCTCTATCGCTCTCTTCCTGGTGAGGACTAACGGCCGTTTACCTGCTTCGTTGTTCATTTTGATCTCTTTTAGCACACAATGGGAGCTGATCTTCCTGATGAGGATGTCTAATATTCTTGTTTGTCAGCATCTAAAGGGTTCTCACGGGCAATGTTCCCTCTAAGCTGAGCACCTTCCCCTCCCCTGCCACGCAGAGGAAATATCAGCCCGCGCAGAGAAGCACGAGATTTGAACTTTTTAACTTTCTAGAGTTTTCCCCTTTTAGTTAATTAACACTATCAACGTTTGGCTCTGCTGTGGGAATTGTGATCTAATCAATATGCAATATTAGCCACTTTCAATGTAATATACCAAAACAAAATGAACTATGCAAGACTTAGTATGCAAAACTAACTGCAAGAGATGTTGTTGTAGGCAGAATGCATCAGAGTAGGATTCTATTGTATTGACAGGCAGGACTCAGACCATACCCTACACAGACCGGTGCACCATATCCAATCAGAGCTGCATTTCCTCCATTGGTTTTGATGGTAGGCCACTCTGGTAGGCCTACATTATGATCAAATAGCCACAGTAGCCTACTTGACCACTGTTAAAACTGTAACTTAAAGCGGGTACAGCCTCAGTGTTCACAGTAAATGCGCACCGGAAGTTGAACAGAATTTTCACAATGTTCAAGTTTGGCATCAGCAGACCTGAGATTTGCTCAGTGCCTAAATAAATGACGTTTTTGAGGGAACATTGCCCACGGGTCAATTTTATAAATATATCAAATGTATTAATTGGCCAGTGTGCGCTTGGCTCTTGTCTTGGATATTCTTTCCTGTAGTCATGAAAATGGGATCATGGTATTTGTAATGTGTGTAAGAGTGGGAACCCTAATACTGTTCAGCCTTTGCTCTGGGAAGGTGTCATGTCAGCGAATGTTTGAGTGACATTCTGTCTCCTGTGTCCTTCAGGGTATCTGTGTGGTGAACAACTTTAAAGGAGCTCACTCCACCCCCACCAAACAGAAGAATCAAGATTACCGTGGTCTCCCCCTAATGACCTTCCCCCGCGTCCAGAGCCCCCTGGAGACACTTAGCGCACAGGTATCCACTTAATACACCTAGTACACAATATTACTGCACAGGTATCCACTTAATACACCTGGTACAATATTACTGCACAGGTATCCACTTAATACACCTGGTACAATATTACTGCACAGGTATCCACTTAATACACCTAGTACACAATATTACTGCACAGGTAACTTCTAAACACTACTGCTTTACTATTCAGCTACTGTACTGAGGCCATCACCTACTTTACTATTCAGCTACTGTACTGAGGTCATCACCTACTTTACTATTACTATTCAGCTACTGTACTGAGGTCATCACCTGCTTTACTATTCAGCTACTGTACTGAGGTCATCACCTGCTTTACTATTCAGCTACTGTACTGAGGCCATCACCTACTTTACTATTCAGCTACTGTACTGAGGCCATCACCTACTTTACTATTCAGCTACTGTACTGAGGCCATCACCTACTTTACTATTCAGCTACTGTACTGAGGCCATCACCTACTTTACTATTCAGCTACTGTACTGAGGCCATCACCTACTTTACTATTCAGCTACTGTACTGAGGCCATCACCTACTTTACTATTCAGCTACTGTACTGAGGCCATCACCTACTTTACTATTCAGCTACTGTACTGAGGCCATCACCTGCTTTACTATTCAGCTACTGTACTGAGGCCATCACCTACTTTACTATTACTATTCAGCTACTGTACTGAGGCCATCACCTACTTTACTATTCATCTACTGTACTGAGGCCATCACCTACTTTACTATTCAGCTACTGTACTGAGGTCATCACCTACTTTACTATTACTATTCAGCTACTGTACTGAGGCCATCACCTACTTTACTATTACTATTCAGCTACTGTACTGAGGCCATCACCTACTTTACTATTACTATTCAGCTACTGTACTGAGGCCATCACCTACTTTACTATTCAGCTACTGTACTGAGGCCATCACCTACTTTACTATTCAGCTACTGTACTGAGGTCATCACCTACTTTACTATTACTATTCATCTACTGTACTGAGGTCATCACCTACTTTACTATTCAAATACTGTACTGAGGCCATCACCTACTTTACTATTACTATTCAGCTACTGTACTGAGGCCATCACCTACTTTACTATTCAGCTACTGTACTGAGGCCATCACCTACTTTACTATTACTATTCAGCTACTGTACTGAGGTCATCACCTACTTTACTATTACTATTCAGCTACTGTACTGAGGCCATCACCTACTTTACTATTACTATTCAGCTACTGTACTGAGGCCATCACCTACTTTACTATTACTATTCAGCTACTGTACTGAGGTCATCACCTACTTTACTATTCAGCTACTGTACTGAGGCCATCACCTACTTTACTATTACTATTCAGCTACTCTACTGAGGCCATCACCTACTTTACTATTCAGCTACTGTACTGAGGCCATCACCTACTTTACTATTCAGCTACTGTACTGAGGCCATCACCTACTTTACTTTTCAGCTACTGTACTGAGGCCATCACCTACTTTACTATTCAGCTACTGTACTGAGGCCATCACCTACTTTACTATTCAGCTACTGTACTGAGGTCATCACCTACTTTACTATTACTATTCATCTACTGTACTGAGGTCATCACCTACTTTACTATTCAGCTACTGTACTGAGGCCATCACCTACTTTACTATTACTATTCAGCTACTGTACTGAGGCCATCACCTACTTTACTATTCAGCTACTGTACTGAGGCCATCACCTACTTTACTATTACTATTCAGCTACTGTACTGAGGCCATCACCTACTTTACTATTCAGCTACTGTACTGAGGCCATCACCTACTTTACTATTCAGCTACTGTACTGAGGCCATCACCTACTTTACTATTCAGCTACTGTACTGAGGCCATCACCTACTTTACTATTCAGCTACTGTACTGAGGCCATCACCTACTTTACTATTCAGCTACTGTACTGAGGCCATCACCTACTTTACTATTACTATTCAGCTACTGTACTGAGGCCATCACCTACTTTACTATTCAGCTACTGTACTGAGGCCATCACCTACTTTACTATTCAGCTACTGTACTGAGGCCATCACCTACTTTACTATTCAGCTACTGTACTGAGGTCATCACCTACTTTACTATTCAGCTACTGTACTGAGGTCATCACCTACTTTACTATTCAGCTACTGTACTGAGGCCATCACCTACTTTACTATTCAGCTACTGTACTGAGGCCATCACCTACTTTACTATTCAGCTACTGTACTGAGGCCATCACCTACTTTACTATTCAGCTACTGTACTGAGGCCATCACCTACTTTACTATTACTATTCAGCTACTGTACTGAGGCCATCACCTACTTTACTATTACTATTCAGCTACTGTACTGAGGCCATCACCTACTTTACTATTACTATTCAGCTACTGTACTGAGGCCATCACCTACTTTACTATTCAGCTACTGTACTGAGGCCATCACCTACTTTACTATTCAGCTACTGTACTGAGGCCATCACCTACTTTACTATTCAGCTACTGTACTGAGGCCATCACCTACTTTACTATTACTATTCAGCTACTGTACTGAGGCCATCACCTACTTTACTATTCAGCTACTGTACTGAGGCCATCACCTACTTTACTATTACTATTCAGCTACTGTACTGAGGTCATCACCTACTTTACTATTCAGCTACTGTACTGAGGTCATCACCTACTTTACTATTACTATTCAGCTACTGTACTGAGGTCATCACCTACTTTACTATTACTATTCAGCTACTGTACTGAGGTCATCACCTACTTTACTATTACTATTCAGCTACTGTACTGAGGCCATCACCTACTTTACTATTCAGCTACTGTACTGAGGTCATCACCTACTTTACTATTACTATTCAGCTACTGTACTGAGGTCATCACCTACTTTACTATTCAGCTACTGTACTGAGGCCATCACCTACTTTACTATTCAGCTACTGTATTGAGGCCATCACCTACTTTACTATTCAGCTACTGTACTGAGGCCATCACCTACTTTACTATTACTATTCAGCTACTGTACTGAGGCCATCACCTACTTTACTATTCAGCTACTGTACTGAGGCCATCACCTACTTTACTATTCAGCTACTGTACTGAGGCCATCACCTACTTTACTATTCAGCTACTGTACTGAGGCCATCACCTACTTTACTATTACTATTCAGCTACTGTACTGAGGCCATCACCTACTTTACTATTCAGCTACTGTACTGAGGCCATCACCTACTTTACTATTACTATTCAGCTACTGTACTGAGGTCATCACCTACTTTACTATTCAGCTACTGTACTGAGGTCATCACCTACTTTACTATTCAGCTACTGTACTGAGGCCATCACCTACTTTACTATTACTATTCAGCTACTGTACTGAGGTCATCACCTACTTTACTATTACTATTCAGCTACTGTACTGAGGTCATCACCTACTTTACTATTCAGCTACTGTACTGAGGCCATCACCTACTTTACTATTCAGCTACTGTACTGAGGTCATCACCTACTTTACTATTCAGCTACTGTACTGAGGCCATCACCTACTTTACTATTCAGCTACTGTACTGAGGTCATCACCTACTTTACTATTCAGCTACTGTACTGAGGTCATCACCTACTTTACTATTCAGCTACTGTACTGAGGTCATCACCTACTTTACTATTCAGCTACTGTACTGAGGCCATCACCTACTTTACTATTACTATTCAGCTACTGTACTGAGGTCAGCACCTACTTTACTATTCAGCTACTGTACTGAGGCCATCACCTACTTTACTATTCAGCTACTGTACTGAGGCCATCACCTACTTTACTATTCAGCTACTGTACTGAGGCCATCACCTACTTTACTATTCAGCTACTGTACTGAGGCCATCACCTACTTTACTATTCATCTACTGTACTGAGGCCATCACCTACTTTACTATTCAGCTACTGTACTGAGGTCATCACCTACTTTACTATTACTATTCAGCTACTGTACTGAGGCCATCACCTACTTTACTATTACTATTCAGCTACTGTACTGAGGCCATCACCTACTTTACTATTACTATTCAGCTACTGTACTGAGGCCATCACCTACTTTACTATTCAGCTACTGTACTGAGGCCATCACCTACTTTACTATTCAGCTACTGTACTGAGGTCATCACCTACTTTACTATTACTATTCATCTACTGTACTGAGGTCATCACCTACTTTACTATTCAGCTACTGTACTGAGGCCATCACCTACTTTACTATTACTATTCAGCTACTGTACTGAGGCCATCACCTACTTTACTATTCAGCTACTGTACTGAGGCCATCACCTACTTTACTATTACTATTCAGCTACTGTACTGAGGTCATCACCTACTTTACTATTACTATTCAGCTACTGTACTGAGGCCATCACCTACTTTACTATTACTATTCAGCTACTGTACTGATGCCATCACCTACTTTACTATTACTATTCAGCTACTGTACTGAGGTCATCACCTACTTTACTATTCAGCTACTGTACTGAGGCCATCACCTACTTTACTATTACTATTCAGCTACTGTACTGAGGCCATCACCTACTTTACTATTCAGCTACTGTACTGAGGCCATCACCTACTTTACTATTCAGCTACTGTACTGAGGCCATCACCTACTTTACTATTCAGCTACTGTACTGAGGCCATCACCTATTTTACTATTCAGCTACTGTACTGAGGCCATCACCTACTTTACTATTCAGCTACTGTACTGAGGTCATCACCTACTTTACTATTACTATTCATCTACTGTACTGAGGTCATCACCTACTTTACTATTCAGCTACTGTACTGAGGCCATCACCTACTTTACTATTACTATTCAGCTACTGTACTGAGGCCATCACCTACTTTACTATTCAGCTACTGTACTGAGGCCATCACCTACTTTACTATTACTATTCAGCTACTGTACTGAGGCCATCACCTACTTTACTATTCAGCTACTGTACTGAGGCCATCACCTACTTTACTATTCACCTACTTTACTATTCAGCTACTGTACTGAGGCCATCACCTACTTTACTATTCAGCTACTGTACTGAGGCCATCACCTACTTTACTATTCAGCTACTGTACTGAGGCCATCACCTACTTTACTATTACTATTCAGCTACTGTACTGAGGCCATCACCTACTTTACTATTCAGCTACTGTACTGAGGCCATCACCTACTTTACTATTCAGCTACTGTACTGAGGCCATCACCTACTTTACTATTCAGCTACTGTACTGAGGCCATCACCTACTTTACTATTCAGCTACTGTACTGAGGTCATCACCTACTTTACTATTCAGCTACTGTACTGAGGTCATCACCTACTTTACTATTCAGCTACTGTACTGAGGCCATCACCTACTTTACTATTCAGCTACTGTACTGAGGCCATCACCTACTTTACTATTCAGCTACTGTACTGAGGCCATCACCTACTTTACTATTCAGCTACTGTACTGAGGCCATCACCTACTTTACTATTCAGCTACTGTACTGAGGCCATCACCTACTTTACTATTCAGCTACTGTACTGAGGCCATCACCTACTTTACTATTACTATTCAGCTACTGTACTGAGGCCATCACCTACTTTACTATTACTATTCAGCTACTGTACTGAGGCCATCACCTACTTTACTATTCAGCTACTGTACTGAGGCCATCACCTACTTTACTATTCAGCTACTGTACTGAGGCCATCACCTACTTTACTATTCAGCTACTGTACTGAGGCCATCACCTACTTTACTATTACTATTCAGCTACTGTACTGAGGCCATCACCTACTTTACTATTCAGCTACTGTACTGAGGCCATCACCTACTTTACTATTACTATTCAGCTACTGTACTGAGGTCATCACCTACTTTACTATTCAGCTACTGTACTGAGGTCATCACCTACTTTACTATTACTATTCAGCTACTGTACTGAGGTCATCACCTACTTTACTATTACTATTCAGCTACTGTACTGAGGCCATCACCTACTTTACTATTCAGCTACTGTACTGAGGTCATCACCTACTTTACTATTACTATTCATCTACTGTACTGAGGTCATCACCTACTTTACTATTACTATTCAGCTACTGTACTGAGGTCATCACCTACTTTACTATTCAGCTACTGTACTGAGGCCATCACCTACTTTACTATTCAGCTACTGTATTGAGGCCATCACCTACTTTACTATTCAGCTACTGTACTGAGGCCATCACCTACTTTACTATTACTATTCAGCTACTGTACTGAGGCCATCACCTACTTTACTATTCAGCTACTGTACTGAGGCCATCACCTACTTTACTATTCAGCTACTGTACTGAGGCCATCACCTACTTTACTATTCAGCTACTGTACTGAGGCCATCACCTACTTTACTATTACTATTCAGCTACTGTACTGAGGCCATCACCTACTTTACTATTCAGCTACTGTACTGAGGCCATCACCTACTTTACTATTACTATTCAGCTACTGTACTGAGGTCATCACCTACTTTACTATTCAGCTACTGTACTGAGGTCATCACCTACTTTACTATTCAGCTACTGTACTGAGGCCATCACCTACTTTACTATTACTATTCAGCTACTGTACTGAGGTCATCACCTACTTTACTATTACTATTCAGCTACTGTACTGAGGTCATCACCTACTTTACTATTCAGCTACTGTACTGAGGCCATCACCTACTTTACTATTCAGCTACTGTACTGAGGTCATCACCTACTTTACTATTCAGCTACTGTACTGAGGCCATCACCTACTTTACTATTCAGCTACTGTACTGAGGTCATCACCTACTTTACTATTCAGCTACTGTACTGAGGTCATCACCTACTTTACTATTCAGCTACTGTACTGAGGTCATCACCTACTTTACTATTCAGCTACTGTACTGAGGCCATCACCTACTTTACTATTACTATTCAGCTACTGTACTGAGGTCAGCACCTACTTTACTATTCAGCTACTGTACTGAGGCCATCACCTACTTTACTATTCAGCTACTGTACTGAGGCCATCACCTACTTTACTATTCAGCTACTGTACTGAGGCCATCACCTACTTTACTATTCAGCTACTGTACTGAGGCCATCACCTACTTTACTATTCAGCTACTGTACTGAGGTCATCACCTACTTTACTATTCAGCTACTGTACTGAGGTCATCACCTACTTTACTATTCAGCTACTGTACTGAGGCCATCACCTACTTTACTATTCAGCTACTGTATTGAGGCCATCACCTACTTTACTATTCAGCTACTGTACTGAGGCCATCACCTACTTTACTATTCAGCTACTGTACTGAGGCCATCACCTACTTTACTATTCAGCTACTGTACTGAGGCCATCACCTACTTTACTATTACTATTCAGCTACTGTACTGAGGCCATCACCTACTTTACTATTCAGCTACTGTACTGAGGCCATCACCTACTTTACTATTCAGCTACTGTACTGAGGCCATCACCTACTTTACTATTACTATTCAGCTACTGTACTGAGGTCATCACCTACTTTACTATTACTATTCAGCTACTGTACCGAGGTCATCACCTACTTTACTATTCAGCTACTGTACTGAGGCCATCACCTACTTTACTATTCAGCTACTGTACTGAGGTCATCACCTACTTTACTATTCAGCTACTGTACTGAGGCCATCACCTACTTTACTATTCAGCTACTGTACTGAGGCCATCACCTACTTTACTATTCAGCTACTGTACTGAGGCCATCACCTACTTTACTATTCAGCTACTGTACTGAGGCCATCACCTACTTTACTATTCAGCTACTGTACTGAGGTCATCACCTACTTTACTATTCAGCTACTGTATTGAGGCCATCACCTACTTTACTATTTCTATTCAGCTACTGTACTGAGGTCATCACCTACTTTACTATTCAGCTACTGTATTGAGGCCATCACCTACTTTACTATTCAGCTACTGTACTGAGGCCATCACCTACTTTACTATTCAGCTACTGTACTGAGGCCATCACCTACTTTACTATTCAGCTACTGTACTGAGGTCATCACCTACTTTACTATTCAGCTACTGTACTGAGGCCATCACCTACTTTACTATTCAGCTACTGTATTGAGGCCATCACCTACTTTACTATTACTATTCAGCTACTGTACTGAGGTCATCACCTACTTTACTATTCAGCTACTGTACTGAGGCCATCACCTACTTTACTATTCAGCTACTGTACTGAGGCCATCACCTACTTTACTATTCAGCTACTGTACTGAGGCCATCACCTACTTTACTATTACTATTCAGCTACTGTACTGAGGCCATCACCTACTTTACTATTCAGCTACTGTACTGAGGTCATCACCTACTTTACTATTACTATTCAGCTACTGTACTGAGGTCATCACCTACTTTACTATTACTATTCAGCTACTGTACTGAGGTCATCACCTACTTTACTATTACTATTCAGCTACTGTACTGAGGTCATCACCTACTTTACTATTCAGCTACTGTACTGAGGTCATCACCTACTTTACTATTCAGCTACTGTACTGAGGCCATCACCTACTTTACTATTCAGCTACTGTACTGAGGCCATCACCTACTTTACTATTCAGCTACTGTACTGAGGCCATCACCTACTTTACTATTCAGCTACTGTACTGAGGCCATCACCTGCTTTACTGTTCAGCTACTGTACTGAGGTCATGACCTACTTTACTAATCAGCTACTGTACTGAGGCCATAACCTACTTTACTATTCAGCTACTGTACTGAGGCCATCACCTACTTTACTATTCAGCTACTGTACTGAGGCCATCACCTACTTTACTATTACTATTCAGCTACTGTACTGAGGTCATCACCTACTTTACTATTCAGCTACTGTACTGAGGTCATCACCTACTTTACTATTCAGCTACTGTACTGAGGCCATCACCTACTTTACTATTCAGCTACTGTACTGAGGCCATCACCTACTTTACTATTCAGCTACTGTACTGAGGTCATCACCTACTTTACTATTCAGCTACTGTACTGAGGTCATCACCTACTTTACTATTCAGCTACTGTACTGAGGCCATCACCTACTTTACTATTACTATTCAGCTACTGTACTGAGGTCATCACCTACTTTACTATTCAGCTACTGTACTGAGGCCATCACCTACTTTACTATTACTATTCAGCTACTGTACTGAGGCCATCACCTACTTTACTATTCAGCTACTGTACTGAGGTCATCACCTGCTTTACTATTCAGCTGAGACTGTATCAGTGTGTTTTGATGCGTTGTTGTGTGTTCATCCTCCAGTCTTAATGTGTATTGATGAGTCCTGTACAGCTGCCTCCTCAGCAGTCTGTCTGTCTCTCTCTGGGGGAATTTGGTTGTAAATGTATGAACTACATGCCATGTTTATGTATGTATCAACAGGATTCTGATCAGTGCACTACGTTGGTCCCTGCATACATCATGAATGCTTCCCAAATGGCACCCTATTCCCTACCTAGTGCACTACTTTTGACCAGAGCCCTATTGGGAATAGGGTGTCTTTTGGGACTCTGCCTCACACTGGTCCTTTCCTCTGGCTTAAAGACTAAAAAGGAGAACCTATTGAGTTTTCTGAAATGAAACAAATTTCTGGCAGACATTTTTACAATGTAAGTTTACTTTTAATCCATCTATCTGCATATTTCAAGACATGGCTTGTAAGGGGAGATACCCAATGGGTTGGACAATATTATTTTCATCTCATATTGAAGAAGCTATTACTTACACTGAACAAAAATATAAACACAACATGTGAAGTGTTTCATGAGCTGAAATAAATTATCCCAGAAATGTTCCATACGCACAAAAAGCTTATTTCTCTTTAATTTTGTGCACACGTTTGTTTACATCCCTGTTAGTGAGCATTTCCCCTTTGCCAAGATAATCCATCCACTATTAAACAGCATGATCATTACACAGGTGCACCTTGTGCTGGGGACAATAAAAAGGCCACTCTAAAATGTGCTGTTTTTTCACACAACACAATGCCACAGATGTCTCAAGTTTTGAGGGAGCGTGCAATTGGCATGCTGCCTGCAGGAATGTCCACCAGAGCTGTTGCCAGAGAATTTAATATTAATTTCTCTACAATAAGCTGCCTCAAATGTCGTTTTAGAGGATTTGGCAGTACGTCCAACTGGCCTCACAACCGCAGACCATGTGTTTGGTGTTGTGTGGGCGAGCGGTTTGCTGATGTCAACGTTGTGAACAGAGTGCCCCATGGTGGCGGTGGGGTTATGGTATGGACAGGCATAAGCTACGGACAACAAACATAATTGCATTTTATCAATGGCAATTTTAATGTAAAAAAATACCGTGATGAGATCCTGAGGCCCATTGTGAGACTCATTTTTTAAAGGTATCTGTGACCAACAGATGAATATCTGTATCCCCAGTCATGTGAAATCCATAGATTAGGGCCTAATGAATTTATTTCAATTGACTACTTTCCTCATATGAACTGTAACTCAGTAAAATCGTAGAAATCTCCTCCCGTTGCTCCGCTCTGATTCGCCGGTCAGAGGGCCAGATTGGGACTTTGGTCAGGACACCGGGGTTAACACCCCTACTCTTACAATAAGAGCCATGGGGTCTTCAGTGACCACAGAGAGTCAGGACACCCGTTTATCGTCCCATCCGAAAGACGGCACCCTACACAGGGCAATGTCCCCAATCACTGCCCTGGGGTATTATTTTGTTATTTTTTGACCAGAGGAAAGACCACCTCCTACTGGCCCTCCAACACCACTTCCCACAGCATCTGGTCTCCCATCCAGGGAATGACCAGGACAAACACTGCTTAGCTTCAGAGGCAAGCCAGCAGTGGGATATCAAGTTAGTTGACCATCTCAGTTTCTACTTTTGATGTACAGTACCAGTCAAAAGTTTGGACACACCTACTCATTCAAGGATTTTTCTTATTTTTTAAAAACTATTTTCTACATTGTAGAATACTAGTGAAGACATCAAAACTATGAAATAACACATATGAAATCATCTAGAAACCAAAAAAGGGTTAAATTCTTCAAAGTAGCCACCCTTTGCCTTGATGACAGCTTTGCACACGCTTGGCATTCTGTCAACCAGCTTCACCTGGAATGCTTTTCCAACAGTCTTGTTGGCTGCTTTCCTTCACTCTGCGGTCCATCTCATTCCAAACCATCTCAATCGGGTTGAGGTCGGGTGATTGTGGAGGCCAGGTCATCTGATGCAGCACTCCATCACTCTCCTTCTTGGTCAAATAGCCCTTACACAGCCTGGAGGTTTGTTGGGTCATTGTCCTGTTGAAAAACAAATGATAGTCCCACTAAGCACAAACCTGATGGGATGGCAAATCGCTGCAGAATGCTCTGGTAGCCATGCTGGTTAAGTGTGCCTTGAATTCTAAATAAATCACAGACAGTGTCACCAGCAAAGCAACCCCACACCATCACACCTCCTCCTCCATGCTTCACGGTGGGAACCACACATGCGCAGATCATTTATTTGGGCTGCAATTTCTGAGGCTGGTAACTTTCTAATGAACATATCCTCTGCAGCAGAGGTAACTCTGGGTCTTCCTTTCCTGTGGCGGTCCTCATGAGAGCCAGTTTCATCATAGCGCTTGATGGTTTTTGCGACTGCACTTGAAGAAACTTTCAAAGTTCTTGACATTTTCCTCATTGACTGACCTTCATGTCTTAAAGTAATGATGGACTGTCGTTTCTCTTTGCTTATTTGAGTAGTTCTTGCCATAATATGGGCTCCCGAGTGGCACAGCAGTCTAAGGCACTGCATCTCAGTGCTTGAGGCGTCACTACAGACCCCCTGGTTCGATTCCAGGCTGTATCACAACCGGCCGTGATTGGGAGTCCCATAGGGCGGCGCACAATTGGCCCAGCGTCGTCCGGATTTGGCCGGTGTAGGCCGTCATTGTAAATAAGAATTTGTTCTTAACTGACTTGCCTAGTTAAATAAAGGTTAAATAAAATCAAATAAAATCAAATATGGACTTGGTCTTTTACTAAATAGGGCTATCTTCTGTATACCCCCCTACCTTGTCACAACACAACTGATTGGCTTAAATGCATTAAGAAGGAAAGAAATTCCACAAATTAACTTTTAAGAAGGCACACCTGTTAATTGAAATGCATTCCAGGTGACTACCTCATGAAGCTGGTTGAGAGAATGCCAAGAGTGTGCAAAGCTGTCATCAAGGCAAAGGGTGGCTACATTGAACACTTTTTTTATTACTAAATGATTCCATATGTGTTATTTCATAGTTTTGTTGTCTTCACTATTATTCTATAATATAGAAAATAGTACACAATAAAATAAAACCCTTGAATGAGTAGGTGTGTCCAAACTTTTGACTGGTACTGTAGGTAGTAGTAATAGGAGCAATCCAGGCTCTGGAGACAGCCCTACTGACAGACAGCAGACTAGCAGAGGAGAATGGAGACAGCCCTACTGACAGACAGCAGACTAGCAGAGGAGAATGGAGACAGCCCTACTGACAGACAGCAGACTAGCAGAGGAGAATGGAGACAGCCCTACTGACAGACAGCAGACTAGCAGAGGAGAATGGAGACAGCCCTACTGACAGACAGCAGACTAGCAGAGGAGAATGGAGACAGCCCTACTGACAGACAGCAGACTAGCAGAGGAGAATGGAGACAGCCCTACTGACAGACAGCAGACTAGCAGAGGAGAATGGAGACAGCCCTACTGACAGACAGCAGACTAGCAGAGGAGAATGGAGACAGCCCTACTGACAGACAGCAGACTATCAGAGGAGAATGGAGACAGCCCTACTGACAGACAGCAGACTAGCAGAGGAGAATGGAGACAGCCCTACTGACAGACAGCAGACTAGCAGAGGAGAATGGAGACAGCCCTACTGACAGACAGCAGACTAGCAGAGGAGAATGGAGACAGCCCTACTGACAGACAGCAGACTAGCAGAGGATAATGGAGACAGCCCTACTGACAGACAGCAGACTAGCAGAGGAGAATGGAGACAGCCCTACTGACAGACAGCAGACTAGCAGAGGAGAATGGAGACAGCCCTACTGACAGACAGCAGACTAGCAGAGGAGAATGGAGACAGCCCTACTGACAGACAGCAGACTAGCAGAGGAGAATGGAGACAGCCCTACTGACAGACAGCAGACTAGCAGAGGAGAATGGAGACAGCCCTACTGACAGACAGCAGACTAGCAGAGGAGAATGGAGACAGCCCTACTGACAGACAGCAGACTAGCAGAGGAGAATGGAGACAGCCCTACTGACAGACAGCAGACTAGCAGAGGAGAATGGAGACAGCCCTACTGACAGACAGCAGACTAGCAGAGGAGAATGGAGACAGCCCTACTGACAGACAGCAGACTAGCAGAGGAGAATGGAGACAGCCCTACTGACAGACAGCAGACTAGCAGAGGAGAATGGAGACTGCCCTACTGACAGACAGCAGACTAGCAGAGGAGAATGGAGACAGCCCTACTGACAGACAGCAGAGGAGAATGGAGACAGCCCTACTGACAGACAGCAGACTAGCAGAGGAGAATGGAGACAGCCCTACTGACAGACAGCAGACTAGCAGAGGAGAATGGAGACAGCCCTACTGACAGACCGCAGACTAGCAGAGGAGAATGGAGACAGCCCTACTGACAGACAGCAGACTAGCAGAGGAGAATGGAGACAGCCCTACTGACAGACAGCAGACTAGCAGAGGAGAATGGAGACAGCCCTACTGACAGACAGCAGACTAGCAGAGGAGAATGGAGACAGCCCTACTGACAGACAGCAGACTAGCAGAGGAGAATGGAGACAGCCCTACTGACAGACAGCAGACTAGCAGAGGAGAATGGAGACAGCCCTACTGACAGACAGCAGACTAGCAGAGGAGAATGGAGACAGCCCTACTGACAGACAGCAGACTAGCAGAGGAGAATGGAGACAGCCCTACTGACAGACAGCAGACTAGCAGAGGAGAATGGAGACAGCCCTACTGACAGACAGCAGACTAGCAGAGGAGAATGGAGACAGCCCTACTGACAGACAGCAGACTAGCAGAGGAGAATGGGGACAGCCCTACTGACAGACAGCAGACTAGCAGAGGAGAATGGAGACAGCCCTACTGACAGACAGCAGACTAGCAGAGGAGAATGGAGACAGCCCTACTGACAGACAGCAGACTAGCAGAGGAGAATGGAGACAGCCCTACTGACAGACAGCAGACTAGCAGAGGAGAATGGAGACAGCCCTACTGACAGACAGCAGACTAGCAGAGGAGAATGGAGACAGCCCTACTGACAGACAGCAGACTAGCAGAGGAGAATGGAGACAGCCCTACTGACAGACAGCAGACTAGCAGAGGAGAATGGAGACAGCCCTACTGACAGACAGCAGAGGAGAATGGAGACAGCCCTACTGACAGACAGCAGACTAGCAGAGGAGAATGGAGACAGCCCTACTGACAGACAGCATAGGAGAATGGAGACAGCCCTACTGACAGACAGCAGACTAGCAGAGGAGAATGGAGACAGCCCTACTGACAGACAGCAGACTAGCAGAGGAGAATGGAGATAGCCCTACTGACAGACAGCAGACTAGCAGAGGAGAATGGAGACAGCCCTACTGACAGACAGCAGACTAGCAGAGGAGAATGGAGACAGCCCTACTGACAGACAGCAGACTAGCAGAGGAGAATGGAGACAGCCCTACTGACAGACAGCAGACTAGCAGAGGAGAATGGAGACAGCCCTACTGACAGACAGCAGACTAGCAGAGGAGAATGGAGACAGCCCTACTGACAGACAGCAGACTAGCAGAGGAGAATGGAGACAGCCCTATTGACAGACAGCAGACTAGCAGAGGAGAATGGAGACAGCCCTACTGACAGACAGCAGACTAGCAGAGGAGAATGGAGACAGCCCTACTGACAGACAGCAGACTAGCAGAGGAGAATGGAGACAGCCCTACTGACAGACAGCAGACTAGCAGAGGAGAATGGAGACAGCCCTACTGACAGACAGCAGACTAGCAGAGGAGAATGGAGACAGCCCTACTGACAGACAGCAGACTAGCAGAGGAGAATGGAGACAGCCCTACTGACAGACAGCAGACTAGCAGAGGAGAATGGAGACAGCCCTACTGACAGACAGCAGACTAGCAGAGGAGAATGGAGACAGCCCTACTGACAGACAGCAGACTAGCAGAGGAGAATGGAGACAGCCCTACTGACAGACAGCAGACTAGCAGAGGAGAATGGAGACAGCCCTACTGACAGACAGCAGACTAGCAGAGGAGAATGGAGACAGCCCTACTGACAGACAGCAGACTAGCAGAGGAGAATGGAGACAGCCCTACTGACAGACAGCAGACTAGCAGAGGAGAATGGAGACAGCCCTACTGACAGACAGCAGACTAGCAGAGGAGAATGGAGACAGCCCTACTGACAGACAGCAGACTAGCAGAGGAGAATGGAGACAGCCCTACTGACAGACAGCAGACTAGCAGAGGAGAATGGAGACAGCCCTACTGACAGACAGCAGAGGAGAATGGAGACAGCCCTACTGACAGACAACAGACTAGCAGAGGAGAATGGAGACAGCCCTACTGACAGACAGCAGACTAGCAGAGGAGAATGGAGACAGCCCTACTGACAGACCGCAGACTAGCAGAGGAGAATGGAGACAGCCCTACTGACAGACAGCAGACTAGCAGAGGAGAATTGAGACAGCCCTACTGACAGACAGCAGACTAGCAGAGGAGAATGGAGACAGCCCTACTGACAGACAGCAGACTAGCAGAGGAGAATGGAGACAGCCCTACTGACAGACAGCAGACTAGCAGAGGAGAATGGAGACAGCCCTACTGACAGACAGCAGACTAGCAGAGGAGAATGGAGACAGCCCTACTGACAGACAGCAGACTAGCAGAGGAGAATGGAGACAGCCCTACTGACAGACAGCAGACTAGCAGAGGAGAATGGAGACAGCCCTACTGACAGACAGCAGACTAGCAGAGGAGAATGGAGACAGCCCTACTGACAGACAGCAGACTAGCAGAGGAGAATGGAGACAGCCCTACTGACAGACAGCAGACTAGCAGAGGAGAATGGGGACAGCCCTACTGACAGACAGCAGACTAGCAGAGGAGAATGGAGACAGCCCTACTGACAGACAGCAGACTAGCAGAGGAGAATGGAGACAGCCCTACTGACAGACAGCAGACTAGCAGAGGAGAATGGAGACAGCCCTACTGACAGACAGCAGACTAGCAGAGGAGAATGGAGACAGCCCTACAGACAGACAGCAGACTAGCAGAGGAGAATGGAGACAGCCCTACTGACAGACAGCAGACTAGCAGAGGAGAATGGAGACAGCCCTACTGACAGACAGCAGACTAGCAGAGGAGAATGGAGACAGCCCTACTGACAGACAGCAGACTAGCAGAGGAGAATGGAGACAGCCCTACTGACAGACAGCAGACTAGCAGAGGAGAATGGAGACAGCCCTACTGACAGACAGCAGACTAGCAGAGGAGAATGGAGACAGCCCTACTGACAGACAGCAGACTAGCAGAGGAGAATGGAGACAGCCCTACTGACAGACAGCAGACTAGCAGAGGAGAATGGAGACAGCCCTACTGACAGACAGCAGACTAGCAGAGGAGAATGGAGACAGCCCTACTGACAGACAGCAGACTAGCAGAGGAGAATGGAGACAGCCCTACTGACAGACAGCAGACTAGCAGAGGAGAATGGAGACAGCCCTACTGACAGACAGCAGAGGAGAATGGAGACAGCCCTACTGACAGACAGCAGACTAGCAGAGGAGAATGGAGACAGCCCTACTGACAGACAGCAGACTAGCAGAGGAGAATGGAGACAGCCCTACTGACAGACAGCAGACTAGCAGAGGAGAATGGAGACAGCCCTACTGACAGACAGCAGACTAGCAGAGGAGAATGGAGACAGCCCTACTGACAGACAGCAGACTAGCAGAGGAGAATGGAGACAGCCCTACTGACAGACAGCAGACTAGCAGAGGAGAATGGAGACAGCCCTACTGACAGACAGCAGACTAGCAGAGGAGAATGGAGACAGCCCTACTGACAGACAGCAGAGGAGAATGGAGACAGCCCTACTGACAGACAGCAGAGGAGAATGGAGACAGCCCTACTGACAGACAGCAGACTAGCAGAGGAGAATGGAGACAGCCCTACTGACAGACAGCAGACTAGCAGAGGAGAATGGAGACAGCCCTACTGACAGACAGCAGACTAGCAGAGGAGAATGGAGACAGCCCTACTGACAGACAGCAGACTAGCAGAGGAGAATGGAGACAGCCCTACTGACAGACAGCAGACTAGCAGAGGAGAATGGAGACAGCCCTACTGACAGACAGCAGAGGAGAATGGAGACAGCCCTACTGACAGACAGCAGACTAGCAGAGGAGAATGGAGACAGCCCTACTGACAGACAGCAGACTAGCAGAGGAGAATGGAGACAGCCCTACTGACAGACAGCAGACTAGCAGAGGAGAATGGAGACAGCCCTACTGACAGACAGCAGACTAGCAGAGGAGAATGGAGACAGCCCTATTGACAGACAGCAGACTAGCAGAGGAGAATGGAGACAGCCCTACTGACAGACAGCAGACTAGCAGAGGAGAATGGAGACAGCCCTACTGACAGACAGCAGACTAGCAGAGGAGAATGGAGACAGCCCTACTGACAGACAGCAGACTAGCAGAGGAGAATGGAGACAGCCCTACTGACAGACAGCAGACTAGCAGAGGAGAATGGAGACAGCCCTACTGACAGACAGCAGACTAGCAGAGGAGAATGGAGACAGCCCTACTGACAGACAGCAGAGGAGAATGGAGACAGCCCTACTGACAGACAGCAGACTAGCAGAGGAGAATGGAGACAGCCCTACTGACAGACAGCAGAGGAGAATGGAGACAGCCCTACTGACAGACAGCAGACTAGCAGAGGAGAATGGAGACAGCCCTACTGACAGACAGCAGACTAGCAGAGGAGAATGGAGACAGCCCTACTGACAGACAGCAGACTAGCAGAGGAGAATGGAGACAGCCCTACTGACAGACAGCAGACTAGCAGAGGAGAATGGAGACAGCCCTACTGACAGACAGCAGACTAGCAGAGGAGAATGGAGACAGCCCTACTGACAGACAGCAGACTAGCAGAGGAGAATGGAGACAGCCCTACTGACAGACAGCAGACTAGCAGAGGAGAATGGAGACAGCCCTACTGACAGACAGCAGACTAGCAGAGGAGAATGGAGACAGCCCTATTGACAGACAGCAGACTAGCAGAGGAGAATGGAGACAGCCCTACTGACAGACAGCAGACTAGCAGAGGAGAATGGAGACAGCCCTACTGACAGACAGCAGACTAGCAGAGGAGAATGGAGACAGCCCTACTGACAGACAGCAGACTAGCAGAGGAGAATGGAGACAGCCCTACTGACAGACAGCAGACTAGCAGAGGAGAATGGAGACAGCCCTACTGACAGACAGCAGACTAGCAGAGGAGAATGGAGACAGCCCTACTGACAGACAGCAGACTAGCAGAGGAGAATGGAGACAGCCCTACTGACAGACAGCAGACTAGCAGAGGAGAATGGAGACAGCCCTACTGACAGACAGCAGACTAGCAGAGGAGAATGGAGACAGCCCTACTGACAGACAGCAGACTAGCAGAGGAGAATGGAGACAGCCCTACTGACAGACAGCAGACTAGCAGAGGAGAATGGAGACAGCCCTACTGACAGACAGCAGACTAGCAGAGGAGAATGGAGACAGCCCTACTGACAGACAGCAGACTAGCAGAGGAGAATGGAGACAGCCCTACTGACAGACAGCAGACTAGCAGAGGAGAATGGAGACAGCCCTACTGACAGACAGCAGACTAGCAGAGGAGAATGGAGACAGCCCTACTGACAGACAGCAGACTAGCAGAGGAGAATGGAGACAGCCCTACTGACAGACAGCAGACTAGCAGAGGAGAATGGAGACAGCCCTACTGACAGACAGCAGAGGAGAATGGAGACAGCCCTACTGACAGACAGCAGACTAGCAGAGGAGAATGGAGACAGCCCTACTGACAGACAGCAGAGGAGAATGGAGACAGCCCTACTGACAGACAGCAGACTAGCAGAGGAGAATGGAGACAGCCCTACTGACAGACAGCAGACTAGCAGAGGAGAAGGGAGACAGCCCTACTGACAGACAGCAGACTAGCAGAGGAGAATGGAGACAGCCCTACTGACAGACAGCAGACTAGCAGAGGAGAATGGAGACAGCCCTACTGACAGACAGCAGACTAGCAGAGGAGAATGGAGACAGCCCTACTGACAGACAGCAGACTAGCAGAGGAGAATGGAGACAGCCCTACTGACAGACAGCAGACTAGCAGAGGAGAATGGAGACAGCCCTACTGACAGACAGCAGACTAGCAGAGGAGAATGGAGACAGCCCTACTGACAGACAGCAGACTAGCAGAGGAGAATGGAGACAGCCCTACTGACAGACAGCAGACTAGCAGAGGAGAATGGAGACAGCCCTACTGACAGACAGCAGACTAGCAGAGGAGAATGGAGACAGCCCTACTGACAGACAGCAGACTAGCAGAGGAGAATGGAGACAGCCCTACTGACAGACAGCAGACTAGCAGAGGAGAATGGAGACAGCCCTACTGACAGACAGCAGACTAGCAGAGGAGAATGGAGACAGCCCTACTGACAGACAGCAGACTAGCAGAGGAGAATGGAGACAGCCCTACTGACAGACAGCAGACTAGCAGAGGAGAATGGAGACAGCCCTACTGACAGACAGCAGACTAGCAGAGGAGAATGGAGACAGCCCTACTGACAGACAGCAGACTAGCAGAGGAGAATGGAGACAGCCCTACTGACAGACAGCAGACTAGCAGAGGAGAATGGAGACAGCCCTACTGACAGACAGCAGACTAGCAGAGGAGAATGGAGACAGCCCTACTGACAGACAGCAGACTAGCAGAGGAGAATGGAGACAGCCCTACTGACAGACAGCAGACTAGCAGAGGAGAATGGAGACAGCCCTACTGACAGACAGCAGACTAGCAGAGGAGAATGGAGACAGCCCTACTGACAGACAGCAGACTAGCAGAGGATAATGGAGACAGCCCTACTGACAGACAGCAGACTAGCAGAGGAGAATGGAGACAGCCCTACTGACAGACAGCAGACTAGCAGAGGAGAATGGAGACAGCCCTACTGACAGACAGCAGACTAGCAGAGGAGAATGGAGACAGCCCTACAGACAGACAGCAGACTAGCAGAGGAGAATGGAGACAGCCCTACTGACAGACAGCAGACTAGCAGAGGAGAATGGAGACAGCCCTACTGACAGACAGCAGACTAGCAGAGGAGAATGGAGACAGCCCTACTGACAGACAGCAGACTAGCAGAGGAGAATGGAGACAGCCCTACTGACAGACAGCAGACTAGCAGAGGAGAATGGAGACAGCCCTACTGACAGACAGCAGACTAGCAGAGGAGAATGGAGACAGCCCTACTGACAGACAGCAGACTAGCAGAGGAGAATGGAGACAGCCCTACTGACAGACAGCAGACTAGCAGAGGAGAATGGAGACAGCCCTACTGACAGACAGCAGACTAGCAGAGGAGAATGGAGACAGCCCTACTGACAGACAGCAGAGGAGAATGGAGACAGCCCTACTGACAGACAGCAGACTAGCAGAGGAGAATGGAGACAGCCCTACTGACAGACAGCAGGCGGTCATCCACAACAGCCTAATAACAACTCTTCAGGATGACCTCCAGGTCCTAAATGCATCAAGCCACTGCAGATGGCAGTTAACAGCTAGCTCAGGGGTGTCAAACTCATTTTGGTTCAGGGGCCACATACAGCGCAATCTGATCTCAAGTGGGCCGGGCCAGTAAAATAATAGCAAAATAACCTATAAATAACGTCAACTCCAAATCTTTACCTTTGTTTTTCAATATTATGCCTTAATTTATCATTTAGCCTACATATGTGCATTATAACTCACAGATCACAGTGGATCTACAAAGGCACAAAACATGTATTCACAGATAGGCCTATGGAACTGAAAAAATGGCATTTCACTTTGATTAAAACAACTTGTTTTATTAACTTATTAACTTAACTTATTTTAATGGACAGTATACATTCTGACCACCTGAACTGACTCACCACACTATGCACAAACTAAAGCTATGAAGAACGTTATCACAATGTTCATGGTCTTTAAATATTACATTACCACAGTAAATGTTATTTTTTCACAGAACTGTATTCTTCAGAGTGCAAAACGTCTCTTAAAGAGCATTACAAGTCTTACAATTAGACTTGACCTACTCGCTGTTTAACCCCCTCCCCTCTCTTTCTCTCACTGCGGCCTACCGGCTGCTCCTGAAACTTGGCATCTTTTAGCCTTCACGATTGCATCAATATCAGGTGTCAAATCCTGAGTAGCAGCCAATTTCATAATGTCATTTAAGTGCTTGTGTGTTAGCCTTGAGCGCAGCTTTGTTTTATTGATGTTCATTACAGAGAAAACCTGTTCACAAAGATAGGTAGTCCCAAACATGCATAAAACCTTTGCAGCCAGGGCTGTTAATTTGGGGCACCCTGGCAAGAGATACTGATAAAATGTGTCCAAGCCCACAGAGGCAAATTTGTCCTTCATACCTGAATCACACTGCAAGTCAATTATTTCGAGTTGGATGTCAGCGGGCAGATCAGAAGCCTTGACTGTGAATGGCGAGCAAAAAACGGCAAATTCTGTCTCAAGTTCACCGAAGACCTGAAACCGTCGCTCAAACTCCCGCAGCAATCCTGTAATCTTGTCTTTGTATTGAGTCATGTCAGCATTAAGTCCGGTCGCACGCACATCTCTTAGACAAGGGAAATGAGCGGTGTCACCGCTAGATAGTTGTGTCTCCCAGAGTGACAGTTTCAACTTGAATGCGCGTATGCTGTCATAATACTGAGTGACAACTTTTTTGCGGCCCTGCAACATTTTGTTAAGATTATTCAGGTGCTCTGTAATATCCACCAGAAAGGCAAGATCCTGCACCCATTCTGGGCATTTAAGTTCCTTCACTGGTTTGCCTTTTTTCTCCATGAACTGTTCAATTTGCTCTCGTAGCTCAAAGAAACGCTTCAGCACGGCACCTCGGCTTAATCACCGTACTTCAGTGTGGTATGGCAAGCCATGCGTAATGTCTTTATCACTGAGAAGACTGTCAAACTGACGGTGATTCAAACCTCTTGCTCGGATGAAATTAACAGTGCGGACAACCACCTCCATGACATGATCCATTTTTAATGATTTGCAACACAATGCTTCCTGGTGCAAAATACAGTGAAATGTCCAAAACTCTTGTCCTCCATTTGCGGCCTGTACTTTATCTCTGAATTTTGTCACAACGCCTGCTTTTCTCCCAATCATTGATGGCGCACCATCTGTAGCCAGGCTGACGGCACGGGACCAGTCCACTCCGACGAGAGAGCTCATAATGTCATCCGCTGTTGTAGTATCCGTCATAGGTACCAACCCAAGGAACTCCTCTGTGACTGTCAAAGTCGCATCAACACCACGAATGAAAATGGCCAGTTGAGCAACATCTGTAATATCAGTGCTCTCATCAATTGCAACCGAAAATGCAACAAATGACTTGACTTTGTGATTCATTTGGCTCTCCAAGTCTGCCGAGAGATCTGAAATTCTATCTGCGACAGTGTTTCTCGTTAGGCTAATGTTGGCAAAGGCCTGTCGCTTTTCAGGGCACACGATTTCTGCAGCCTTCAGCATGCATGTTTTCACGAACTCACCCTCAGAAAATGGCTTGGATCCTAACGCTATCTCATTAGCAATAAGGTAGCTAGCTTTCACCGCTGCATCACTGACCTCTCGGCTACGGGTAAAAACAGACTGCTGTTTCTTCAGACCCACTAACAATTCATTTATCTTCTCTATTCTCAGTTGTCCTCGCAAATGGTTGTATTTTTCACCATGATGAGTCTCATAGTGGCGCCGAATATTATATTCCTTGAGCACTGAAACTTGCTGATTACACACCAAGCACACAGATTTCCCATTCACTTCTGTGAATAAATATGAATCAGTCAATTTTTCTTGGAAAACTCTGCACTCTGTGTCAACTTTTCTCCTTTTTGACAAAGACATTTTGGTAATGTGGGTGCAACAGTGGGTAATTTTGACAACAAGAGCTTAATAACGATAAGGCAAGCTCGGCAGATGGCGCATTCTGGGCGCGTTGCTGTCACGTGCTGTTTATTTCAGGATCTCTCGTTATTTCAGTGCGACCTCTGCTGGACAAATTTGGAATATCTGTTCCTTAAAAAAAAAAAAAAAGTGGACGTCGTCTCGCGGGCCGGATTGAACCATCTGGCGGGCCGGTTCTGGCCCGCGGGCCGTATGATTGACATCCCTGAGCTAGCTAGTCACTAGGGTCAGTCTGAGGAAAGGCTGGGTCGTTTTGACGTTTTCTGCAGTAGGGTATTAGATGGAGACCAGTGGTGGAAAAAGTACACAATTATCATACTTGAGTAAAAGTAAAGATACCTCAATAGAAAATGACTTAAGTGAAAGTCACCCAATAAAATACTACTTGTGTAAAAGTCTGAGTATTTGGTTTTAAATATAATTAAGTATCAAAAGTAAATGTAATTGCTAAAATATACTTAAGTATCAAAAGTAAAAGTTTGAATAATTTCAAATTCCTTATATTAAGCAAACCAGACGGCACAATTTTCTTGTATTTTATTTATTTATGGATAGCCGGGGGCACACTCCAAAACTCAGACATAATTTACAAAGAAGCATTTGTGTTTAGTGAGTCCGCCAGATCAGAGGCAGTAGGGATGACCAGGGATGTTGATGACAGGATAGAGACAGCCCTACTGACAGACAGGATAGAGACAGCCCTACTGACAGACAGGATAGATACAGCCCTACTGACAGACAGGGTAGAGACAGCCCTACTGACAGACAGGGTAGAGACAGCCCTACTGACAGACAGGACAGATACAGCCCTACTGACAGACAGGGTAGAGACAGCCCTACTGACAGACAGGATAGAGACAGCCCTACTGACAGACAGGATAAAGACAGCCCTACTGACAGACAGGATAGAGACAGCCCTACTGACAGACAGGATAGAGACAGCCCTACTGACAGACAGGATAGAGACAGCCCTACTGACAGACAGGATAAAGACAGCCCTACTGACAGACAGGATAGAGACAGCCCTACTGACAGACAGGATAGAGACAGCCCTACTGACAGACAGGATAGAGACAGCCCTACTGACAGACAGGGTAGAGACAGCCCTAGAGACAGCCCTACTGACAGACAGGATAGAGACAGCCCTATTGACAGACAGGGTAGAGACAGCCCTACTGACAGACAGGGTAGAGACAGCTCTACTGACAGACAGGATAAAGACAGCCCTACTGACAGACAGGATAGAGACAGCCCTACTGACAGACAGGATAGAGACAGCCCTACTGACAGACAGGGTAGAGACAGCCCTACTGACAGACAGGATAGAGACAGCCCTAGAGACAGCCCTACTGACAGACAGGATAGAGACAGCCCTACTGACAGACAGGGTAGAGACAGCCCTACTGACAGACAGGATAGAGACAGCCCTACTGACAGACAGGATAGAGACAGCCCTAGAGACAGCCCTACTGACAGACAGGATAGAGACAGCCCTACTGACAGACAGGATAGAGACAGCCCTAGAGACAGCCCTACTGACAGACATGGTAGAGACAGCCCTACTGACAGACAGGGTAGAGACAGCCCTACTGACAGACAGGGTAGAGACAGCCCTACTGACAGACAGGGTAGAGACAGCCCTACTGACAGACAGGATAGAGACAGCCCTACTGACAGACAGGGTAGAGACAGCCCTACTGACAGACAGGATAGAGACAGCCCTACTGACAGACAGGGTAGAGACAGCCCTACTGACAGACAGGATAGAGACAGCCCTACTGACAGACAGGGTAGAGACAGCCCTACTGACAGACAGGGTAGAGACAGCCCTACTGACAGACAGGGTAGAGACAGCCCTACTGACAGACAGGGTAGAGACAGCCCTACTGACAGACAGGATAGAGACAGCCCTACTGACAGACAGCATAAAGACAGCAGTAGGGATTTGTAAACTCACTCCTCAGCTTGAAATGTCTCCACCCGTGCCATCGAATTGCTAGCTGGCTAATATGTTGTGAAGGGGGACGGTCACATTTGTTTGCAAAACAGGTCCCGAGATCCAGTCTCTGTGTGAGTGAGCTGGTAAGATAGGAAGAGTTACGTTTAAGCACAGTGGTGTCCGCCACGACAGCTAGCTAGCACTATGAAGCCGGACTGTGACATCAGCCGTTCTCTGTCAGGATCAACTGTCAATCACAGAAATGGATGCACTGATTGGTGGATCCATGAGGAAAAAATACATTTTTGCTCTTTGACTGACTGGGCAGTTAGTCTCCTGATTGATGAGTCACTGACGGGTAGTCAAGTGTAGGGGGAAGTTTGATAGGTAGAGGGTGTGGTTCCACGGGATGTGGAGGTCTTTCATTTCCTTTCCTCCTTCTCTTCACTGTGGGGGTCTTTCATTTCCTTTCCTCCTTCCTTTCCTCCTTCTCTTCACTGTGGGGGTCTTTCATTTCCTTTCCTCCTTCCTTCCTTCCTTCCTTCTCTTTACTGTGTGGGTCTTTCATTTCTTTGTCAGGATATATTTTCTCAGCTCTGGTTTTCTCAGGTTTAGGATGTGCATGAATATCACGTCCATTTGCTTTACCACTGTACAGGTAACTGCCAAAATAAAGGAAACACTTGAGTAAATCAGGGATACAAAGTATATTGAAAGCAGGTGTCTTCCAGAATCTTATTTTTGCTCAGCACTGGTTTTGTCAGGTTTGGGATATGCATACCACACTCGCTTGCTTTGCGTTTGCTGGACATCAACCACAGTATAAACCTACATTCTTAGTTTCTTAGAAAAATCTAATAAAACATTTTTTTCTTCTCTCTCTTCCAGAACCATTCGACATCGATGACTGAGGTCACATGACTAGCGGAGACTGAGGGGCAGCACCGGGTCACCTTTGCGTCTCCTCAACACAACTTCTAGGCACAATGATGTTTTTCTACTGTCATACTACTGTAAAAAAGGACAGTATTCTGGTGTAACTAGTTAGAGGCTGATGTTTTGTACATTTTGTATAAGAGAGTACGTGCTGTAGCCTCCCTAACTCTGAAGATGTTACTACTGGTAGGTCTGGTTGCAAAATAAGCAGCCGGGAATCCGGGAATCCTCCTGGGATTTCTGGAAAACCTGGGAACTTTGGGAACGTTTGCAACCCTGGTCTGAACTGAACTGTCTGTCTTACAGTCATTCCTCCTCTCTCTCTCTCATCATGTTCTACATCACAAAGGAAATCTAATATACAGTATCTAATGTTATTGAAATATTGATGTCGTTCTGTGGTATTTGTACAAATCCTTCGATCTATTCTGTTTATTGACTAAAGTCATATTTTTATTATTTTTGTTATCGCTGTATGAAATATTTTGTCAAATTCGTTGCCTGCTGTTTTTCAGGAATGTATTTGGTATTCATAATTTTTTTGTATAGGAAAAAAATTAAGTCTAATTGGATTGTGACTCGGTGTGGTAGTGTTTTCCTTCATGGCAGAATACAGAAGCTGCCATTCTTTCAGCATGGAAGTAAACAGTTGAACTGTTTGAATAGATCCCTATTTGTATAGTGTCTTTCTTTGAAAAAAAAAAAAAGATTAATTTAGAAATGCTGCATATATTTTTCTTGATTTGTGAACAAAATAAACAGTCCGTAGCAGAGTATTTATTGTGTGGGCTTTTTATTCCAAACCTCAACAGTCTAATCCTGAATGCTGATTGGTTAAAATGCCTATTTACTCTGTTCCATCTGACTGCCCAATCCACTTTCTCATCAGCCCAGCTTGATCTCCACTATAAAAATCACCTAGACATTATCTCACATTTCTTTTAGACTAACATTTAGTTTTCAACAGCTGAGATTTGTATAAAACTTGCTGTCTGTCGCTCCAACATTGTTTCAATGTTCAAATTCGATCTCCAGCTGTACCATAGTAATAAACGTGTCGAGAGTCGGGACGAGACAGAAAGGTGGGCAGCGTTTCTCAGCCAGTCGAAATCATGAATCAGCTGGCATCATTTTTATGGATATATATCAAGAAATGTCAATTGAAAAAAGGTAAAACGAAACGTGCGGCTAGTCGCTTTCTAGCTTCAGCTTGATGTGATGTTGGCTAGCTGTTTTAGAAACATTTAAAATAAGGGCTGTGTTTCATGTAGGCTTACCCAGGTGTGACGTTTTGATAACCGTGTAAAGCTCTCTCGGACAAGGTGACTTTTATCAATATATTCGACTCAATTTACTCTCAGATTCTCAAACGCTAATTCGCATCAAAGTAGACATCATGCAAAACTACAAATCCCTGCAAGCTCCTGCACATCGTCTCTAGCTGATACCTTTGCTAACAGGGATTGTGTCAATTTAAAACCTGCACAAGACAGTTCACAGAATTGTCCATTTAAAGAAATGTACCCAATTTATTCATTAATACATTTAGCAATAGAGTTTTTTTTTTTTTGGGGGGGGGGGGAATGGATCAGCTTAATATTGCAGATAGATTGTATCTTCTATCAATGTAATTGTCTGCATCACTTCCAATCCCCCATGTTTTTTTTAATATATGTATATACATACTCCCCTTTATTACTTTTCAACCCCACCATCCTTTCCCTACTTGGAGTAAATTAGTGAACAACAATGCCCAGGCCTCTACTTCTGGTCTATACTTACTATACTTACTATCTACACCTTATGGACAGAGTTAATTTTACAATAATTCTATTATATATATATATATATATATATATATATATTTTTTTTTATTTTTTTTATTTTTTGCTCCTGAACTACTTCTACTCTCAACCTCTCCGATCATTTTGTCACGATCGTCGTAATGAAAGGACCAAGGCGCAGCGTGATATGCGTACATCTTTTAATTAGTACTTTAAACAATTCAACAAAACAACAAAACGAAACGTGAAGTCCTCGGTCATAAACACAAACCTACACGGAACAAGATCCCACAAATGACAAGTGCAAAACAGGCTGCCTAAGTATGGTTCCCAATCAGAGACAACGAGCCACAGCTGTCTCTAATTGGGAACCACCCCGGCCAACATAGAAATAAACGATCTAGAAAGAAACACATAGAACGCAAAACATAGACACTACACACCCTGGCTCAACATTTAAGAGTCCCCAGAGCCAGGGCGTGACACATTTTCCTGATGTCCATCCGGTTTGCTTCTATATGTACAGTGGGGGAAAAAAGTATTTACTCAGCCACCAATTGTGCAAGTTCTCCCACTTAAAAAGATGAGAGAGGCCTGTAATTTTCATCACGTCAACTATGACAGACAAATTTAGATTTTTTTTCTCCAGAAAATCACATTGTAGGATTTTTAATGAATTTATTTGCAAATTATGGTGGAAAATAAGTATTTGGTCACCTACAAACAAGCAAGATTTCTGGCTCTCACAGACCTGTAACTTCTTCTTTAAGAGGCTCCTCTGTCCTTCACTCGTTACCTGTATTAATGGCACCTGTTTGAACTTGTTATCAGTATAAAAGACACCTGTCCACAACCTCAAACAGTCACACTCCAAACTCCACTATGGCCAAGACCAAAGAGCTGTCAAAGGACACCAGAAACAAAATTGTAGACCTGCACCAGGCTGGGAAGACTGAATCTGCAATAGTTTGCTTGGTTTGAAGAAATCAACTGTGGGAGCAATTATTAGGAAATGGAAGACATACAAGACCACTGATAATCTCCCTCGATCTGGGGCTCCACACAAGATCTCACCCCGTGGGGTCAAAATGATCACAAGAACGGTGAGCAAAAATCCCAGAACCACACGGGGGGACCTAGTGAATGACCTGCAGAGAGATGGGACCAAAGTAACAAAGCCTACCATCAGTAACACACTACGCCGCCAGGGACTCAAATCCTGCAGTGCCAGACGTGTCCCCCTGCTTAAGCCAGTACATGTCCAGGCCCGTCTGAAGTTTGCTAGAGTGCATTTGGATGATCCAGAAGAGGATTGGGAGAATGTCATATGGTCAGATGAAACCAAAATATAACTTTTTGGTAAAAACTCAACTCGTCGTGTTTGGAGGACAAAGAATGCTGAGTTGCATCCAAAGAACACCATACCTACTGTGAAGCATGGGGGTGGAAACATCATGCTTTGGTGGCTGTTTTTCTGCAAAGGGACCAGGACGACTGATCCGTGTAAAGGAAAGAATGAATGGGGCCATGTATCGTGAGATTTTGAGTGAAAACCTTCTTCCATCAGCAAGGGCATTGAAGATGAAACGTGGCTGGGTCTTTCAGCATGACAATGATCCCAAACACACCGCCCGGGCAACGAAGGAGTGGCTTCGTAAGAAGCATTTCAAGGTCCTGGAGTGGCCTAGCCAGTCTCCAGATCTCAACCCCATAGAAAATCTTTGGAGGGAGTTGAAAGTCTGTGTTGCCCAGCGACAGCCCCAAAACATCACTGCTCTAGAGGAGATCTGCATGGAGGAATGGGCCAAAATACCAGCAACAGTGTGTGAAAACCTTGTGAAGACTTACAGAAAACGTTTGACCTGTGTCGTTGCCAACAAAGGGTATATAACAAAGTATTGAGAAACTTTTGTTATTTACCAAATACTTATTTTCCACCATAATTTGCAAATAAATTCATAAAAAATCCTACAATGTGATTTTCTGGATTTTTTTCCCTCATTTTGTCTGTCATAGTTGACGTGTACCTATGATGAAAATTACAGGCCTCTCTCATCTTTTTAAGTGGGAGAACTTGCACAATTGGTGGCTGACTAAATACTTTTTTCCCCCACTGTATATGCTATATATGATATATGCTTATATATCTATATTCTATATATTCTATATTCTATATATATGCTTCTATCTTCTTTCTAACTGTGCTCTTTCCCAAAAGCTCCCAACATACAACCTATATACAGTGGGGAGAACAAGTATTTGATACACTGCCGATTTTGCAGGTTTTCCTACTTACAAAGCATGTAGAGATCTGTAATTTTTATCATAGGTACACTTCAACTGTGAGAGACGGAATCTAAAACAAAAATCCAGAAAATCAAATTGTATGATTTTTAAGTAATTAATTTGCATTTTATTGCATGACATAAGTATTTGATACAACAGAAAAGCAGAACTTTATATTTGGTACAGAAACCTTTGTTTGCAATTACAGAGATCATACGTTTCCTGTAGGTCTTGACCAGGTTTGCACACACTGCAGCAGGGATTTTGGCCCACTCCTCCATACAGAACTTCTCCAGATCCTTCAGGTTTCGGGGCTGTCGCTGGGCAATACGGACTTTCAGCTCCCTCCAAAGATGTTCTATTGGGTTCAGGTCTGGAGACTGGCTAGGCCACTCCAGGACCTTGAGATGCTTCTTACGGAGCCACTCCTTAGTTGCCCTGGCTGTGTGTTTCGGGTCGTTGTCATGCTGGAAGACCCAGCCACGACCCATCTTCAATGCTCTTACTGAGGGAAGGAGGTTGTTAGCCAAGATCTCGCGATACATGGCCCCATCCATCCTCCCCTCAATACGGTGCAGTCGTCCTGTCCCCTTTGCAGAAAAGCATCCCCAAAGAATGATGTTTCCACCTCCATGCTTCACGGTTGGGATGGTGTTCTTGGGGTTGTACTCATCCTTCTTCTTCCTCCAAACACGGCGAGTGGAGTTTAGACCAAAAAGCTCTATTTTTGTCTCATCAGACCACATGACCTTCTCCCATTCCTCCTCTGGATCATCCAGATGGTCATTGGCAAACTTCAGACGGGCCTGGAAATAAGCTGGCTTGAGCAGGGGGACCTTGTGTGCGCTGCAGGATTTTAATCCATGACGGCGTAGTGTGTTACTAATGGTTTTCTTTGAGACTGTGGTCCCAGCTCTCTTCTGGTCATTGACCAGGTCCTGCCGTGTAGTTCTGGGCTGATGCCTCACCTTCTTCATGATCATTGATGCCCCACGAGGTGAGATCTTGCATGGAGCCTCAGACCGAGGGTGATTGACCGTCATCTTGAACTTCAACTATTTTCTAATAATTGCGCCAACAGTTGTTGCCTTCTCACCAAGCTGCTTGCCTATTGTACTGTAGCCCATCCCAGCCTTGTGCAGGTCTACAATTTTATCCCTGATGTCCTTACACAGCTCTCTGGTCTTGGCCATTGTGGAGAGGTTGGAGTTTGTTTGATTGAGTGTGTGGACAGGTGACTTTCATACAGGTAATGAGTTCAAACAAGTGCAGTTAATACAGGTAATGAGTGGAGAACAGGAGGGCTTCTTAAAGAAAAACTAACAGGTCTGTGAGAGCCGGAATTCTTACTGGTTGGTAGGTGATCAAATTCTTATGTCATGCAATAAAATGCAAATTAATTACTTAAAAATCATACAATGTGATTTTCTGGATTTTTGTTTTAGATTCCGTCTCTCACAGTTGAAGTGTACCTATGATAAAAATTACAGACCTCTACATGCTTTGTAAGTAGGAAAACCTGCAAAATCGGCAGTGTATCAAATACTTGTTCTCCCCACTGTACTTATTATGGACACAGTATGCCCTACATTATTAGCTATCTTTGTTATTATTTGTTGTTATTTGTTATTAGTCCCATCCTTCAACTCTATTAAATACCTCCCATCTATCTCTTAACACCATCCATATAGGATTTCTTTTTGCCATATATATTTCAACCGTACTGTGATGTTTTACAAAAGTTCTGAACCTTTCTATTCTCATTGCTTCTACAGATTGTGAATTAAAAATAAACATTTTTGCTAAAAGTATTATTATAATATTGATTGATTGACTATGACTTTTCAGATCACCCAGTAATGCTATCTGCAAGGTTAGCTCCAGGTAAATATTGTAATCCTTTAGCCATTCCTGGACCTGTGTCCAAAAACAAGCTACAAATGGACAGAACCAAAACAAATGATCTAATGATTCTGTCTCTTCACAGCAAAATCTGCAGAGCTGGGAAGATTGTATCCCCCATATAAATAACATTCTATTGGTAGCAAGAATTTTATATAATAATTTAAATTGAAAGATTCTAATTTTTTAATCCGGTGTCGTTTTGTGTGTCAGTTCATAAACACTATGCCATGGGATCGGTACGTCAAAGATCTCTTCCCAACTATTTTGCAATCTATATGGGACGGCTGTCAATCCTTTGGTCCTTAAGTGAAACTGATATACTTTTTTATTTATCACAGTTTTCCTTAACCAATTATGTTCTTTAATGCAAGGCCGACAGACAAGTTCCTTACTTTCTCCCCCTTCCACTTTCCTCTTCCACTTTTGCGGTAAGGCTGCAATTATTTGGTTGTAATTTTGGGTAGAGCAGACATTTCCATATGTTTTTGTTAGCTGCATGTGCGACATAACTCCACCAGTCCTACCGATGATATCATTTACCTAAGTTTGAGTTGTTCACTTAGTTAGCACACTCCGCCAACCCTGATGTTCTAGCAGTGTCTGAATCCTGGCTTAGGAAGGCCACCAAAAATTCTGAAATGTCCATCCCCAACTATAACATTTTCCGTCTAGATAGAACTGCCAAAGGGGGTGGAGTTGCAATCTACTGTAGAGATAGCCTGCAGAGGTCTATCAGACTATCCAGGTCTGTGCCCAAATAGTTTGAGCTTCTACTTCTAAAAATCCACCTTTCCAGAAATAAGTCTCTCACTGTTGCCGCTTGCTACAGACCCCCCTCAGCCCCCAGCTGTGCCCTGGACACCATATGTGAATTGATTGCCCCCCATTTATCCTCAGAGTTCGTACTGCTTGGTGACCTAAATTGGGATATGCTTAACACCCCGGCCATCCTACAATCCAAACTAGATGCCCTCAATCTCACACAAATTATCAACGAACCTACCAGGTACAACCCTAAATCCGTAAACATGGGTACCCTCATTGATATCATCCTGACTAACTTACCCTCTAAATACACCTTTGGCCGCCATTCCTTCCAGTTCTCTGCTGCCAATGACTGGAACGAATTGCAAAAATCTCTGAAGCTGGAGACTCTTATCTCCCTCACTAACTTTAAGCATCAGTTGTCAGAGCACCTTACCGATCACTACACCTGTACACAGCCCATCTGAAATTAGCCCACCCAACTACCTCATCCCTATATTGTTATTTATTTTGCTCTTTTGCACCCCAGTATCTCTATTTGCACATAATCTCTTGCACATCTAGCATTCCAGTGTTAATACTAATTGTAATTATTTTGCACTATAGCCTATTTATTGCCTTACCTCCATAACTTGCTACATTTGCACACACTGTATATATATTTTCTGTTGTATTTTTTGACTTTATGTTTTTTACCCCATATGTAACTCTGTGTTGTTGTTTTTATCGCACTGCTTTGCTTTATCTTGGCCAGGTCGCAGTTGTAAATGAGAACTTGTTCTCAACTGGCTTACCTGGTTAAATAAAAATAAATAATATAAATAAAATTTACGAAGATTATACCTTTTTTAAACATTCTTTCAAAAAATAAAGTTTTTTTGTCAATTAGTATATTTGAATTTAACCACAATAATTGTTGCATTATTTGTTCTGTCGTTTCTGGAGGATTAAATTGAAATTGCAACCAACTTTCTATGGCTTGTTTTAGAAATAGTGATATATGGGAGATTATTTCCTTTTCAAATAACTGAAAGTGAGAGGTTGTAATCTGAATAAAGGGAAAAAGGCCTTTCTTGAACATTGGGTGAGACAATCTTACTAATTTGCTTGAGAACCAGTTCGGATTTAAGTATAACTTTTGTATGACTGAAGCTTTTAGTGATAGGTCTAATGCTTTAATATTTAATAATTTCTGTCCTCCGAATTCATATTCATTATATAAATATGTCCTTTTAATTTTGTCTGGCTTGCCGTTCCAAATAAAATTGAATATTTTTTTCTCATATAATTTAAAAAACTGTTCGCTAGGCATAGGCAAGACCATAAGCAAATAGGTAAACTGGGATAATACTAAAGAGTTAATCAGGGTGATTTTTCCACAAATTGACAGGTATTTTCCTTTCCATGGTAGTAAGATCTTATCTATTTTTGCTAAATTTCTATTAAAATTTATTGAAGTGAGATCATTTATTTCCTTTGGGATATGTATTCCGAGTATATCCACATCAACATCAGACCATTTTATTGGTAAACTACATGGTAATGTAAAAATTGTATTTTTTAGTGATCCAATACGTAATATAGTACATTTGTCATAATTTGGTTGTAATCCAGAGAGGTTAGAAAATTTATCTAGATCCTCTATGAGGCTGTGGAGGGATTCTAGTTGTGGATTTAAAAGAAAACATGAATCATCAGCGTACAATGACACCTTTGTTTTTAAGCCCTGTATTTCTAATCCTCTGATATTATTATTGGATCTGATTTTAATAGCTAACATCTCGATGGCCACAATAAATAGATATGCCGATAGTGGACAACCTTGTTTCACTCCTCTTGACAGTTTAAAACTTTCTGAGAAATAGCCATTATTTACTATTTTACACCTAGGGTTACAATACATGATTTTGACCCATTTTATAAGAGATTCTCCAAAATTGAAATGCTCCAGGCATTTATATATAAACCCCCCAGTCGAACTTTATCAAATGCCTTTTCGAAGTCTGCTATGAATTGCAGGCCTGGTTTCCCATATTTTCCATAGTGTTCTATTGTTTCCAATACTTGCCTTATATTATCTCCAATGTATCTTCCATGTAAAAAACCTGTCTGATTAGAATGAATAATATCCGACAATACCTTTTTAATTCTATGCGCTATACATTTTGCTAGGATTTTTGCATCACGACACTGAAGTGTAAGGGGTCTCCAATTTTGTAAATGGACTGGATCTTTGTATTTTACACTTGTATCCTGTTTCAGTAATAATGAGATTAGACCTTCTTCTTGAGTGTCAGATAATCTACCATTTACATAGGAGTGGTTAAAACATGCTAATAACGGTCCTCTTAGTATATCAAAAAAGGTTTGGTATACCTCGACTGGTATGCCATCCAACCATGGAGTTTTCCCGGACTTAAAGTCTTTAATTGCATCCAGAAGTTCCTCCTCTGTAATTTCACCTTCACATGAGTCTTTCTGTGTGGCTGTTAATTTGACATTATCAATAGAAAAAAAATCTCTACAATTAGCTTCAGTTAGAGGAGATGGAGGCGACTGAAAAGAAAACATATGCTTAAAGTACTTTGTTTCTTCCTTCAAAATATCATTTGGTGAATTATGGGTGACTCTGTCAATTGTAACCGGTTTCATTAAGTTATTTTTGGTAGCATTCCTATGTTGAAGATTAAAAAAGAATTTTGTGCATTTTTCCCCATATTCCATCCAGTTTGCTTTATTTTTTATAATATATTACACTTGATCTTTCTTGAATAAGTTTCTCCATTTCTTTTTGTTTTTCCTCTAAATTATTCTGAGCCTCTATGTTACAGTTTTTATTACCATCTATCTGTTCTGTTAGACTTTCTATTTCCTTTCTTAGTATAAACTCTTTTGACCTAAATTGCTTTTGTTTTCGAGATGAGTACTGAATTGCATGGCCTCTAAAGGCACATTTAAAGGTGTCCCATACAATAAGGGGATTCGCTGTACCTATGTTATGTTGGAAAAAGTCAGTTATACATTCGTTTGTTCTAATTATAAATAAATTATCATCCAATAGGCTTTGATTAAATTTCCAATATCCTCGCCCACGTGGAAATTCAGTAAGAGTAATGTATATGCCTATTATATGATGGTCCGACTGCATTCTGTCCCCTATCAACACTTTTTTTTTACTTTTGGTGCCAACGAGAATGAGATAAGAAAGAAGTCAAGACGACTAGCTTGATTCAGTCTCCGCCATGTATATCTCACTAGATCAGTATATTTAAGCCTCCATATATCTACTAGTTCTAATGTATCCATGACATTCACAATTTCCTTAAGAGCATGTGGGTGATTGTTTGTGGTGTGATTTCCTTTACGGTCCATTGAGTTATTTAAAACAGTATTATAATCCCCCACCATAATAATATTGTCTTGAGTTGCTTGCAGGCTTGATAATTTATTATATATATTGTCAAAGAATTGTGGATCATCATTATTTGGTCCGTAAAGGTTAATGAGCCATATTTGTTTATGGTCCAATAACATATTTAAAATAATCCATCTACCTTGCGTATCTATTTGGACAATTTGCACATTCGGATCGAAATTACTATTAATTAATATCATCACCCCTTTTGAATTTCTTTGCCCATGGGAGAAGTATATTTCGCCCCCCCATTCCTTTTTCCACGCTACTTCATCTCAAATTGTTGAATGAGTTTTCTGTATACAATAGATATTATATTCCTTCTCTTTGAGCCATGTAAATATTGTTCTTCTTTTGTTATTATCAGCTAAGCCATTACAATTATAACTGGCTATACTTATTTCACCATACACCATAATGAGATACAAGTTTCAAGTCTATTTATCATTATATATGTTTGTAAATTTACCAATAAAAAATAGCGTAATGATTGAGTGTCCATATAGCTGTACCGTGATATTTGCATTGCTACGGAGTAACCCTTCAATTGTTCTCCACTAATTCCCCCGCTAAAGCCCCTCCCCATCCCAAGTTGAGCCGTCATCCCAGTGATCAGCATCCCACCCACGTCCCTCCGTATCCCTAAGGCCCCGAGAGGCCAGGACCCATCCATCGAAAACAAAAACACAGTGCCACCCACAAAACAGAAGCAGATTAACCGCCAAAAGCATTTCCAATGCTTTCACCTCTCTCTATATATATATATATATATCTATATAACTATTTTTTTTTTAAATTATGCATATCCTATTTTCCATCATTATCAATTAATATGCGTAATAATGTCGGCAGTTCACGCGTAGGATTCTAACATATAACCCGGATTGCCATTGTATTACATTTAATTCATTGACAAGCAATTATTATCCTAGCAAATAATTCCCAGGGTCCATCCCATACCCCCCCCCCCTCCCCCACAACATCCCCACCCCCCCACAACAGATACCAGACAAGCACATACTCACATACTACAACACACTCAACCCCCCTCCTCCACAATCCACCATAAAATCAGATACTCAACGGCTGTTATATCCCAGAGCTCAACTCGAGAAATAACTTGATTTACGAGTGCACATACAGTTAAAGCTGATTGAGAAAGCATGCAGATTGAGCAGAAATTGATAACAATGTGAGATTTGATTAATCTAGTTAATCTATGTCAAGTCCTAGGTGATGGAGATCAGATCCACCCTCTTCACCTGAGACACAAACACTCTGATCCCCTGTTGTAACCATTTTCCCAAGCATCTCCATGCGGTCAGACCTTTGATTATTTTGTGCCACCTGGGCCACAATGATAAACCCCCTCTCTGATTGTCCGAGTGTGACCCCCTCCCCATGGGTTACTGCAGCCAGTGTTGCCAGCACTGCCACTACCTGGGTGGGGGCACCCCACCGGAATCCCCACCGGCTAGGTCGTCAAGGTTCTCATTAGCAGCTTTGAGAATTTCCTTGTATATTATGCTCTCCCATCAGGGGGCTCTGGCTTTGTAGGACCAACCCTGCCAGGCAGGCTCAGAATCTTGAGGGGGCGGTACTGCTCAAGTAGGTCTCTGACCGCATTTATTTCTCTGTTTAGGCTGCATATTCACAGCAGGTCCATAAACGAGATGGGAACTTCTCTTTGGTGTATGGGTCGCTCAGGTGGGTGTCCAGGTTATAGGGTTAGGGATCTTTCCATCATGATAGGACAATGAAAATTTAGATTAGATGTATACTATATTTTAAAATGTATATCCCTCATCTACACAAAATTGAAAGCTCTCTCTCACTACCCCTGCTCATAGATCCCCGGTCGGCTCTGGGACATGCAACCATTTCCCCTCTCACTCACTTAATGCCGCACCTTTTCAAACACAAAAATGCACACCACATGGTTGACTGCGGAAGAAATGGGCCGAGCGTGCAAAGCATCCGCATCCACATCTGCCGCAAGGGGGAAAGGATGCCAGAGAGAACAAAGGACCAACCACAACAACCATCCGCCAAAACAACAACCTCCCGCCAAAAAAGCCATGTTCTAATTATTTGTATTTAAAGATGTATTATTAAGCTTGTTATATCGTTTTATCCTTTTATAATATACTATACTTACTATAAATGTTATTTAATATTACAATCCCTATCATTGCTAGTATCAGGTGCTCCAATATTTGACTCCTCTATTACAACTTTTAGAATAGCCATGGAGTAGTCTTTGTGTCTCTGAACATTTGGTTGTCAATATATAATTTATCCACCACTAGTGCAACACGTTTCCCTTTTAATCTGTTTTCCTTGAAGATTGGATACAGAACTTTGCGCCTTTCTACAATCTCCCTCGGGAACTGATCATTCATGCCTATTTTCGTGCCAGCAAGTCTTTTTCCTAGGCTTTTCACCATAGCTTTATCCTTAAAAAAAGCAAATTTGGCAACGATTGGGCGCTCATATTTCTGTCCTCTTTTTCCGAAACGATGTACACGTTCGAGTTGGATTTTACCGACAGCCTCGAGTGGGATTTGTAACGCTGTATGCAGGAAGTCCTTCATAATATTCTCTGTTATTTCTCCCTCCTTTTCCTGAATACCCGTAAGTACTAGATTTTCCCTCATCGATCTAGTTTGGATGTCTAGTAAGGCTTCTCTCAGAAGATTGTTCTCCTTTTTTAGTTCCCTAACGTCCGTTTCCATTTTAGAGACTGTCACTTTTAATTATTTGGTTTCTTTCTCCATTACCAAAGCTTTTTCGTCACTCATTTGAAGACTCACTTTCAACTCTTTAACGTCTTTACTGACCAATTCCAGTATGCCCAATTTGTCATTTATCGACTTCAACAGGTCGCTTTCCACACTTACCAGACCCAGTGGTGAAAAGCATATATCATCTGTATCAGTCGATGAGTCGCGTTTCCTTTTGGGGATCGGCTCTCCACGCTTGTCTTCAGTCATGTTTGGGTGTTGCGTGTTGATGTAATATTTGTCCATATATTTCTCTAGCCTTATGATCTGTTTTGTGTTATTATCCAGATTGAATTATATTAACTGCGAATATATGAAATGCTAATATTTAGTCTAATTTACTGATTTTGAATATTATGAACCATTTCCTTGTTTGACCACTACATGTTATGGTGCACTACATTTGACCGGGGCACTATATAGGGAATAGGGTGCCGTTTGGGACACAGACAGCATCAATGCCACTGGTATTCAGTATTCAGAGGGAGAGAGGGAGCTTCTGTTTCTGCTACAGATATCATACATCACCCTGACACCTCTACAGCTATCATACATCATCCTGACACCTCTACCCAGGGCTCCTCTTCCCAGGGCTCCAAATGTTCACCATCCTTTGACACCTCTACCCAGGGCTCCTCTTCCCAGGGCTCCAAATGTTCACCATCCTTTGACACCTCTACCCAGGGCTCCTCTTCCCAGGGCTCCAAATGTTCACCACTCCCTGACACCAACACACATCTGTGGCACGGTCTCCCTAAAACCCCATGGTTCACAAATCTAAACGAACTGTAATTCTGGAAATAAAATGCATTCATGAAGAAAAGTTCTGATTTAATATAATATTGTATCATCAGTCCCTCAGTACCCTCTGTCTTCACACAGCAAACGGTCGGAAGACATCCACAATATCTCATTCTTTATGAAATAAGATGTGAGAGAGAGAGTAACAACAGGCACCACTAGAATATCTATTGAAATAATCCACCCCAGGACCGGGACAAAGGCTTTGGGTCCAGACAGTGTTCCTCTGATTAACTCCTCTGTCAGAGAGAGCTTGGAGGTTGGTTGGAGCTGGAGAGCAGATGGTTCCAGGGATCAGGAGACACCATGTTCCTCTGGGTAGAGGGCTCTGGGTTTTGGGTGAGTCTGGCTGGTCTCTGGGTCTTGATCTCTGGGTAGAGGGCTCTGGGTTTTGGGTGAGTCTGGCTGGTCTCTGGGTAGAGGGCTCTGGGTTTTGGGTGAGTCTGGCTGGTCTCTGGGTAGAGGGCTCTGGGTAGAGGGCTCTGGGTTTTGGGTGAGTCTGGCTGGTCTCTGGGTCTTGATCTCTGGGTAGAGGGCTCTGGGTTTTGGGTGAGTCTGGCTGGTCTCTGGGTCTCAGGCTGGTTGTCCTCCTGCTGGTCCTCTGTGCTGCTCTCAGACTCAGTGTTCCCGTTGTCAGCTGGTACCAGTGTAACAGAGTTAGCTTCATAACCTCAATCCCCAGTTTGAAATATCTTCACTCATGCTATCAAATTGAGTTATTTTCTATAGCTTAATTCTCAGTCATTTTGTGACCAGACCAGTCCTCTACTCAGCGATATTGAGTGTCTGCTGGTACCGTCTCTACTCTGTCATCTAGTATGTCTGCTGGTACCGTCTCTACTCTGTCATCTTGTATGTCTGCTGGTACCGTCTCTACTCTGTCATCTAGTATGTCTGCTGGTACCGTCTCTACTCTGTCATCTTGTATGTCTGCTGGTACCAGTCTCTACTCTGTCATCTAGTATGTCTGCTGGTACCGTCTCTACTCTGTCATCTTGTATGTCTGCTGGTACCGTCTCTACTCTGTCATCTTGTATGTCTGCTGGTACCAGTCTCTACTCTGTCATCTTGTATGTCTGCTGGTACCGTCTCTACTCTGTCATCTTGTATGTCTGCTGGTACCGTCTCTACTCTGTCATCTTGTATGTCTGCTGGTACCGTCTCTACTCTGTCATCTTGTATGTCTGCTGGTACCAGTCTCTACTCTGTCATCTTGTATGTCTGCTGGTACTGCTCCAGCTCCCTCTTCTTCTTCATGGCGATGTGCAGCTGCTGTTTGATGACGGGGATGTGTGTCTCCAGCTCCGACAGCTCCTGCAGCATGGCAATGGTCCTGGCCTGTAGACCCACCTGGACCCGGTCTGTCCTCCTGTTAGAGGTGGCCTGCCGGGGGACCAGGCTCTTCACCTGTGGAGGAAGAGGACAAAATAAGATACATTTGGACACCTCCCCCCAATCAAATGGCCCCCCAGTCAAAATATCAATTACAGTGCCTTCGGAAAGGATTCAACCCCCTTGACTTTTTCCACATTTCGTTACGTTACAAAGTGGGATTAAAATTAATTTCATTGTACTTTTTTTTTTGTCAAAGATCTACACAAAATACAATGTAATATGAAAGTGGAAGAAAAATTCAAACATTTATGAATAATAAAACAATAATTTATCTTGATTAGACCACCTGAGTCAATACATGTTAGAAACACCTTTGGCAGAAATATAGCGTGTCTGTGTCTCTAAGAGCTTTGCACACCTGGATTGTTCTGGAATGTTCCATCAATCTTTAAAGAGAAAGAAATCAAGCTCTGTCAAGTTGGTTGTTGATCATTGCTAGACAGCCATTTTACAGTCTTGCCATAGATTCAAACCAGTTTAAGTCAAAACTGTAACTAGGCCACTCAGGAACATTCAATGTCATCTTGGTAAGCAGTGTAGATTTGGCCTTGTGTTTTAGGTTATTGTCCTGCTCAAAGGTGAATGAGGTTTTCCTCCCATGTTTTGGAATATTTGTATTATGTACAGGCTTCCTTCTTTTCACTCTGTCATTTAGGTTAGTATTGTGGAGTAACTACAATGTTGTTGATCCATCCTCAGTTATGTCCTATCACAACCATTCAACTCTGTAACTGTTTTAAAATTACTATTGGCTTCAGTTTCCTTCCTCTCCGGCAACTGAGTTAGGAAGGAGGCCTGTATCTTTGTAGTGACTGGGTGTAGTGATACACCATTCAAAGGGTAATTAATAGCTTCACCATGCTCAAAGGGATATACATTTGTCTGCTTTTTTTACCCATCTACCAATGGGTGCCTTTCTTTGCAAGGCATCAGAAAACCTCCCTGGACTTTGTGGTTGAATCTGTGCTTGAAATTCAATACTTGACGAGGGACCTTACAGATAATTGTATGTGTGGAGAACAGAGATGAGGTAGTTATTCAAAAATCATGTTAAACACTATTATTGCACACAGAATGAGTCCATGCAACTTATTATGTGACTTGTTAAGCAAATGTTTACTCCTGAACTTATTTAGGCTTGCCATAACAAAGGGGTTGAATACTAAATTCCACTTTGACATTTTGGGATGTTGTTTGTAGACTAGAGACACACAATCTCAATTTAATCCATTTTAAATTCAGGCTGTAACACAACAAAATGTGGAGAAAATCAAGGGGGTTGAATGCTTTCTGAAGGCAAATGAGAGAAATGACCCCCTTATTTGATCAATCGATTATGACTAAATCGTAACCGCTGGTATTGGCTAGAATGGCTACCTTTATTTGAAATAATTCAGGCTCTAGAATACAGGAAATAGAATACAGGAAATAGTGTTGTGGAAAATTGTCTTTGTCCTCAGTAAACACAAAGTATTTCAGAGTTTTTGTAGAATTAAAGATAGACTTTATTACACAAGCAATAGAATAGTCTGCAGAGCATCTACAGTGGGGAGAACATGTATTTGATACACTGCCGATTTTGCAGGTTTTCCTACTTACAAAGCATGTAGAGGTCTGTAATTTTTATCATAGGTACACTTCAACTGTGAGAGACGGAATCTAAAACAAAAATCCAGAAAATCAAATTGTATGATTTTTAAGTAATTAATTTGCATTTTATTGCATGACATAAGTATTTGATACAACAGAAAAGCAGAACTTTATATTTGGTACAGAAACCTTTGTTTGCAATTACAGAGATCATACGTTTCCTGTAGGTCTTGACCAGGTTTGCACACACTGCAGCAGGGATTTTGGCCCACTCCTCCATACAGAACTTCTCCAGATCCTTGAGGTTTCGGGGCTGTCGCTGGCCAATACGGACTTTCAGCTCCCTCCAAAGATGTTCTATTGGGTTCAGGTCTGGAGACTGGCTAGGCCACTCCAGGACCTTGAGATGCTTCTTACGGAGCCACTCCTTAGTTGCCCTGGCTGTGTGTTTTCGGGCCGTTGTAATGCTGGAAGACCCAGCCACGACCCATCTTCAATGCTCTTACTAAGGGAAGGAGGTTGTTGGCCAAGATCTCGCGATACATGGCCCCATCCATCCTCCCCTCAATACGGTGCGGTCGTCCTGTCCCCTTTGCAGAAAAGCATTCCCAAAGAAAGATGTTTCCACCTCCATACTTCACGGTTGGGATGGTGTTCTTGGGGTTGTACTCATCCTTCTTCTTCCTCCAAACACGGCGAGTGGAGTTTAGACCAAAAAGCTCTATTTTTGTCTCTTCAGACCACATGACCTTCTCCCATTCCTCCTCTGGATCATCCAGATGGTCATTGGCAAACTTCAGACGGGACGGGACATGCGCTGGCTTGAGCAGGGGGACCTTGCGTGCGCTGCAGGATTTTAATCCATGACGGCGTAGTGTGTTACTAATGGTTTTCTTTGAGACTGTGGTCCCAGCTCTCTTCAGGTCATTGACCAGGTCCTGCCGTGTAGTTCTGGGCTGATCCCTCACCTTCCTCATGATCATTGATGCCCCACGAGGTGAGATCTTGCATGGAGCCCCAGACCAAGGGTGATTGACCGTCATCTTGAACTTCTTCCATTTTCTAATAATTGCGCCAACAGTTATTACCTTCTCACCAAGCAGCTTGCCTATTGTCCTGTAGCCCATCCCAGCCTTGTGCAGGTCTACAATTTTATCCCTGATGTCCTTACACAGCTCTCTGGACTTGGCCGTTGTGGAGAGGTTGGAGTCTGTTTGATTGAGTGTGTGGACAGGTGTCTTTTATATAGGTAACGAGTTCAAACAGGTGCAGTTAATACAGGTAATGAGTGGAGAACAGGAGGGCTTCTTAAAGAAAAACTAACAGGTCTGTGAGAGCCGGAATTCGTACTGGTTGGTAGGTGATCAAATACTTATGTCATGCAATAAAATGCTAATTAATTACTTAAAAATCATACAATGTGATTTTCTGGATTTTTGTTTTAGATTCCGTCTCTCACAGTTGAAGTGTACCTATGATAAAAATTACAGACCTCTACATGCTTTGTAAGTAGGAAAACCTGCAAAATCGGCAGTGTATCAAATACTTGTTCTCGCCACTGTAACTGTCCACCTCTCAGCTCTTAGTTTATATAGTCACTTTACATATATTTCAGCTTAATCCCTCCCTCTTTGGTTCCTCCACCACTGTCTCCAGTTTTCACCTCCTGACCGCTCCGCCCACTTCCTTAATGGCGGTATCTGACTTCCCTCCCTTCTAGTTCCGTGTCTGCAAACAATAGTGGTGGGACCAAGCCCTGTCATGCAAAAATAACAGAGGCATTCCCTGACTTCATTCTGACCCCTTAATTGATCCCCAAACCCCTCAATCGGTACTTAAATGGCTTAAAACATGGCAGGTCCATAATCAATCTCTCAAACATATACCAGCCTCCTCCCTCTGTACCACTCAGTCCCAACGCCCCTCATGCTGTGATTAACCATGTTTAGTCTGAACTCTGTTCAACCCTGGCTCCGTTCCAGGACTATGCCTAAGGAGAGATGCAACGGGCAACAGTCTGGTTTAAGTCACTGACAAGGCAGGACAGCCGTGGATTAGGGAGGAGCGAGGAATTCGACCCGAAGACAGGTCAGATGAAAAGAGAACAAAACGGTCCTATTTCCCCCACAGTGACTACACCATCGAGAGGAACCCATTAAGGTATTGCCTGAATAAAACGGTCCTATTTCCCCCACAGTGACTACACCAGCGAGAGGAACCCATTAAGGTATTGCCTGAATAAAACGGTCCTATTTCCCCCACAGTGACTACACCAGCGAGAGGAACCCATTAAGGTATTGCCTGAATAAAACGGTCCTATTTCCCCCACAGTGACTACACCTGTCACGGTTTCGGCCGAGGCTGCCTCTCTCCCTTGTTCGGGCAGGTTTCGGCGTTCGTCGTCTCCGGAATTCTAGCTGCCACCGTTGCATGTTCTATGTTTCCTGTTTGATTAGTTTTGTCTGTTAGCCACACCTGTCTTGTGTTATGTCTCATTAAGCACCCTATTTAGTTTCCTTGTTGTTAGTGTAGTGTTGTGTGTAATTGTTTCGTGTCAGGTGTTTGTGCGTTACCAGTGTTTCGGTACGCCAGTTACGATTTACTTCCTCCTCGGTTGAGGAGAGTTTTTGCGCCCTGTGTTTGTGCGCTCGTTTTGACGCCTGTGTGCGTCTGTTGGCCTCTGGCCGTTTTTGGATTATTTTGCACTCGCTAGTAAAGTCTTGTTGGACTGTACATCTGCTTCTGCGCCTGATTCCACACCTCACCATTTCTAACACCGTGACAGAATTACACACCCTTTGACATGGAATCAGCAGGAGCCGAAGCAGCCCCGACGAGACTGGAGGTCCAGGTTCGGGAACAACAGGACCAGATACAGCAGATGGGGACCGCCCTGCAGGAGGTGATCACCACGCTCCGAGGCTGGGGAGCGCCTCCACCACCTCCCTCCCTGCCAGCACCATCGGCCAGTCCGCCCATTCCAGCGCCAGAACCCCGAGGAATCCGACTCTCTCTCCCGAGGGCCTACGACGGAACCGCGGCTGGGTGTCAGGGATTCCTCCTCCAGGTGGAGCTGTACCTGGCCACCGTACACCCGGCACCCTCGGGGCATGAGAGCGTGTCCGCCCTGATCTCCTGCCTGTCCGGGAAGGCGTTGGAGTGGGCCAACGCGGAGTGGAGGAAGATCGACGCCGAGACTATCACCTACAACGAGTTCTCCCGCCGCTTCAAGGCGGTGTTTGACCATCCCCCGGAGGGGAAAGCGGCGGGGGAGCGTCTGGTCTTCCTCCGGCAGGGGAGGAGGAGTGCCCAAGAATTCGCTCTCGAATTCCGTACTCTAGCGGCAGATGCAGGGTGGAATGAGCGGGCCCTCGTCGATCTATGCAGATGTAGCCTACGAGAGGACGTCCGTCGGGAGCTGGCTTGTAGGGACACCAGTCTCTCTTTCGACCAGCTGGTCGACATGTCCATCAGGCTGGATAACCTATTGGCCACCCGCGGACGTCCTGAGGGGGGTCCGTCCATTTCACCCTCCAGCGCCTCCGAGCCGTGTCCTATGGTGCTCGGGGGCGCTGGCGCTAGAGAGAGGAGGAGTCGGTTGGTTAGGGGGTCCATCCACTGCACCAACTGTGGTCGGGGAGGACACACCGCGGCTAGGTGCTGGGGATGGCCTCCTAGGGAGGATGACGACAGGTCCCGCACTGGGGATTCCCTCCAGGTGAGTAGGCGCCCCACTCACCCAGAGCTCACTGTTGCCCATTTTTGGATGCCTGTGCGTTTTCCACAGGTAGCACCTCATTCCCAGCATAAGGCGCTGGTAGATTCAGGCGCGGCTGGGAATTTTATTGATAAAAAGTTTTGTTTAGCGTTAGGGATTCCCCTTGTTTCTGTTGATGTTCCTTTCCCCGTTCATGCCCTAGATAGTCGTCCGTTGGGTACGGGCTTAATCAGGGAGGTCACGGCGCCACTTAGGATGTGTGCGCAGGGGGATCATCAGGAGATGATTCAGCTGTTCCTGATTGATTCTCCTGCGTATCCGGTGGTGCTGGGCATGCCCTGGTTGAGTACCCATAACCCAGCTATTTCGTGGCAGGAGAGGGCTCTGATGGAGTGGTCTGCTCAGTGTGTGGGTAGATGTTTGGGCGTTTCCGTAGGGGCTACCTCGGTGGAGAGTCCAAACCAGGTGCCCGCATTTCACGTTCCCCCTGAGTATGGGGATTTGGCTATTGCGTTTAGTAAGGCGAGGGCGACGCGGTTGCCACCCCATAGGCAGGGAGATTGTGCGATAGACCTCCAGGCAGGAGCTGCGCTCCCACGGAGCCATGTGTATCCTCTGTCTCAGGAGGAGAAGAAAGCTATGGAGATTTACATAGACGAATCTCTGAGACAAGGATACATACGGCCTTCCACTTCCCCTGCGTCCTCGAGTTTCTTTTTTGTGAAGAAAAAGGATGGTGGTTTGCGCCCGTGCATCGATTACCGTGGTCTCAATCAGATTACGGTGAAGTACAGTTATCCACTCCCGCTGATTGCGACCATGACTGAGTCGTTGCATGGGGCGCGTTTCTTCACTAAATTAGATCTCAGGAGCGCGTACAACTTGGTGCGCATCAGGGAGGGTGATGAATGGAAGACAGCCTTTAGTACCACCTCGGGCCATTACGAGTATCTGGTCATGCCATACGGGTTGATGAACGCTCCGTCAGTTTTCCAATCATTCGTGGATGAGATCTTCAGGGACATGCAGGGGCAGGGGGTGGTTGTGTACATTGATGACATTCTCGTGTACTCGCCTACCCGTGTCGAGCATGTGGCCCTGGTGCGTAGAGTGTTGCGGAGGCTGGTGGAGCACGACCTGTATGTGAAGGCAGAGAAGTGTCTGTTTTTCCAGGAGTCGGTCTCCTTTTTGGGTTATCAGTTGTCTGCGTCAGGGGTGAAGATGGAGGTAGACCGGGTGTCGGCCGTGCGTTATTGGCAAACACCAACCACTGTGAAGGAGGTGCAGCAGTTTTTGGGGTTTGCAAATTACTACAGGAGGTTTATCCGGGGTTTTGGACAGGTGGCAGCTCCCATCACGTCTCTTTTGAAGGGGGGTCCGGTGCGTCTGCAGTGGTCGGCCGAGGCGGACAGGGCGTTTGGGAGGCTGAAGGACCTGTTTACCTTTAGGCCCCGGTGCTGGCGCATCCGGATCCCTCTTTGCCGTTCCAGGTAGAGGTGGACGCGTCAGAGGCCGGTTTAGGAGCCGTGCTTTCACAACGGTCTGGCGCGCCACCTAAACTCCGCCCCTGTGCTTTTTATTCTAAGAAGCTCAGTCCGGCGGAGCGGAACTATGACGTAGGGGACAGGGAGCTGTTAGCCGTGGTACAGGCTCTAAAGGTGTGGAGGCACTGGCTTGAGGGGGCTCAACACCCTTTCCTCATTTTGACGGACCACCGTAACCTGGAGTACATCCGGGCGGCGAGGAGGCTGAACCCTCGCCAGGCAAGATGGAGTATGTTCTTGACCAGGTTCACTTTTAAGATCACGTACATCCCTGGGTCACAGAATGGTAAGGCAGATGCGCTGTCTCGGCGGTATGACACGGAGGAGAGGTCCGTGGAGCCCACTCCCATACTGCCTGAGTCGTGTCTGGTGGCACCGGTACTGTGGGAGGTCGATGCTGAACTCGAGCGGGCGTTACGCACCGACCCTAGTCCACCACAGTGCCCGGAGGGTCGGAGGTACGTTCCGCTCGAGGTTCGGGATCGATTGATCTATTGGGCTCACACGTCACCCTCCTCTGGACATCCGGGTATCGGCCGGACAGTGCACTGTCTTAGTGCCAAGTACTGGTGGCCCACGTTCGCAAGGGATGTGAGGGTTTATGTTTCCTCCTGCTCGGTGTGCGCCCAGTGTAAGGCGCCTAGACATCTGCCTAGGGGTAAGTTGCTACCCCTGCCCGTTCCACAACGACCATGGTCCCACCTCTCTGTGGACTTTATAACAGACCTTCCCCTCTCCCAAGGTAATACTACCATCCTGGTCGTTGTGGACCGGTTCTCTAAGGCCTGTCGTTTGCTCCCCATGCCGGGTCTTCCTACTGCCCTACAAACTGCCGAGGCACTGTTCACCCATGTGTTCCGGCACTACGGGGTACCCGAGGACATTGTGGCTGATCGGGGTCCCCAATTCACCTCCAGAGTCTGGAGAGCGTTTATGGAGCGGTTGGGGGTCTCGGTGAGCCTCACCTCGGGGTACCACCCGGAGAGTAATGGGCAGGTGGAACGCGTAAACCAGGATGTGGGTAGGTTTCTCAGAACATACTGCCGGGACCGGCCGGAGGAGTGGTCAAGGTACGTTCCCTGGGCCGAGATGGCCCAGAATTCCCTACGCCATTCCTCCACTAACCTGACTCCATTTCAATGTGTGTTAGGTTACCAGCCGGTTCTGGCACCCTGGCAGCAGAGCCAGATCGAGGCTCCTGCGGTGGATGAGTGGGCGCGGCGCTCGGAGGAGACTTGGAACGCTGCACACGTCCACCTGCAGCGGGCCCTCCGACGTCAGAAGGCGAGCGCTGATCTCCACCGCAGTGAGGGACCGGTGTACGCACCTGGTGATCGAGTCTGGCTCTCTACCAGAAACCTGCCCCTCCGACCTGCCCTGTCGGAAACTGGGTCGGCGGTTTGTAGGGCCATTTAAAGTCCTGAGAAGGTTGAACGAGGTATGTTATAGATTACAGCTACCTGTGGAGTATAAGTGTATTAACCCCTCGTTCCATGTGTCCCTTCTCAGGCCGGTGGTAGCGGGCCCGCTCCAAGAAAATGAGATAGGGGAGACTCCCCCGCCCCCATTGGACATCGAGGGGGCACCGGCGTACTCCGTGAGGTCCATCTTGGATTCGAGACGTCGGATGGGGGGTCTTCAGTATCTAGTGGAGTGGGAGGGGTATGGTCCGGAGGAGCGGTGCTGGGTGCCGAGGAGAGACATTTTGGACCCGTCGCTCCTGACGGAATTCCATCGGGGGTATCCGACGCGCCCTGCTCCACGTCCTCCGGGTCGTCCCCAAGGCCGGAGTCGGCGCACGTCTGGAGCCGCGCGTCAAGGGGGGGGTACTGTCACGGTTTCGGCCGAGGCTGCCTCTCTCCCTTGTTCGGGCAGGTTTCGGCGTTCGTCGTCTCCGGAATTCTAGCTGCCACCGTTGCATGTTCTATGTTTCCTGTTTGATTAGTTTTGTCTGTTAGCCACACCTGTCTTGTGTTATGTCTCATTAAGCACCCTATTTAGTTTCCTTGTTGTTAGTGTAGTGTTGTGTGTAATTGTTTCGTGTCAGGTGTTTGTGCGTTACCAGTGTTTCGGTACGCCAGTTACGATTTACTTCCTCCTCGGTTGAGGAGAGTTTTTGCGCCCTGTGTTTGTGCGCTCGTTTTGACGCCTGTGTGCGTCTGTTGGCCTCTGGCCGTTTTTGGATTATTTTGCACTCGCTAGTAAAGTCTTGTTGGACTGTACATCTGCTTCTGCGCCTGATTCCACACCTCACCATTTCTAACACCGTGACAACACCAGCGAGAGGAATCCATTAAGGTATTGCCTGAATAAAACGGTCCTATTTCCCCCACAGTGACTACACCATCGAGAGGAACCCATTAAGGTATTGCCTGAAAAAAACGGTCCTATTTCCCCCACAGTGACTACACCATCGAGAGGAACCCATTAAGGTATTGCCTGAATAAAACGGTCCTATTTCCCCCACAGTGACTACACCATCGAGAGGAACCCATTAAGGTATTGCCTAGCAACAGAGATGTACCCATGTTTAACCCTGGCTCTGTGTACGTCATGTTGTGATTAACTATGTTTATCTTATAGTCTGCTGATGAATCCTCATCAATAGCTCTTACAGGGGTTTTAAAAATGTGTTCCTTAGAATTCTGTGCTTGTGGTGGAAATGCTACCTGAGGAGGAGGAAGAGGAGGAGCGGAGCAGTCACGGGGGGGGTTCTCCAGAACGTTTAGCTGGGACTCCTGAGGAGGAGGAGGAGGAGGAGGAGGAGGAGGAGGAGGAGGGGAGCAGTCACGGGGGGGGTTCTCCAGAACGTTTAGCTGGGACTCCTGAGGAGGAGGAGGAGGAGGAGGAGGAGGAGGAAGAGGAGGAGGAGGGGAGCAGTCACAGGGGGGGTACTCCAGAACGTTTAGCTGGGACTCCTGAGGAGGAGGAGGAGGAGGAGGAAGAGGAGGAGGAGGAGGAGCGGAACAGGGGGGGTACTCCAGAACGTTTAGCTGGGACTCCTGAGGTGGGATCTTCCTCCTGTTGCAGTTGGACTCTGAGCTGTTACATGGCTGCTGTTGTTGTTGGTTGTTACCCATGTTGCACCTTGGGGTCGAACAAAAACACAGATTTTATTGGGGCGTTGAGATCTTGTTTATTTCCAGGATTCTTTATACACCACTAGTCACCCTGTTGTTCTTTTCCACAGTCAATTTTGCGGTGGGCTGTTAAAAAAAAGCAACAGGGAACCTAAACTACAATGTACAGAGATCAGCGGAGGCTGCTGAGGGGAGGACGGCTCATAATTATGGCTGGAATGGAGTCAAGGGAATGGCATCAAACACATGGAAACCATGCTGGATGTATTTGATTACATTCCACTAATTATTCTCCAGCCATTACCATGAGCCCGTCCTCCCCAAATAACCTCCCGTGACAGAGATCCTTCTAAGACTATGAATTAACCTAATAGTGTAACATGAAGTGAGGCGTCTATCAGGTCATTATTCTACAGTGATATGTAAGACTGACTCAATACTTAGTGAGGAATCTATCCATATTAAAAGTAATTTTTAAATGATATTCACTATCTATTACTGGACTTGGTATATGACAGAATAGGATCTTTTTCACGGCCAGTTAGTAGGGTGATTCATCAAATAGGTTTTCAAAGTCTGCGTCCCAGATCCAAGATGGCGTAGCAGTGCGGTCGTGTTTTCTGTAGTGTTCTTCTGTAAATAGCCAGTTTTTTTTGTTTCTTTGTCTATTTTGTATATATTTCTCAATTTTACTTTTCATTCTTTAACTAAATATACTTTCCTGCAACCCGCCTCACCCAACGTGGAAAGGATTCTATTATTTCTTTATAACTTTTATTCTCCGTGGCCTGCACTACCCACCAGCCAGCACTAGCTCTAGCCTGGACAATTTGTCGGCCAGTCTGCACAGCGTGCTATCGACCCAGAGCATATCGGATTTTCTGCCGGAATCACTGGACCCTAGCGCTGGATCATCGCAACTAGTTAGCTGCAACCGAATGGCTGTTGTAGCCAGCTAGCTAGCTACTTGCTATTAGCCACCGTTAGTTGTCTAAACCATTGTCCGTGGCCTGCACTACCCACCAGCCAGCTCTAGCCTGGACAATTTGTCAGCCAGTCTGCACAGCGTGCTATCGACCCAGAGCATATCGGATTTTCTGCCGGAATCATTGGACCCTAGCGCCGGATCATCACAACCAGCTAGTTTCAACCAAATGGCTGTTGTCGTTGGCTAATTACCATTGCCCCTTATCAAGCACCAGTTAGCCTTGAGCTAGCCTTGAGCCAGGCCAATCTACCTCTCTGTCAACCGGACGGGACCTCCTAGTGTTGACACGGAGCCCCGCCGATCCAACATGACTGGTCTGCCGACGAAATCGTCTCATGTGGTTTCAACAGGCTTCCCGTTACGACGTCGACCACGAAGATCCATCTGCTAGCCCCGACCCGCTAGCACACGCAAGCCGTGGCCTCTTGCTCGCCAGTGCTGTAGCAGCCCCCGAACTACCTCTGAACTCTCCTATTGCTGTTCACTGGACCTTATGATAACTCAGCTATACAGCGGATGCCTGCTGGACTGTTCCTTTATACGGTACCGCATCCTGTTTATGTTTAGCCTCAGCCCAAACTTTGTCACTATTACCAGCTGTTGTCTTAGCTCTCTCGAATAACACCTGTGATTGCTTTATGCCTCTCTCCCATGTCAATATGCCTTGCTTATTGCTGTTTCGGTTATTTCTAATTGTACTATTTCACTGTAGATCCTCCAGCCCAGCTAAACCTGCCTTAGACAGCTCCTTTGTCCCACCCCCCATACATGCGGAGACCGACTCAATTGGTGCTTCCATATCCTTGTCTGTACATAATGCCCTGAATCTATTCTACAACGCCCGGAAATCTGACCCTTTTTATCTCTGTACCCAACGCACTAGAAGACCAGTTCGTAAAACCTTTAGCCGTATCCTTATTCTAGTCCTCCTCTGTTCCTCTGGTGATGTAGAGGCTAACCAAGGCCCTGTAGCCCCCAGTATCACTCCTACTACCCAGGCGTTATCATTTGTTGACTTCTTTAACCGTAAAAGCATTAGTTTCTTGCACGTTAACATCCGAAGCCTCCTCCCTAAGTTTGAGTTATTCACTGCGTTAGCATACTCTGCCAACCCTGATCTAGCAGTGTCTGAATCCTGGCTTAGGAAGGCCACCAAAAATTCAGAAATGTCCATCCCCAACTACAACATTTTCCGTCTCGATAGAACTACCAAAGGGGGTGGGGTTGCAATCTACTGTAGAGATAGCCTGCAGAGCTCTATCGTACTATCCAGGTCTGTGCCCAAAGAGTTTGAGCTTCTATTTCTAAAAAATCCACCTTTCCAGAAATAAGTCGCTCACTGTTGCCGCTTGCTACAGACCCCCCTCAGCCCCGAGCTGTGCCCTGGACACCATATGTGAACAGATTGCCCCCCAACTATCCTCAGAATTTGTACTGCTTGGTGACCTAAATTGGGATATGCTTAACACCCTAGCCAACCTACAATCTAAACTAGATGCCCTCAATCTCACACAAATTATCAACGAACCTACCAGGTACAACCCTAAATCTGTAAACATGGGCACCCTCATAGATATCATCCTGACAAATGTACCCTCTAAATACACCTCCGCTGTCTTCAACCAGGATCTCAGCGATCACTGCCTTATTGCCTGCATCCGTAATGGGTCCGTGGTCAAACGACCACCCCTCATCACTGTCAAACGCTCCCTAAAACACTTTAGCGAGCAGGCCTTTCTAATTGACCTAGCCCAGGTATCCTGGATGGAAATTGACCTCATTCCGTCAGTAGAGGATGCCTGGTTGTTCTTTAAATGTGCTTTCCTCTCAATCTTAAATAAGCATGCCCCATTCAAAAAATGCAGAACTAAGAACAGATATAGCCCCTGGTTCTCCTCAGACTTGACTGCCCTTGACCAGCACAAAAACACCCTGTGGCGTACTGCATTAGCATCGAACAGCCCCTGCGAAATGCAGCTTTTCAGGGAAGTCAGGAACCAATATACACATTCAGTTAGGAAAGCAAAGGCTAGCTTTTTCAAACAGAAATTTGCATCCTGTAGCACCAACTCCAAAAAGTTTTGGGACACTGTAAAGTCCATGGAGAGTAAGAGCACCTCCTCCCAGCTGCCCACTGCACTGAGGCTAGGAAACACTATCACCACCGATAAATCTACAATAATCGAAAATTTCAACAAGCATTTTGCTACAGCTGGCCATGCTTTCCACCTGGCTACCACTACCCCGGCCACCAACTCTGCACCCTCCGCTGCAACTTGCCCATGCCCCCCCCCCGCTTCTCCTTCACACAAATTCAGATAGCTGATGTTCTGAAAGAGCTGCAAAATCTGGACCCCTACAAATCAGCTGGGCTAGACAATCTGGACCCTTTCTTTCTAAAACTAGCCGCCGAAATTGTCGCAACCCCTATTACTAGCCTGTTCAACCTCTCTTTCGTAACGTCTGAGATCCCCAGAGATTGGAAAGCTGCCGCGGTCATCCCCCTCTTCAAAGGGGGTGACACTCTAGATCCAAACTGTTACAGACCTATATACATCCTGCCCTGCCTTTCGAAAGTATTTGAAAGCCAAGTTAACAAACAGATCACCGACCATTTCGAATCCCACCGTACCTTCTCCGCTTTGCAATCCGGTTTCCGAGCTGGTCATGGGTGCACTTCAGCCACGCTCAAGGTCCTAAACGATATTATAACCGCGATCGATAATAGACAGTACTGTGCAGCCGTCTTCATCGACCTGGCCAAGGCTTTCGACTCTGTCAACCACCGCATTCTTATTGGCAGACTAAATAGCCTTGGTTTCTCAAATGACTGCCTCGCCTGGTTCACCAACTACTTCTCAGATAGAGTTCAATGTGTCAAATCGGAGGGCCTGTTGTCTGGACCTCTGGCCGTCTCTATGGGGGTGCCACAGGGTTCAATTCTGGGGCCGACTCTATTCTCTGTGTAAATCAATGATGTCGCTCTTGCTGCTGGTGACGCTAGGATCCACCTCTATGCGGACGACACCATTTTGTATACATCTGGCCCTTCATTGGACACTGTGTTAACAAAACTCCAAACGAGCTTCAACGCCATACAACACTCCTTCCATAGCCTCCAACTGCTCTTAAACACTAGTAAAACTAAATGCATGCTCTTCAACCGAACGCTGCTTGCACCCGCCCACCGGACTAGAATCACTACTCTCGGCGGGTCTGACCTAGAGTATGTGGACAACTACAAATACCTAGGTGTCTGGTTTGACTGTAAACTCTCCTTCCAGACTCACATTAAGCATCTCCAATCAAAAGTCTGATCTATAGAATTGGCTTCCTATTTCGCAACAAAGCCTCCTTCACTCATGCTGCCAAACATGCCCTCGTAAAACTGACTATCCTACCGATCCTTGACTTCGGCGATGTCATTTACAAAATAGCCTCCAACACTCTACTCAGCAAATTGGATGTAGTCTATCACAGTGCCATCCGTTTTGTCACCAAAGCCCCATATACTACCCACCACTGTGACCTGTACGCTCTTGTTGGCTGGTCCTCACTACATATTCGTCGCCAAACCCACTGGCTCCAGGTCATCTATAAATCACTTCTAGGCAAATTCCCGCCTTATCTTAGATCATTGGTCACCATAGCAACACCCACCCGTAATATGCGTTCCAGCAGGTATATCTCACTGGTCATCCCCAAAGCCAACACCTCCTTTGGCCGCCATTCCTTCCAGTTCTCTGCTGCCAATGACTGGAACGAACTGCAAAAAATCTCTGAAGCTGGAGACTCTTATCTCCCTCACTAACTTTAAGCGTCAGTTGTCAGAGCACCTTACCGATCACTACACCTGTACACAGCCATTCTGAAATTAGCCCACCCAACTACCTCATCCCCATATTGTTATTTATTTTGCTAATTTGCTCCCCAGTATCTCTATTTGCACATAGTCTTCTGCACATCTATCATTCCAGTGTTAATACGACATTTTAAGTTTTTTGCACTTTGGCCTATTTATTGCCTTACCGCCATAACTTGCTACATTTGCACACACTGTATATATATTTACTTTTGTAATTATTATTATTATTATTATTATTATTATTATTATTATTTTTATTTTTTTATATATATATTTATTTATTTTTATCTTTTTTTTTGGGGGGGGGGGGAATGGATCAGCTTAATATTGCAGATAGATTGTATCTTCTATCAATGTAATTGTCTGCATCACTTCCAATCCCCCATGTTTTTTTTATTTTTTATATATATACTCCCCTTTATTACTTTTCAACCCCACCATCCTTTCCCTACTTGGAGTAAATTAGTGAACAACATTGCCCAGGCGTCTACTTCCGGTCTATACTTACTATCTACACCTTATGGACAGAGTTCATTTTACAATAATTTTATTATATATATATATATATATTTTTTTTTTGCTCCTGAACTTCTTCTACTCTCAACCTCTCCGATCATTTTCATGGTGTCCATCCGGTTTGCCATATCTTTCTAACTGTGCTCCTTCCCAAAAGCTCCCAACATACAACCCATATACTTATTATGGACACAGTATGCTTACATTATTAGCTATCTTTGTTATTATTTGTTGTTATTTGTTATTAGTCCCATCCTTCAACTCTATTCAATACCTCCCATCTATCTCTTAACACCATCCATATAGGATTTCTATTTGCCATATATATTTCGACCGTACTGTGATGTTTTACAAAAATTCTGAACCTTTCTATTCTCATTTCTTCTACAGATTGTGAATTAAAAATAAACATTTTTGCTAAAAGTATTATTATATTATTGATTGATTGACTATGACTTTTCAGATCACCCAGTAATGCTATCTGCAAGGTTAGTTCCAGGTAAATATTGCAATCCTTTAGCCATTCCTGGACCTGTGTCCAAAAACAAGCTACAAATGGACAGAACCAAAACAAATGATCTAACGATTCTGTCTCTTCACAGCAAAACCTGCAGAGCTGGGAAGATTGTATCCCCCATATAAATAACATTCTATTGGTAGCAAGAATTTTATATAATAATTTAAATTGAAAGATTCTAATTTTTGAATCCGGTGTCGTTTTGCGTGTCAGTTCATAAACACTATGCCATGGGATCGGTACGTCAAAGATCTCTTCCCAACTATTTTGCAATCTATATGGGACGGCTGTCAATCCTTTGGTCCTTAAGTGAAACTGATATACTTTTTTATTTATCACAGTTTTCCTTAACCAATTATGTTCTTTAATGCAAGGCCGACAGACAAGTTCCTTACTTTCTCCCCCTTCCACTTTCCTCTTCCACTTTTGCGGTAAGGCTGCAATTATTTGGTTGTAATTTTGGGTAGAGCAGACATTTCCATATGTTTTTATTAGCTGCATGTGCGACATAACTCCACCAGTCCTACCGATGATATCATTTACGAAGATTATACCTTTTTTAAACATTCTGTCAAAAAATAAAGGTTTTTTGTCAATTAGTATATTTGAATTTAACCACAATATTTGTTGCATTATTTGTTCTGTCGTTTCTGGAGGATTAAATTGAAATTGCAACCAACTTTCTATGGCTTGTTTTAGAAATAGTGATATTTGGGAGATTATTTCCTTTTCAAATAACTGAAAGTGAGAGGTTGTAATCTGAATAAAGGGAAAAAGGCCTTTCTTGAACATTGGGTGAGACAATCTTACTAATTTGCTTGAGAACCAGTTCGGATTTAAGTATAACTTTTGTATGACTGAAGCTTTTAGTGATAGGTCTAATGCTTTAATATTTAATAATTTCTGTCCTCCGAATTCATATTCATTATATAAATATGCTCTTTTAATTTTGTCTGGCTTGCCGTTCCAATTAAAATTGAATATATTTTTCTCATATAATTTAAAAAACTGTTCGCTAGGCGTAGGCAAGACCATAAGCAAATAGGTAAACTGGGATAATACTAAAGAGTTAATCAGGGTGATTTTTCCACAAATTGACAGGTATTTTCCTTTCCATGGTAGTAAGATCTTATCTATTTTTGCTAACTTTCTATTAAAATTTATTGAAGTGAGATCATTTATTTCCTTTGGGATATGTATTCCGAGTATATCCACATCACCATCAGACCATTTTATTGGTAAACTACATGGTAATGTAAACATTTTATATTTTAGTGATCCAATACGTAATATAGTACATTTGTCATAATTTGGTTGTAATCCAGAGAGGTTAGAAAATTTATCTAGATCCTCTATGAGGCTGTGGAGGGATTCTAGTTGTGGATTTAAAAGAAAACATGAATCATCAGCGTACAATGACACCTTTGTTTTTAAGCCCTGTATTTCTAATCCTCTGATATTATTATTGGATCTGATTTTAATAGCTAACATCTCGATGGCCACAATAAATAGATATGCCGATAGTGGACATCCTTGTTTCACTCCTCTTGACAGTTTAAAACTTTCTGAGAAATAGCCATTATTTACTATTTTACACCTAGGGTTACTATACATGATTTTGACCCATTTTATAAGAGATTCTCCTAAATTGAAATGCTCCAGGCATTTATATATAAACCCCAGTCGAACTTTATCACATGCCTTTTCGAAGTCTGCTATGAATAGCAGGCCTGGTTTCCCATATTTTCCATAGTGTTCTATTGTTTCCAATACTTGCCTTATATTATCTCCAATGTATCTATCTTCCATGTAAAAAACCTGTCTGATTAGAATGAATAATATCCGACAATACCTTTTTAATTCTATGCGCTATACATTTTGCTAGGATTTTTGCATCACAACACTGAAGTGTAAGGGGTCTCCAATTTTGTAAATGGACTGGATCTTTGTATTTTCCACTTGTATCCTGTTTCAGTAATAATGAGATCAGACCTTCTTCTTGAGTGTCAGATAATCTACCATTTACATAGGAGTGGTTAAAACATGCTAATAACGGTCCTCTTAGTATATCAAAAAAGGTTTGGTATACCTCGACTGGTATGCCATCCAACCATGGAGTTTTCCCGGACTTAAAGTCTTTAATTGCATCCAGAAGTTCCTCCTCTGTAATTTCACCTTCACATGAGTCTTTCTGTGTGGCTGTTAATTTGACATTATCAATAGAAAAAAAATCTCTACAATTAGCTTCAGTTAGAGGAGATGGAGGCGACTGAAAAGAAAACATATGCTTAAAGTACTTTGTTTCTTCCTTCAAAATATCATTTGGTGAATTATGGGTGACTCCGTCAATTGTAACCAGTTTCATTAAGTTATTTTTGGTAGCATTCCTATGTTGAAGATTAAAAAAGAATTTTGTGCATTTTTCCCCATATTCCATCCAGTTTGCTTTATTTTTATAATATATGACACTTGATCTTTCTTGAATAAGTTTCTCCATTTCTTTTTGTTTTTCCTCTAATTTATTCTGAGCCTCTATGTTACAGTTTTTATTGCCATCTATCTGTGCTGTTAGATTTTCTATTTTCTTTCTTAGTATAAACTCTTTTGACCTAAATTGCTTTTGTTTTCGAGATGAGTACTGAATTGCATGGCCTCTAAAGGCACATTTAAAGGTGTCCCATACAATAAGGGGATTCGCTGTACCTATGTTATGTTGGAAAAAGTCAGTTATAAATTCCTTTGTTCTAATTATGAATAAATTATCATCCAATAAGCTTTGATTAAATTTCCAATATCCTCGCCCACGTGGAAATTCAGTAAGAGTAATGTCTATGCCTATTATATGATGGTCCGACCGCATTCTGTCCCCTATCAACACTTTTTTTTACTTTTGGTGCCAACGAGAATGAGATAAGAAATAAGTCAAGACGACTAGCTTGATTCAGTCTCCGCCATGTATATCTCACTAGATCAGGATATTTAAGCCTCCATATATCTACTAGTTCTAATGTATCCATGACATTCACAATTTCCTTAAGAGCATGTGGGTGATTGTTTGTGGTGTGATTTCCTTTACGGTCCATTGAGCTATTTAAAACAGTATTATAATCCCCCACCATAATAATATTGTCTTGAGTTGCTTGCAGGCTTGATAATTTATTATATATATTGTCAAAGAATTGTGGATCATCATTATTTGGTCCGTAAAGGTTAATGAGCCATAGCTGTTTATGGTCCAATAACTTATTTAAAAATAATCCATCTACCTCTGCCTATCTATTTTGACAATTTGCACATTCGGATCGAAATTACTATTAATTAATATCATCACCCCTTTTGAATTTCTTTGCCCATGGGAGAAGTATATTTCCCCCCCCCCCCATTCTTTTTTCCACGCTACTTCATCTCGAATTGTTGAATGAGTTTCCTGTATACAATAGATATTATATTCCTTCTCTTTGAGCCATGTAAATATTGTTCTTCTTTTGTTATTATCAGCTAAGCCATTACAATTATAACTGGCTATACTTATTTCACCATACACCATAATGAGATACAAGTTTCAAGTCTATTTATCATTATATATGTTTGTAAATTTACCAATAAAAAATAGCGTAATGATTGAGTGTCCATATAGCTGTACCGTGATATTTGCATTGCTACGGAGTAACCCTTCAATTGTTCTCCACTAATTCCCCCGCTAAAGCCCCTCCCCATCCCAAGTTGAGCCGTCATCCCAGTGATCAGCATCCCACCCACATCCCTCCGGATCCCTAAGGCCCCGAGAGGCCAGGACCCATCCATCGAAAACAGCACACAGTGCCACCCACAAAACAGAAGCAGATTAACCGCCAAAAGCAATTCCAATGCTTTCACCTCTATATATATATATATATATATATATATATATATATATATATATATATAACTATTTTTTTTTAAATTATGCATATCCTATTTTCCATCATTATCAATTAATATGCGTAATAATGTCGGCAGTTCACGCGTAGGATTCCAACATATAACCCGGATTGCCATTGTATTACACTTAATTCATTGACAAGCAATTATTATCCTAGCAAATAATCCCCGCGGTCCATCCCATACCCTCCCCCCCAACATCCCCACCCCCCCACAACAGATGCCAGACAAGCACACACTCACATACTCACATACTCCAACACACTCAACCCCCCTCCTCCACAATCCACCATAAAATCAGATACTCAACAGCTGTTATATCCCAGAGCCCAACTCGAGAAATAACTTGATTTACGAGTGCACATACAGTTAAAGCTGATTGAGAAAGCATGCAGATTGAGCAGAAATTGATAACAATGTGAGATTTGATTAATCTACTTAATCTATGTCAAGTCCTAGGTGATGGAGATCAGATCCACCCTCTTCACCTGAGACACAAACACTCTGATCCCCCGTTGTAACCATTTTCCCAAGCATCTCCATGCGGTCAGACCTTTGATTATTTTGTGCCACCTGGGCCACAATGATAAACCCCCTCTCTGATTGTCCGAGTGTGACCCCCTCCCCATGGGTTACTGCAGCCAGTGTTGCCAGCACTGCCACTACCTGGGTGGGGGTACCCCACCGGAATCCCCACCGGCTAGGTAAAAAGGTCGTAAAGGTTCTCATTAGCAGCTTTGAGAATTTCCTTGTATATTATGCTCTCCCATCAGGGGGTCTGGCTTTGTAGGACCAACCCTGCCAGGCAGGCTCAGAATCTTGAGGGGGCGGTGCTGCTCAAATAGGTCTCTGACCACATTTATTTCTCTGTTTAGGCTGCATATTCACAGCAGGTCCATAAAAGAGATGGGAACTTCTCTTTGGTGTATGGGTCGCTCAGTTGGGTGCCCAGGTTATAGGGTTAGGGATCTTTCCATCATGATAGGACAATGAAAAATTAGATTAGATGTATACTATATTTAAAAATGTATATCCCTCATCTACACAAAATTGAAAGCTCTCTCTCTCACTACCCCTGCTCATAGACCCCCGGTCGGCTCTGGGATATGCAACCATTTCCCCTCTCACTCACTTAACGCCGCACCTTTTCAAACACAAAAATGCACACCACATGGTTGACTGCGGAAGAAATGGGCCGAGCATGCAAACGCACCCGCATCCACATCTGCCGCAAGGGGGAAAGGATGCCAGAGAGAACACAGGACCAACCACAACAACCATCCGCCAAAACAACAACCTCCCGCCAAAAAAGCCATGTTCTAATTATTTGTATTATAAGATGTATTATTCTGCTTGTTATATCGTTTTATCCTTTTATAAAATACTATACTTACTATAAATGTTATTTAATATTACAATCCCTATCATTGCTAGTATCAGGTGCTCCAATATTTGACTCCTCTATTACAACTTTTAGAATAGCCATGGAGTAGTCTTTGTGTCTCTGAACATTTGGTTGTCAATATATAATTTATCCACCACTAGTGCAACACGTTTCCCTTTTAATCTGTTTTCCTTGAAGACTGGATACAGAACTTTGCGCCTTTCTACAATCTCCCTCGGGAACTGATCATTCATGCCTATTTTCGTGCCAGCAAGTCTTTTTCCTAGGCTTTTCACCATAGCTTCTGTTGTATTTTTGACTTTATGGTTTGTTTTACCCCATATGTAACTCTGTGTTGTTGTTTTTATCGCACTGCTTTGCTTTATCTTGGCCAGGTCGCAGTTGTAAATGAGAACTTGTTCTCAACTGGCTTACCTGGTTAAATAAAGGTGAAATAAAAAATAAATACAAATTAAACTGGATTATACCTGGTGTCTTTGCTATCATCACTGACAATTACACTACCAGTCAAAAGTTTGGACACACCTACTCATTCAAGGGTTTTTCTTTATTTTTTACATTGTGAATAATATTGAAGACATCAAAACTATGAAATAACACATATGGAATCATGTAGTAACCCAAAAAGTGTTAAACAAATCAAAATATATTTTATATTTGAGATTCTTCAAATAGCCACCCTTTGCCTTGATGACAGCTTTGCACACTCTTGGCATTCTCTCAACCAGCTTCATGAGGCAGTCACCTGGAATGCATTTCAATTAACGGATGTGCCTTTTAAAAGTGAATGTGTGGAATTTATTTCCTTCTTAATGCGTTTGAGCCAATCAGTTGTGTTGTGACAAGGTAGGGTTGGTATACAGAAGATAGCCCCAATTGGTAAAAGACCAAGTCCATATTATGGCAAGAACAGCTCAAATAAGCAAAGAGAAACGACAGTCCATCATTACTTTAAGACATGAAGGTCAGTCAATACGGAAAATGGTAAGAACTTTGAAAGTTTCTTCAAGTGCAGTCGCAAAAACCATCAAGCGCTATGATGAAACTGGCTCTCATGAGGACCACCACAGGAATGGAAGACCCAGAGTTACCTCTGCTGCAGAGGATAAGTTCATTAGAGTTACCAGCCTCACAAATTGCAGCCCAAATAAATGCTTCACAGAGTTCAAGTCAACATCAACTGTTCAGAGGGGACTGTGTGAATCAGGCCTTCATGGTTGAATTGCTGCAAAGAAACCACTACTAAAGGAAACCAATAAGAAGAAGAGACATGCTTGAGCCAAGAAACATGAGCAATGGACATTAGACCGGTGGAAATGTGTCCAAATTGGAGATTTTGGGTTCCAACCGGCGTGTCTTTGTGAGACACGGTGTGGGTGAACGGATGATCTCCACATGTGTAGTTCCCACCATAAAGCATGGAGGAGGAGGTGTAATGGTGTAGGGGTGCTTTGCTGGTCTGTGATTTATTTAGAATTCAAGGCACACTTAACCAGCATAGCTATCACATCATTCTGCAGTGATACACCATCCCATCTGGTTTGTGCTTAGTGGGACTATCATTTGTTTTTCAACAGGACAATGACCCAACACACCTCCAGGCTGTGTAAGGGCTATTTGACGAAGAAGGAGAGTGATGGAGTGCTGCATCAGATGACCTGGCCTCCACAATCCCCCAACCTCAACCCAAATGAGATGGTTTGGGATGACTCGGACGGCAGAGTGAAGGAAAAGCACCCAACAAGTGCTCAGCATATGTGGGAACTACTTCAAGACTGTTGGAAAAGCATTCCAGGTGAAGCTGGTTGAGAGAATGCCAAGAGTGTGCAAAGCTGTTATCAAGGCAAAGGGTGGATATTTGTAGAATCTCAAATATAAAATATATTTTGGTTTGTTTAACACTTTTTTGTTTACTACATGATTCCATATGTGTTATTTCATAGTTTTGTATGTCTTCACTATTATTCTACAATGTAGAAAATAGTAAAAATAAAGAAAAACCCTTGAATGAGTAGGTGTGTCCAAACTTTTGACTGGGACAGTACATTTGCCACCTTGCGATTAAAGCAAATGACTTTAAATTACCAGTCAACGGTCTTTTCTGTTTTTTTGTGAAGGTAACAGGACATTCAATGGCACGTCAATGATTTGTTACCTTTCTTGTGGCTTTGCTACGGTCTGCAGTTTATCTTCATTGAAAGATGAGTTCATTGCTCGATGTAACCTCTGTGGGACAGAGCAGACGTAAGATGTCAAACAGAAACTACACAGATACCAGGGTATGATATTCTCAGAATAGTTTCAGTCATTTCTGAATGGGACTGCCGCACAGAAGAAATATAAACCCATAGATAGAAGCACGAGATTGAACTTCACTCAACTTTCTAGAGTTGTCCCTGTTAACACTACCAACATTTCCCTTTACTGTGGCAACTGTGATCGAATCAATGCAATATTAGCCTCTTTCAATGCAACATACCAAAACAAAACGAACTATGCAAGAGATGTTGTTGTAGGCAGAACGCATAGGAGTAGGATTCTATTGCATTGACAGGCAGGACTCAGACCCTACCCTACACAGACCGGTGCACCATATCCAATCAGTGCTGCATTAGGCCAATATGCAAATAGACCATTGCCATATACTGTATGGATCTGTTCCATTCACTTTGAACTGGACTGTGTTTACAGCATGAGCGGTCGGGAGTAGATCGGCTTGTTTTGAGATCAAAGCGAGAGCTGCATGTCTCCTTTGCTAGTTAGTGAGTTATTAGCCCAGTTATAGATCATTGTGTTCATATCCTTTGGTAGTTAGTGAGTTATTAGCCCAGTTATAGATCATTGTGTTCATATCCTTTGCTAGTCAGTGAGTTATTAGCCCAGTTATAGATCATTGTGTTCATATCCTTTGGTAGTTAGTGAGTTATTAGCCCAGTTATAGATCATTTGTAGTCAGCAATAGGGGAGTGATTGCTTCCTACATGAGCACAAAAGTGAGTCAGGTAAAGAGCTTTTTTTTTTGTCTTAAAGGGGCAGTGTTGTATTTTGAGACAGTCTTGAATAAGCTAAGTAGCCAATAGGCAGAGGGTAGCATAATTTGTCTGATTCTCTGTAATAATGGTATGGGAATAATATTGCATTTTATTTTGTAAAGTGGTTTCTTGCATCAAACAACATTTTCAGTCACCTCCTTTTCTGAAGGACAAGTGGATAAACATATTAATGTCAAGCCCTGCATGTTTTTTTTCAAAAGTCTCATGGAATGTAGGCCTACATTGAACACCACACATTGGCTGCTACTGTAGGCTGAACGACAGAACAGCTATTTCCATGTTAAAATGTTATGGGATGCATTTTCTCCATTGTTTTTGATGGTCGGCCACTCTGGTAGGCCTAAATTATGATCAAATAGCCACAGTAGCCTACGTGGCCACTGTTCAAACTGTAACTTTAAACATTTTTAGTCATTTAGCAGACGCTCTTATCCAGAGCGACTTACAGTTAGTGCATACATTATTCTTTTTTATTTTCATACTGGCCCCCCGTGGGAATCGAACCCACAACCCTGGCGTTGCAAACAATATGCTCTACCAAATGAGCTACCTCCCTGCCGGCCATTCCCTCCCCTACCCTGGACGACGCTGGGCCAATTGTGCACCGCCCCATTGGTCTCCCGGTTGCGGCCGGCTACAGCAGAGCCTGGATTCTAACCAGGATCTCTAGTGGCACAGCTAGCACTGCAATGCAGTGCCTTAGACCACTGCGCCACTCAGGAGACATACCTGACTAGTATGCAGCCAGTTAACATAGTGATAGTTAAGTGAGTTACCTGACTAGTATGAAGCCAGTTAACATAGTGATAGTTAAGTTAGTTACCTGACTAGTATGAAGCCAGTTAGCATAGTGATAGTTAAGTTAGTTACCTGACTAGTATGAAGCCAGTTAACATAGTGATGGTTAAGTGAGTTACCTGACTAGTATGAAGCCAGTTAACATAGTGATAGTTAAGTTAGTTACCTGACTAGTATGAAGCCAGTTAACATAGTGATGGTTAAGTGAGTTACCTGACTAGTATGCAGCCAGTTAACATAGTGATAGTTAAGTGAGTTACCTGACTAGTATGCAGCCAGTTAACATAGTGATAGTTAAGTTACTGACTAGTATGCAGCCAGTACTTGAACTTGGGGTCCTTGACTCTGGGGATGATGAAGTGGTAGATGATGTGTTCAGCCAGGGTGGTGAGGAGAGAGAGACCCAGCCCAACACACAGCATCAGAAACAGGCCTGAGAAATGCTTAATGCCCATCTGGAGGGTCTGGAGAAAGCAGAAACAAACACACAGGCTATAATAAACAGTTTGTACTGTTACAGTTTTAACATTTGTACATGTTTTACATTTCCCTTGCATAAGAATCAAACTGAACTATTTCACATATTTTACGAATAGCATCTTATTTATGGAAGCTTATTTAAGAAAACAAATGGCAAGTTTTATTTTCTGTTGCAGCGAAAAGCTTCTGTTATTTATAATGAACATCATTAAGACTTTTTGAAAAACACAGAATAGAGATGATTTAGTATTGTGATGTAGCACATCAGTATTGGCATTGCAGTAGTATGATGTGCATTACCTCTGTGACTGATTGCAGTAGTATGATGTGCATTACCTCTGTGACTGATTGCAGTAGTATAATGTGCATTACCTCTGTGACTGATTGCAGTAGTATGATGTGCATTACCTCTGTGACTGATTGCAGTAGTATGATGTGCATTACCTCTGTGACTGATTGCAGTAGTATAATGTGCATTACCTCTGTGACTGATTGCAGTAGTATATTGTGCATTACCTCTGTGACTGATTGCAGTAGTATAATGTGCATTATGATGTGACTGATTGCAGTAGTATATGTGCATTATGATGTGCATTACCTCTGTGACTGATTGCAGTAGTATAATGTGCATTATGATGTGACTGATTGCAGTAGTATAATGTGCATTATGATGTGCATTACCTCTGTGACTGATTGCAGTAGTATAATGTGCATTGCCTCTGTGACTGATTGCAGTAGTATGATGTGCATTACCTCTGTGACTGATTGCAGTAGTATGATGTGCATTACCTCTGTGACTGATTGCAGTAGTATGATGTGCATTACCTCTGTGACTGATTGCAGTAGTATAATGTGCATTACGATGTGCATTACCTCTGTGACTGGTTGCAGTAGTATAATGTGCATTACCTCTGTGACTGATTGCAGTAGTATAATGTGCATTACGATGTGCATTACCTCTGTGGCTGCAAAGCTCCGTTTCCCACAGGGCAACACCTTGTACCACTTGTCATGCAGCATGTCCATGAAGCCATCTGACTTGTACTGGCTCACCAGCTCAGAGAGGTTAGAGGTAAGGGGGGAGTTCTGGCGCAGGCCGATGCCATAACCTGGGAAGAGGGAATGACTACAGCGGTGTGAACTGGCGCAGGCCGATGCCATAACCTGGGAAGAGGGAATGACTACAGCGGTGTGAACTGGCGCAGGCCGATGCCATAACCTGGGAAGAGGGAATGACTACAGCGGTGTGAACTGGCGCAGGCCGATGCCATAACCTGGGAAGAGGGAATGACTACAGCGGTGTGAACTGGCGCAGGCCGATGCCATAACCTGGGAAGAGGGAATGACTACAGCGGTGTGAACTGGCGCAGGCCGATGCCATAACCTGGGAAGAGGGAATGACTACAGCGGTGTGAACTGGCGCAGGCCGATGCCATAACCTGGGAAGAGGGAATGACTACAGCGGTGTGAACTGGCGCAGGCCGATGCCATAACCTGGGAAGAGGGAATGACTACAGCGGTGTGAAAAGGAGAGGGGATAGGGATCACCTTGTCCCTCTACAGTATGGGTACAGCAGTTATTTCATCTCAAACTACTCGCCTTCAAATTACAAATAGATACAGACACATAGAGCGACAGAAAACACAGCAATCAGATGCATTTTTTGTGATCTTAAACTGGTGTTGCACATGTATGTGTGTACAGGGTTATCTGGCTGTCTCTGAGGATCTGTATTATAATGTATAGCCTTGTCTTATCCTTTCGACCAGTGGCTCTATAGCTAGCATGAAAAGGAGAGGGGACATACCTGTCTCATTCCTCTTCATTATGGATATAGAATTAACACCTTATTTCATGTCAATCTACTTGCCTTCAATTGCAAATGGTTTCCCCACGGTGAGTGTCTTGCAGTCTGCATCGATAGACACCTCGTAGTCTAGTAAGGCCTTGTCCATGATGAAAGCATCCAGTTGCTGTGGATCATGCCTGAAAACGACAGAAGATTTGCTACTGAATAAATTGCATCTCTCTAACATTGTCTATGACCCAAATGGCACCCTATTCCCTACATAGTGCACTACTGTTGACCAGGGCCCATAGTGAATAGGGTGCTATTTTTAAATTTTTAGTCATTTAGCAGACACTCTTATCCAGAGCGACTTACAGTTAGTGAGTGCATACATTTTTCATACCGGCCCCCCGTGGGAAACGAACTCACAACCCTGGCGTTGCAAGCGCCACGCTCTACCAACTGAGCTACAGGGGACTACGATATTTGAGATGCAGTCTTGAACATGGACTATAATCAACATCAGGAAAGGATGTTTTTTCAAAATAAATAAATAAATTCAACCTACTGATGTTAGACATTTAACATTTTAGTCATTTATCAGACACTCTTATCCAGAGAGACTTATAGGAGCAGTTAGGGTTAAGTGCCTTGCTCAAGGCCACAGACAGACTTTTCATCTAGTCAGCTCGGGGATTCGAACCAGCGACATTTCGGTAACTGGCCCAACGCAAAGCTGCCTGCCGTTAGCTCTGTTTTAGTTCCAGGTGTCCACATGTCAATGCATACTAATATATATTGTTGGATATAGTAAATGTGGGAGGACTATTTCTGTCTCTGAAAGAAACTCAGGCAAGCGGATACAGTGTGCACGTCCTTATCAAAATACATTCCAGAAGGATCTTATCAGTGTCGAGCAGGTGCCATTCTTCAGGCATAGAATAGTCCTCCCCCACCCCCCCACCCCCCCACCCCACCCCCCGACACAGAGAGAAAGGTATATTTAATCACACCCAACCTGCCCTCAGCCCCCCAGCCTTCTGCCCTCAGCTCCAGTAACTCTGCTCTGCTCCAGAGAAGATGTGAGATGACTTGAGAAACAGTTTCAGATTGGGTAGCAGATATTGGAGAGGGTCAAAGGGCACATAGTGGCACACAGCAGCTCCTGTGGACCTGGGTTTCAAATACGTGTAGCACTGGAGAGGGTGGCAGTGAACAGAGCCCAATACGTGTAGCACTGGAGAGGCTGGCAGTGAACAGAGCCCAATACGTGTAGCACTGGAGAGGCTGGCAGTGAACAGAGCCCAATACGTGTAGCACTGGAGAGGCTGGCAGTGAACAGAGCCCAATATGTGTAGCACTGGAGAGGCTGGCAGTGAACAGAGCCCAATACGTGTAGCACTGGAGAGGCTGGCAGTGAACAGAGCCCAATACGTGTAGCACTGGAGAGGCTGGCAGTGAACAGAGCCCAATACGTGTAGCACTGGAGAGGCTGGCAGTGAACAGAGCCCAATACGTGTAGCACTGGAGAGGCTGGCAGTGAACAGAGCCCAATACGTGTAGCACTGGAGCGGCTGGCAGTGAACAGAGCCCAATACGTGTAGCACTGGAGCGGCTGGCAGTGAACAGAGCCCAATACGTGTAGCACTGGAGAGGCTGGCAGTGAACAGAGCCCAATACGTGTAGCACTGGAGCGGCTGGCAGTGAACAGAGCCCAATACGTGTAGCACTGGAGAGGCTGGCAGTGAACAGAGCCCAATACGTGTAGCACTGGAGAGGCTGGCAGTGAACAGAGCCCAATACGTGTAGCACTGGAGAGGCTGGCAGTGAACAGAGCCCAATACGTGTAGCACTGGAGAGGCTGGCAGTGAACAGAGCCCAATACGTGTAGCACTGGAGCGGCTGGCAGTGAACAGAGCCCAATACGTGTAGCACTGGAGCGGCTGGCAGTGAACAGAGCCCAATACGTGTAGCACTGGAGAGGCTGGCAGTGAACAGAGCCCAATACGTGTAGCACTGGAGCGGCTGGCAGTGAACAGAGCCCAATACGTGTAGCACTGGAGAGGCTGGCAGTGAACAGAGCCCAATACGTGTAGCACTGGAGAGGCTGGCAGTGAACAGAGCCCAATACGTGTAGCACTGGAGCGGCTGGCAGTGAACAGAGCCCAATACGTGTAGCACTGGAGAGGCTGGCAGTGAACAGAGCCCAATACGTGTAGCACTGGAGAGGCTGGCAGTGAACAGAGCCCAATACGTGTAGCACTGGAGAGGCTGGCAGTGAACAGAGCCCAATACGTGTAGCACTGGAGAGGCTGGCAGTGAACAGAGCCCAATACGTGTAGCACTGGAGAGGCTGGCAGTGAACAGAGCCCAGTGCCACTAATGCTGTTACTCATGTATTGATGATAGCTGGACACATTCCATATTGACCTGTTATTGGCAGAGAGGAATAAAACATATTGACCTGTTATTGGCAGAGAGGAATAAAACATATTGACCTGTTATTGTCAGAGAGGAATAAAACATATTGACCTGTTATTGTCAGAGAGGAATAAAACATATTGACCTGTTATTGTCGGAGAGGAATTAAACATATTGACCTGTTATTGGCAGAGAGGAATAAAACATATTGACCTGTTATTGGCAGAGAGGAATAAAACATATTGACCTGTTATTGGCAGAGAGGAATAAAACATATTGACCTGTTATTGTCAGAGAGGAATAAAACATATTGACCTGTTATTGGCAGAGAGGAATAAAACATATTGACCTGTTATTGGCAGAGAGGAATAAAACATATTGACCTGTTATTGTCAGAGAGGAATAAAACATATTGACCTGTTATTGTCAGAGAGGAATAAAACATATTGACCTGTTATTGTCGGAGAGGAATAAAACATATTGACCTGTTATTGTCAGAGAGGAATAAAACATATTGACCTGTTATTGTCGGAGAGGAATAAAACATATTGATCTGTTATTGTCAGAGAGGAATAAAACATATTGACCTGTTATTGTCAGAGAGGAATAAAACATATTGACCTGTTATTGTCGGAGAGGAATAAAACATATTGACCTGTTATTGTCGGAGAGGAATAAAACATATTGACCTGTTATTGTCAGAGAGGAATAAAACATATTGACCTGTTATTGTCAGAGGGGAATAAAACATATTGACCTGTTATTGTCGGAGAGGAATAAAACATTAAGTCTAAGTGTAGGTGTAGACAGTGAAATGGTGTAGCTTTGTTTTACTGGAGTACAAAACGTGTTAAATCTGACCCTGTGGGACATATTCACAACAGTTATGAAGTCTCCCTATATGAAGCCTGTATTGTCTTGGTACTCATGTTAAAGCTGTGATGAGTCAGAATTGTATTGTCTTGTCTTGGTACCCATGTTATTTTTATTTTTATTTTTTTATTTCACCTTTATTTAACCAGGAAAGCCAGTTGAGAACAAGTTCTCATTTACAACTGCGACCTGGCCAAGATAAAGCAAAGCAGTGCGATTTGCTCATCACGCTGCGCCTTGGTCTACTCCGTTCAACGATCGTGACAGAAGATCCCACCATACCAGGACCAAGCAGCGTGTCCAGGAGCAGGCAGCCTGGACGTGGGAGCAGATAATGGACGGGCAGGGGTCCTGGACCTGGGAGGAAATCCAGGCCGGGATGGATCGCCGTCCATGGAAGGAGACGGTGGAGGCGCGACGGAGAGAGGAGGGCCGGGCTGGCGACGCGCACCGTAGGCTTGGTGCGAGTGGCAGGAACAGGCCGGGCCGGGCTGGCGACGAACACCGTAGGCTTGGTGCGAGTGGCAGGAACAGGCCGGGCCGTGCTGGCGACGCGCACCGTACGCTTGGTGCGAGTGGCAGGAACAGGCCGGGCCGGGCTGGCGACGCGCACTGTAGGCTTGGTGCGAGTGGCAGGAACAGGCCGGGCCGGGCTGGCGACGCGCACCATTAGCTTGGTGCGGGGAACAGGAACAGGCCGGGCCGGGCTGGCGACGCGCACCATTAGCTTGGTGCGGGGAGCAGGAACAGGCCAGGCTGGGCTGGCGACGCGCACCGTTAGCTTGGTGCGGGGAGTAGGAACAGGCCGGGCTGGGCTGGCGAAGCGCACCGTAGGCTTGGTGCGAGTGGCAGGAACAGGCCGGGCCGGGCTGGCGACGTGCACCGTAGGCTTGGTGCGAGTGGCAGGAACAGGCCGGGCCGGGCTGGCGACGCGCACCGTAGGCTTGGTGCGAGTGGCAGGAACAGGCCGGGCCGGGCTGGCGACGCGCACCGTAGGCTTGGTGCGAGTGGCAGGAAAAGGCTGAGCCGGGCTGGCGACGCGCACCGAAGGCTTGGTGCGAGGGGCAGGAACAGGCCGGGCCGGGCTGGCGACGTGCACCATGAACTTAGTGCGGGGAGCAGGAACGGGCCGGACCGGACTGGTGACGCACACCACTTGCTTGGTGTGAGGAGCGGGACTGGGTTTCGTCATAACCCTCCGCTCCCTCAGCTGCCTACACAGTTCCTCTCGCCGTGCCTCTACTCTCACCCTCTCCCTTATCGCCTCCAGTAGCTCCACCCTCTGAACCACTAACTCCTGCTCCCTCTGGACCAATAGCCCCCTTAACCTGGTGGCCTCCTCACCTAACCTCCTAATACGCCCTGTAGCTGCCTCCTGCTGCCCCGTCGCCCATGCCGTGTGCCCCCCCCTAAAAATGTTTTGGGGTTGCCTCTCGTCCGTCCGACGACGACACTGTTGACGCCGTTGCTCCTCTCTCCGTCGCGCCTCCACCGTCTCCTTCCATGGACGGCGATCCATCCCGGCCTGGATTTCCTCCCAGGTCCAGGACCCCTGCCCGTCCATTATCTGCTCCCACGTCCAGGCTGCCTGCTCCTGGACACGCTGCTTGGTCCTGGTATGGTGGGATCTTCTGTCACGATCGTTGAACGGAGTAGACCAAGGCGCAGCGTGATGAGCGAACATACTTTATTATCTTTAGTGATAACAAGAACAAAACAATAAACGAACAACGTGACGTCCTAGGTTAAACAACCAACACGGAACAAACCAAAAGGAACAAGATCCCACAACCACTGTGGGAACACAGCCTGTCTAAATATGGCTCCCAATCAGAGACAACCAGCAACAGCTGACACTCGTTGCCTCTGATTGGGAACCACTCTGGCCAACATAGAAATACAATACTAGACTGTGAACATAGAACAAAACCACATAGAATCTACACACCCTGGCTCAACATATAGAGTCCCCAGAGCCAGGGTGTGACACATTCCTCCATGCATATCTCCTCTAGAGCAGTGATGTTTTGGGGCTGTCGCTGGGCAACACGGACTTTCAACACCCTCCAAAGTTTTCTATGGGGTTGAGATCTGGAGACTGGCTAGGCCACTCCAGGACCTTGAAATGCTTCTTACGAAGCCACTCCTTCGTTGCCCGGGTGGTGTGTTTGGGATCATTGTCATGCTGAAAGACCCAGCCACGTTTCATCTTCAATGCCCTTGCTGATGGAAGGAGGTTTTCACTCAAAATCTCACGATACATGGCCCCATTCATTCTTTCCTTTACACGGATCAGTTGTCCTGGTCCCTTTGCAGAAAAACAGCCCCAAAGCATGATGTTTCCACCCCCATGCTTCACAGTAGGTATGGTGTTCTTTGGATGCAACTCAGCATTCTTTGTCCTCCAAACACGACGAGTTGAGTTTTTACCAAAAAGTTCTATTTTGGTTTCATCTGACCATATGACATTCTCCCAATCCTCTTCTGGATACTCCAAATGCACTCTAGGAAACTTCAGACGGGCCTGGACATGTACTGGCTTAAGCAGGGGGACACGTCTGGCACTGCAGGATTTGAGTCCCTGGCGGCGTAGTGTGTTACTGATGGTAGGCTTTGTTACTTTGGTCCCAGCTCTCTGCAGGTCATTCACTAGGTCCCCCCGTGTGGTTCTGGGATTTTTGCTCACCGTTCTTGTGATCATTTTGACCCCATGGGGTGAGATCTTGCGTGGAGCCCCAGATTGAGGGAGAATATCAGTGGTCTTGTATGTCTTCCATTTGCTAATAATTGCTCCCACAGTTGATTTATTCAAACCAAGCTGCTTACCTATTGCAGATTCAGTCTTCCCAGCCTGGTGCAGGTCTACAATTTTGTTTCTGGTGTCCTTTGACAGCTCTTTGGTCTTGGCCATAGTGGAGTTTGGAGTGTGACTGTTTGAGGTTGTGGACAGGTGTCTTTTATACTGATAACAAGTTCAAACAGGTGCCATTAATACAGGTAACGAGTGGAGGACAGAGAAGCCTCTTAAAGAAGAAGTTACAGGTCTGTGAGAGCCAGAAATCTTGCTTGTTTGTAGGTGACCAAATACTTATTTTCCACCATAATTTGCAAATAAATTCATTAAAAATCCTACAATGTGATTTTCTGGATTTTATTTTCTCATTTTGTCTGTCATAGTTGACGTGTACCTATGATGAAAATTACAGGCCTCTCTCATCTTTTTAAGTGGGAGAACTTGCACAATTGGTGGCTGACTAAATACTTTTTCCCCCCACTGTATGTAGTGAGGACCAGCCAACAAGAGCGTACAGGCCACAATGGTGGGTAGTATATGGGGCTTTGGAGACAAAACGGATGGCACTGTGATAGACTACATCCAATTTGCTGAGTAGAGTGTTGGAGGCTATTTTGTAAATGACATCGCCGAAGTCAAGGATCGGTAGGATAGTCAGTTTTACGAGGGCATGTTAGCAGCATGAGTGAAGGAGGCTTTGTTGCGAAATAGGATGCCGATTCTGGATTTAACTTTGGATTGGAGATGCTTAATGTGAGTCTGGAAGGAGAGTTTACGGTCTAACCAGACACCTAGGTGTTTGTAGTTGTCCACATATTCTAAGTCAGACCCGCCGAGAGTAGTGATTCTAGTCGGGCGAGCGGGTGCAAGCAGCGTTCGATTGAAGAGCATGCATTTAGTTTTACTAGTGTTTAAGAGCAGTTGGAGGCCAGTTGTATGGCGTTGAAGCTCGTTTGGAGGTTTGTTAACTCAGTGTCCAGTGAAGGGCCAGATGTATACAAAATGGTGTCGTCTGCGTAGAGGTGGATCTGAGAGTCACCAGCAGCAAGTGCGACATCATTGATATACACGGAGAATAGAGTCGGCCCGAGAATTGAACCCTGTGGCACCCCCATAGAGACTGCCAGAGGTCCACACAACAGTCCTATCACCTCCTGTAACTGTTATGAGTGATGAGTCAGTATTGTATAATCTTGACTCACTTCAGATGTTCTATTCCATCTGGGGTTGCTGGTACATTGTATCGTGTCATGTATCCGTGCATCTCTGGAAAGCTTTTCTTCAGGTAATCCTCAGCACTGCTCTCCCGGACCGTCGCGAAGCGGAACCCCTGTGATGGGTGATGAAGCTGGAAGAACAGAAAATATGTAACTCTTACTGTGGTCTACGTGGTCTAGTACCTCCTGTAACTGTTACTGTGGTCTACGTGGTCTAGTACCTCCTGTAACTGTGGTCTATTACCTCCTGTAACTGTGACCTATTACCAACTGTAACTGTTACTGTAGTCTAATATCTCCTGTAACTGTTACTAAGGTCTATTACCTCCTGTAACTGTGGTCTATTATCTCCTGTAACTGTTACTAAGGTTTATTACCTCCTGTTACTGTGGTCTATTACCTCCTGTACCTGTTACAGAGCTCTCTTAGCTCCTGTCACCTTTAAACTGTGATTGTTATTTGTTTTATTTCTAAAGGAGTTGTGCTGTCCAGCCGTTTCACATATATTGTTTAGACAGGACAGTGAAAGACTTACAGGAAAGATAGGAGGAGAGGGTGTGCTAGAATAGCAGTGGGTCGGATTCCATCCCACATTCACACTGGTACATTATATGACCTATTCTGGAGGCGGCGTAGACCACTAGGACCACCCCAGGCTACTTAGAACTGATTCATTGTGATGATACTGCACTTTAAACTGGAACTCTCCACAACACTACAACCCTCATAGATCTACTTGACTCTTTTCAAAAATATATTTTTGACTTCAACTCCTCTCCATTGTAAAATCCATAACCTCCTGAACCTTATGCCTCATCCAGTCCCAGCCCCATACCCATACCCCAGCCCCCCTCCCCAGCCCCTCTCCCCAGGCCCCTCTCCATAGCCCCTCTCCCCTAGCCCCTCTCCCCAGCCCCTCTCCCCAGGCTCCTCTCCCCCGGCTCCTCTCCCCAGCCCCAGCTCCATGCCCAGCCTCAGCCCCACAACACCCTATGATGCACTATTTATGCCTGTACTGCAAGTAGTACTCATCTACACAGCATATATTTAAATGATTAAGTTAATAAAGCTGAGTAGCCTTTCTTACCTTTGGATCGTGTATTCCTGAGAGTTGCTCGAAGGTCTTCTCCCCCACCATGACGGCGGCCAGGTTCGCTGTGTAGGTGGAGAGACAGAACAGGCAGAAGATAGCCCAGAGATTCATGAGGAACCGACCCGTCCAGCACTTAGGAGGCTTAATGGCAGCCGTACGGCCGAACAGGATGGCATAGCAGACGTTCAGAGCCGAGGAGAATGAGAACACCTTATCTCTGTTCCTGCCTCGCGGCGTCATCCCAAACGGGCTGTTCCACTCGTAGACGGTGAGGAACACGGCCGTGACGTGTAGAGAGATGAAGATTCCCAGCCACATGGACCAGTGCAGGGGCCACATGAAGGCCCCGATGGGCGCGGCCGTGTCCCGGCTCCGCACCAGGATGCCCAGAGAGGTGGAGAAGAACGGGGAGGTGAAGTCTATAACCCTGCTCCGGGCCGAGTTTATACTGAAGGATGTGACCGCCAGGTGGGCCGCTCCACTGAGAAGATCCCCCACCAGCCCTGTCCAGCGCCTGTTCTTAAACCCACCGTACTTTCCGTCACCTACAATATACAGGTCGAAGTCGAAGCCTATGTCCTCCGCCAGTTTCTCTAAGAGGTCTATGCAATAACCATAGCAACACTTCTTATACTTCATGGGAATGCTGTCATTAGGCCCCTGGAGGAAGAGGGACTGGAGCAGGGCTGTGTTGTTGGTGAGGGGGTCCAGGCAGAGCTGACCAGCGGGACAGAGACCGTCCTCATCCACCTCCCGGGTGAAGACGAAGGGGTGCTCCACCAGGGTGACCACCCGCAGATGGAGCCGTGATGGGTACCTCCAGTCCACGCCCTGATAGGACGACTGTTTGTTAGACTAGGCAGCATAGTCCATTAGGGAGGGAGGGAGGGAGGGAGGGAGGGAGGGAGGGAGGGAGGGAGGGAGGGGTAGAAGGAGTGAGGGAGAGGGAAGGAGAGAGAGAGAAAGAAAGAAAAAATGAGGGAGGTGGAAAAGAGAGGATAACCGTAGCAACAGCAGCAGTAAAAGAGAGGATAACCGTAGCAACAGCAGCAGTAAAAGAGAGGATAACCGTAGCAACAGCAGCAGTAAAAGAGAGGATAACCATAGCAACAGCAGCAGTAAAAGAGAGGATAACCATAGCAACAGCAGCAGTAAAAGAGAGGATAACCATAGCAACAGCAGTTTGAAGTTGAACATACCCATTAGTAAGGGAAGACTGGGGGAAGTTGGAACATATGATTTCTTTCTATTATAGACCTGTTTAGGTTAGTGATCATTTGTAGAGTGGCTCTCTGTTTGCCCTCAGCATGCATCTTTTCACCGTTCTGAATGTCTAAGAACCCATATGTTCTTCTGAAATATGAACACAGAAATAATGAAATTTTGAACTCTTATTATGGTGGCGATTTGACACAATTGTGACCGACCGGCTCGATTTGGTCTTCTATAGCAAAATTTGAAATTGTGTTTTTTACATTGGATAAAAGTAGAGACTCAGAGCTAGAAAATGGTACATCATACACTACAGTTGAGGAACAATGGGAAAGTCATTCTCCTTTGAAAGTTGATAAACTTGTAACCTCACTTTTGAGAAAATGGCCTTTGAATGTTTTGGTACACCTACTGGAGAGCTCTTCTTTGTTTACACCCATTCAGCATCGTTCACACCCTCTTAAGCTATAGCCCCGCCCATAAACTCAGAGCGTTGTCAGTTTGTCCGTTTGTAAATTCAGAGTGTTTCGCTCTCTGAGTGTTTGGAGCGCACACTGGACGCTCTGGCCGAAGAGTAGGGTTGATCCGAGCATTCTGTCCTAACAACAGCAGTCAAGCACCCAAGCTAACGTTGTCTAGCTACTTCCAGACACAAATGAGAAAACAGCTCACTCTGACCATTTTACTCACCCTAGCAAAGCTGGTTAGGCTGTTTTTATGTTATCCAGAGAGTTGGTGACTGTAACTGTGCTGCTGGCAACTATTTAATTATGCTTTTTTGACAACGTTTACTGACAAAGGCCATATTCAATGGGTATTGAGCGTTCGTAAATTCATCAGTTATTCTGCGCTCTTGCACACTCAGACGAGAATGCTCTGAAATCGGAGTAGATAGCCAGAGCGAATTTACCAGCTATGTCATTCAACAGTTGTCACATTGACATCATGAACATTCTATTGAAATGGTTACTTGCATAGTGGAGTCTTTTGATAAGACATGTAGCTAGCTAGCTAAACAATTAACCATAATCCCAACTCATGACGTTACTACCCTGCATGAATCTGCAGGTGGCTAACCAACCAGGTTCAATGTTAGCTAGCTAATATTAGGCTATAACTAGCAAAGCAAATGGCTCTGAGATACGAATAATAGTACTACAAAGATCGTACACAACAACAGCAGCCAAGCATCCAAGCTAACTGGCTAACGTTGGCTAGCTTGCTAGCTACTTCCAGACACAAATGAGAGAACAGCTCACTCTGACCATTCTACTCACCCTAGCAGACCTGGTTAGGCTGTTTTTATGTTATCCAGAGAGTTGGTTGCTGCAACTGTGCTGCTGGCAATAATTTAATTACGATGTACACTCCACAGAGCTGGGCTTTACGGAAGAGAGGCCAGAAAAAAGCCATTGCTTAAGCAAATGGCTCTGAGATACGAATAATATTATTACACAGATCGTACACGTAACATTAGCTAGCGAGACAGCCAAAAGAAAATGACTTTCTGACTATTTAAAACGTGTAATATCTTACCCGTATACATGGACGGACGCTTCTCCCTCTCTGTCACGGATGCCATGGTTGCCCTTAGTTTGAAGATGTAATCCGGAGACAGGTGTTTTCTCCATCTCCTAAACTATTATACTCTAATTCCACTGATTTCAAAACTCGATCTCTCGGCATGTCCAGCCCACTCATTATCACAGCCAATCATGGCTAGTGGGAAGGTTGCTATCTTTTCAACATCAAATCAAATCACATGTTATTTGTCACATGCGCCGAAAACAACAGCTGTAGACCTTACAGTGAAATGCTTACTTAAAAGCCCTTAACCAACAATGCAGTAAAAAATGGATAAAGAAATAACAAATAATTAAAGAACAGCAGTAAAATAACAGTAGCGAGGCAAAATACAGGGGTTACCGGTACAGAGTCAATATGTGGGGGCATAGGTTAGTAGAGGTAATTGAGGTAAAACAACCTACAGTGCCTTGCAAAAGTATTCAGCCCCCTTGGCGTTTTTCCTATTTTGTTGCATTACAACCTGTAATTGAAATGGATTTTTATATGGATTTCATGTAATGGACATACACAAAATAGTCCAAGTTGGTGAAGTGAAATTAAAAAAATAACTTGTTTAAAAAATTTCAAATAAATTAATAACGTAAAAGTGGTGTGTGCATATGTATTCACCCCCTTTGCTATGAAGCCCCTAAATAAGATCTGGTGCAACTAATTACCTTCATAAGTCACATAATTAGTTAAATAAAGTCCACCTGTGTGTAATCTAAGTGTCACATGATCTGTCACATGATCTCAGTATATATACACCTGTTCTGAAAGGCCCCAGAGCCTGCAACACCACTAAGCAAGGGGCAGCACCAAGCAAGCGGCACCATGAAGACCAAGGAGCTCTCCAAACAGGTCAGGGACAAAGTTGTGGAGAAGTACAGATCAGGGTTGGGTTATAAAAAAATATCAGAAACTTTGAACATCCCACGGAGCACAATTAAATCCATGATTAAAAAATTGAAAGAATATGGCCCCACAACAAACCTGCCAAGAGAGGGCCGCCCACCAAAACTCACGGACCAGGCAAGGAGGGCATTAATCAGAGAGGCAACAAAGAGACCAAAGATAACCCTGAAGGAGCTGCAAAGCTCCACAGCGGAGATTGGAGTATCTGTCCATAGGACCACTTTAAGCCGTACACTCCACAGAGCTGGGCTTTACGGAAGAGTGGCCAGAAAAAAGCCATTGCTTAAAGAGAAAATGAAGCAAACACGTTTGGTGTTCACCAAAAGGCATGTGGGAGACCCCCAAACATATGGAAGAAGGTACTCTGGTCAGATGAGACTAAAATTGAGCTTTTTGGCCATCAAGGAAAACGCTACGTCTGGCGCAAAACCAACACCTCTCATCATCCCGAGAACACCATCCCCACAGTGAAGCATGGTGGTGGCAGCATCATGCTGTGGGGATGTTTTTCATCGGCAGGGACTGGGAAACTGGTCAGAATTGAAGGAGTGATGGATGGCACTAAATACAGGGAAATTCTTGAGGGAAACCTGTTTCAGTCTTCCAGAGATTTGAGACTGGGACGGAGGTTCACCTTCCAGCAGGACAATGACCCTAAGCATACTGCTAAAGCAACACTCAAGCGGTTTAAGGGGAAACATTTAAATGTCGTGGAATGGCCTAGTCAAAGCCCAGACCTCAATCCAATTGAGAATCTGTGGTATGACTTAAAGATTGCTGTACACCAGCGGAACCCATCCAACTTAAAGTAGCTGGAGCAGTTTTGCCTTGAAGAATGGGCAAACATCCCAGTGGCTAGATGTGCCAAGCTTATAGAGACATACCCCAAGAGACTTGCAGCTGTAATTGCTGCAAAAGGTGGCTCTACAAAGTATTGACTTTGGGTGGGGGGTGAATAGTTATGCATGCTCAAGTTTTCTGTTTTTTTTTGTCTTATTTCTTATTTGTTTCACAATCAAAAATATGTTGCATCTTCAAAGTGGTAGGGATGTTGTGTAAATCAAATGATACAAATCGCCAAAAAATCCACTTTAATTCCAGGTTGTAAGGCAACAAAATAGGAAAATGCCAAGGGGGGTGAATACTTTCACAAGCCACTGTAGGTAGATTTAAAGTGACTATGCATAGATAATAAACAATATACAATTTGGCAGCAGCGTAAAAGACGGGGTGGGTGGGGGGGAATGCAAATAGTCTGTGTGTCCATTTTATTACCTGTTCAGGAGACTTATGGCTTGGGGGTAGAAGCTGTTAAGAAGTATTTTGGACTTAGACTTGGCGCTCCGGTACTGCTTGCCGTGCGATAGCAAAGAGAACAGTCTATGACTAGGGTGGCTGGAGTCTTTGACAATTTTTAGGGCCTTCCTCTGACACCGCCTGGTATAGAGGTCCTGGATGGCAGGAAGCTTGGCCCCAGTGATGTACTGGACCGTACGCACTACCCTCTGTAGTGCCTTGCGGTCGGAGGCCGAGCAGTTGCCATACCAGGCAGTGATGCAACCCGTCAGGATGCTCTTGATGGTGTAGCTGTAGAACTTTTTTAGGATCTGGGGACCCATGCCAAATCTTTTCAGTCTCCTGTGGGGGGGAATAGACTTTGTTGTGCACTCTTCACGACTGTCTTGGTGTGTTTGGACCATGATAGTTTGTTGGTGATGTGGATACCAAGGAACTTGAAGCTCTCAACCTGCTCCACTACAGCCCCGTCGATGAGAATAGGGTGTGCTCGGTCCTCCTTTTCCTGTAGTCCACAATCATCTCCTTTGCCTTGATCATGTTGAGGGAGAGGTTGTTATCCTGGCACCACATGGCCAGGTCTCTGACCTCCTCCCTATAGGCTGTATCATCGTTGTCGGTGATCAGGCCTACCCCTGTTGTGTCGTCTGCAAACTTAATGATGGTGTTGGAGTCATAACTGGCCATACAGTCATGTGTGAACAGGGAGTACAGGAGGGGACTGAGCACGCACCCCTGAGGGGCCCCTGTGTTGAGGATCAGCGTGGCAGATGTGTTGTTATCTACCCTTACCACCTGGGGTTCGGCCCGTCAGGAAGTCCAGGATCCAGTTGCAGAGGGAGATGTTTAGTCCCTGGGTCCTTAGCTTAGTGATGAGCTTTGAGGGACCTATGGTGTTGAACACTGAGCTGTAGTCAATGAATAGCATTCTCACATATTGTAGGTGTTCCTTTTGTCCAGGTGGGAAAGGGCAGTGTGGAGTGCAATAGAGATTGCATCATCTGTGGATCTGTTGGGGCGGTATGCAAATTGTCTAGGGTTTCTGGGATAATGGTGTTGATGTGCACTTCATGGCTACAGACATGAGTGCTACAGGTCTGTGGTAATTTAGGCAGGGTATCTTAGTGTTCTTGGGCACGGGGACTATGGTGGTCTGCTTGAAACATGTTGGTATTACAGACTCAGTCAGGGACAGGTTGAAAATGTCTGTGAAGAAACTTGCAAGTTGGTCTGCGCATGCTCGGAGTACACGTCCTGGTAATCCATCTGGCCCTGTGGCCTTGTCAATGTTGACCTGTTTAAAGGTCTTACTCACATCGGCTACGGAGAGTGTGATCACACAGTCATCCGAAACAGCTGATGCTCTCATACATTCTTCAGTGTTGCTTGCCTCTAAGCGAGCATAGAAGTAATTTAGCTCATCTGATAGGCTTTCTCACTGGGCAGCTCGCGGCTGTCCTTCCCTTTGTAGTCTGTAATAGTTTGCAAGCCCTGCCACATCCTCCGAGCGTCGGAGCCGGTGTAGTACGATTCAATCTTAGTCCTGTATTGACTCTTTGCCTGTTTGATGGTTCGTCGGAGGGCATAGAGGGATTCCTTATAAGCATCCGGGTTAGAGTCCCGCTCCTTGAATGCGACAGCTCTACCCTTTAGCCCAGTGCGGATGTTGCCTGTAATCCATGGCTTCTGGTTGGGGTATGTACGTACGGTCACTGTGGGGACGACATCATCGATGCACTTATTGATGAAGCCAGTGACTGATGTGTTGTACTCTTCAATCCCACGGGGATCCCATGGCTAACTGTAAGTCGCTCTGGATAAGACCGTCTGCTAAATGACTAAAATGTAAAAATCTGAAGAATTCTGGAAAATATAGAATTATGGTCAGATTTGCCAAATGGAGGGCGAGGGAGAGCTTTGTATGCGTCTCTGTGTGTGGAGTAAAGGTGGTCTATAGTTTTTTTCCTCTGGTTGCACATTTAACATGCTGGTAGAAATGAGGTAAAACAGATTTAAGTTTCCCTGCATTAAAGTCCCCAGCCACTTGGAGCGCCGCCTCTGGATGAGCGTTTTCCTGTTTGCTTAAGGCAGGGGTGTCAAACTCATTTTAGCTCAGGGGCCACATGGAGGAAAATCTATTCCCAAGTGGGCCGGACTGGAAAAATCATGGTATATATAACTTAAAAACAACAACTTCAGATTGTTTTCTTTGTTTTAATACGATCAACATACAACATAAAGCTGGAGCCTGACGACAGTGTGTCCAACATAGTACAAGCACAACATCACTATTAATCATAAAACACGTCAAGTTTATTTGAAAATTCTAAAGAAAAAGAACACAAACACACAATGCCTCAGTGATTAACAGAACTGTTTCACAGATCACAGAACTATATCAGGGGGTCATTTCTCAGGCAGAAATGTAGATAAAAAGAATGAAATCCTGTTCCCCAAACAAGTGCAAGAACCACAGAGTCAATAATAGGTTAAATATACAAATAAAATAAAATCAATTAAAAACAATAGCACATCAACATAAAAACATATAAACATAAAGCTGGAGCCTGAGGACAGTGTGTCCAAAAGCACAACATCACTATTAATCATAAAACACCTCAAGTTATTTGAAAGTTCTGAGGACAAAGAACACACAAACACACAATGCCTCAGTGATTCACAGAAGTATATCACAGATCACAGAACTATATCAGGGTGTCTCATGTAGCACTTTAAGTGGGGTTGCATAGATTATTTGACTCCTGATACCTGGCATCTTTTAGCTTTCACCAGCGCATCAATATCAGGCGTCACATCCTGAGTGGCAGCCAACTTCAGGATGTGATTCAAGTGCTTGTGCGTGAGCCTTGAGCGCAGCTTTGTTTTATTTATGCTCATTACAGAGAAAACTTGCTCACAAAGATATGTGGTTCCAAACATCACAACAGTTTTGCAGCGAGGGCTGTCAAGTTGGGGTAACCTGGCAAGAGATTCTGATTAAATGTGTCCAAGCCAGATGCGGCAAATTTGCCCTTCAAATCCGAGTCACACTGCAAGTCTATTATTTCAAGTTGGATGCTGACGGCCAGATCAAAGGGATTCACGGTGAATGGCGAGCAAAAAACGTTGAAGTCTTTCTCCAGTTCACCAAAAATCTGAAAGCGTTGCTCAAACTCCCGTAACAGTCCCGTTATTTTATCTTTGAACCGCTTCATGTCTGCCACATGTTGGGTCGCGCACACATTTTTCAGACAGGGGAAGTGAGCTGCATCACCACCGGCAAGTTGCGTCTCCCACAATGACAGCTTCAACTTGAAAGAACGTATGCTGTCATAATACTGCGTGACAACTTTGTTGCGCCCTTGCAGCTGTTTGTTCAAGTTATTCAGGTGCTCTGTAACATCCACCATAAATGCAAGGTCCTGCATCCATTCTGCGGAATGGAATTCTAACACTGGTTTGCCCTTTTCTTCCATGAACTGTTCAATTTCTTCTCGTAAATCAAAGAAACGCCTCAGCACCTCGGCTTAACCATCTTACCTCAGTGTGGTATGGCAGGCCATAGATGTGGTCTTTCTCTCTGAGAAGGCTGTCAAACTGACGGTGATTCAGGCTTCTGGATCGGATGAAATTAACAGTTTGGATGACCACCTTCATGACGTTATCCATCTTTAATGACTTGCAACACAAAGCCTCCTGGTGCAAAATACAGTGAAAAGTCAAAAAATCACGTCCTCCATTTGCAGATTGCACTTTCTCTCTGAACTTTGTCACAACGCCTGCTTTTTTCCCGATCATTGAGGGCGCACCATCTGTAGCCAGGCTGACAGCGCGGGACCAGTCCACTCCGACCCTGTCCAGCGTGCCGACGAGTGCGGTAAAAATATCAGCTGCTGTCGTTGTATCTGTCATCGGCACCAACTCCACGAACTCCTCGGTGACGGTCAATGTGTCATCAACTCCGCGGATGAAAATGGCCAGTTGTGCAACATCTGTAATGTCCGTGCTTTCATCAATTGCAACCGAAAATGCAATAAATGACTTTACTTTTTGCTTCAACTGGCTGTCCAAATCCACTGAAAGATCGGAAATCCTGTCTGCAACTGTGTTTCTTGTCAGGCTGATATTTACAAAAGCCTGACGCTTTTCAGGGCACACAATCTCCGCTGCCTTCATCATGCATGTTTTTACAAATTCACCCTCACTAAATGGTTTTGAAGCCACTGCGATTTCATTAGCAATGAGGTAGCTATCTTTCACTACAGCGTCACTGATGTCTCGGCTGTGAGTAAACACAGACTTGACCTACTTGCTCTGCCCCGGTATAAACAGTTTGCTTGCTTAACACAATTGCTATTGCGCCATCCAGTGGACGCAATTGGAACAGCAGTTTATTTTATTGAAAAATTGCAGCGCATTTTTATACTTTACAAAATCATCTCGCGGGCCGGATTAAACCCGTTTGCGGGCCTAATCCGGCCCGCGGGCCGGACGTTTGACACCCCTGGCTTAAGGCCTTATACAGCTCATTGAGTGCGGTCTAAGTGTCAGCATCGGTTTGTGGTGGTAAATAGACAGCTACGAAAAATATAGATGAAAACTCTCTTGGTAGATAGTGTGGTCTACAGCTTATCATGAGATACTCTACCTCAGGCGAGCAAAACCTTGAGACTTCCTTAGATATCGTGCACCAGCTGGTGTTTACAAATATACACAGACCGCCACCCCTTGTCTTACCGAAGGCAGCTGTTCTATCTTGCCGATGCACTGAAAACCCCGCCAGCTGTATGTTATCCATGTCGTTGTTCAGCCACGACTCGGTGAAACAAAAGATATTACAGTTTTTAATGTCCCATTGTTAGGATATTTGTGATCGTAGCTCATCTATTTTGTTATCCAATGATTGTACGTTGGCTAATAGGACTGATGGTAGAGGCAGATTACCCACTCGCCGTCGTATCCTTACAAGGCACCCCGACCTACGTCCCCGATATCTCAGTCTCTTTCTCCTGCGAATGACGAGGATTTGGGCCTTGTCGGGTGTCTGAAGTAAATCCCTCTTCGTCCAGTACGAGGTGAGTAATCGCTGTCCTGATATCCAGAATCTATTTTTGGTCATAAGAGATGGTGGCAGAAACATTATGTACAAAATAAGTTACAAATAACGCAAAAAAACACACACAATAGCACAATTGGTTAGCAGCCCGTAAAACGGCAGCCATCTCTCCGGCGCCATTTTTCTGTGGCTAAACCAACTAGGCTCGTAATTTAACAATTGTATTTGTATTTACAGATGGAATACAAGTTTGTTATTAAGGCACATGAAAGTTCACGTTTCAGAAGGCATTTCTGCATAAAAACGTATTTTGATTTTTAAAAAATGTTTACTTTCAAATGGCTCTTCTGTGAAGTAGTGACACGTGGTTATCCCACTGGCTATAGGGTGAACGCACCAATTTGTGAGTCGCTCTGGCTAAGAGCGTCTGCTAAATGACGTTAATGTGCCCTTGAGCAAGGCACTTAACCCTAATTGCTCCTGTAAGTCGCTCTGGTTAAGAGCGTCTGCTAAATGACTAAAATGTAAAATGTAAACGTAACATACGCCTAGTTTCCTGAAACGAGTCACAATTACAATCATGGTCTTGAATTGGACTCTCATTTTTCTGGTCTCGACTCGCTCTCGGACCCCTTGCCCCTCTCCCGGTCTCAGTCTTGATTCGGTCTCACCCCCCCACCCCCACCCCCCTCCGGTCTTGGTTTCGACTCGGACTCGACATGCTCCGGTCTTGGTCTTGGTTCGGTCTCACTTTAGGTGGTCTCGAACACAACACTGTGCGCCCCCCCTCTCTCTCCCCCTCCCTCTCTCTCCCCTCCCTCTCTCCCCCTCCCTCCCTCCCTCTCTCGCTCTCTCTCTCTCTCTCTCCCCCTCCCTCTCTCTCTCTCTCTCTCTCTCTCTCTCTCTCTCCCCCCCCCCCCCCCCCCTCTCTCTCTCTCTCTCTCTCTCTCCATCTCTCTCTCTCTGCTCCTCCCTCTCACCTTTTTGTTGGTCCAGAAAGCATAGTCCAAGAGCACCCTGCTCTGCTTCCATCGGCCCAGCCTGGTCCACATGGGGTTCCCTATGGGGTCGTGTTGCAGGGACCAGATGAAGTGATGGCTCTCTGAGGAGATCACTGTCTCCTGCTGGGACGAGATGAAACCACTCAGACCGTCAAATGACGTGTTGGACAGAAACCTGCAGGGAGGGCGGGGGGGCAGAGAAAACAGATGAAGTTATAGGATAAGGGTGAATGTGAGGCTTAGATTTCAGGGTTAGGCCAGAACAGAAAACCACTCAGTGGAGTAGGACTGTATTCTGGTCATGCATCTCAATCAAATCATATCATTCTTTACACCTGTATTCACCTTGAGGGTATTTCGACTAAACCTCTGCATCAGACAGCATTGTATTATCATCAGACAGCATTGTATTATCATCAGACAGCATTGTATTAGCATCAGACAGCATTGTATTAGCATCAGACAGCGTTGTATTATCATCAGATAGCATTGTATTAGCATCAGACAGCATTGTATTAGCATCAGACAGCGTTGTATTAGCATCAGACATCAATGTATTAGCATCAGACAGCATTGTATTAGCATCAGACAGCATTGTATTAGCATCAGACAGCGTTGTATTAGCATCAGACAGCATTGTATTAGCATCAGACAGCATTGTATTAGCATCGGACAGCATTGTATTAGCATCAGACAGCGTTGTATTAGCATCAGACAGCATTGTATTAGCATCAGACAGCGTTGTATTAGCATCAGACAGCATTGTATTAGCATCAGACAGCGTTGTATTAGCATCAGACAGCGTTGTATTAGCATCAGACAGCATTGTATTAGCATCAGACAGCGTTGTATTAGCATCAGACAGCATTGTATTAGCATCAGACAGCATTGTATTAGCATCAGACAGCATTGTATTAGCATCAGACAGCATTGTATTAGCATCAGACAGCGTTGTATTAGCATCAGACAGCATTGTATTAGCATCAGACAGCATTGTATTAGCATCAGACAGCATTGTATTAGCATCAGACAGCATTGTATTAGCATCAGACAGCATTGTATTAGCATCAGACAGCATTGTATTAGCATCAGACAGCATTGTATTAGCATCGGACAGCATTGTATTAGCATCAGACAGCATTGTATTAGCATCAGACAGCATTGTATTAGCATCAGACAGCATTGTATTAGTCAGACAGCGTTGTATTAGCATCAGACAGCATTTTATTAGCATCAGACAGCATTGTATTAGCTAATCTAAACCTAGCTCCGGGGATGAGCTCTAAACAGCACAAGGCAGGCTCATTCTGTGCTCTTTTGGCCTGAGCCCCGATGCCAGGACAGGCAAAGAGGGGGTTCTCCAGATCTGACTGGAGATATCTCTATCAGGGGGTCAGACATTCTCCAGATCTGACTGGAGATATCTCTATCTGGAGATTAGGGCGGCAGGTAGCTTAGTGGGTAAGAGCGTTGTGCCAGTAACCGAAAGGTCGCTGGTTCTAATCCCCGAGCTGACTAGGTGAAAAATCTGTCGATGTGCCCTTAAGCAAGGCACTTAACCCTAATTGCTCCTGTAAGTCGCTCTGGATAAGAGCGTCTGCTAAATGACTAAAATGTAAAATGTAGATAGTAAGGGGGATCTCAGCTCTCTCTGGTTACTGTTGTTGTTGGCGTTTTATAAGAGACGTACAGTATTTCCCCTAGGTTATGTATTAACAGGTATTGAACAATACAGAGCTTTTGTCCTGAACCATTCACTAGGATTAAATCACCACAATCATCTTTAATAATGCTTATAGGAGTAGTGAAGCAGCATCAGTACTGTACCTGGCCAGATATTTCCCTGAGGTCATGATCCTGCTCTGGCTGCTCTGTGTATCCATGCAGTTGGTGATGGAGGGGATGAGGGCTAGCTCAGGGGAGCGGTACGCAGCTGACCCCACCACCCGGGCCACGAGCTCCAGCCCATCCTGGACGTAATGATCGAGGGAGGGAGCCCCCATCCTGCCGTGGGCCAGCAGACCTGCCGGCAGCCCCTCGGTCCTCAGCTCCTCCAAGTCCTGCGTGTCCCCCAACACCCAGTGGTACTCTGGCAGCATCAGGCCCAGCTTGGCCACCACGCTAAAGATCCTCTTGATGTCCCGGATGTCGCAGCCGAATGTGACCACCGTGGACGTGGACTTCTTGATGGACTCCAGGTATCCCTGCAGAGAGGTGTAGAAGTCAGCCTTGGAGACAGAGCTGTTGGGGTGAGATCCAGAGGAGGTACTGGAGGTGGTGATGTTGACCACAGAGCCCAGGTGGAACTTAGTGTTGTTACGGAGACGAACCAGGAAGCTGGAGACGTTCCACTCCTGACAGAGCAGGAGGCTGACGTCATACCAGCTGTTGATCACCAACAGGGAGTAGAGCAGCTCCACCTGGGGCAGGGCCGGGTTATGCATCGGCATCTGGAAATGGAGAGGGTTCTGAAAGGAGGGAGAGCGGGAGATATATATATACAGTGCCTTCAGAAAGTATTCATACCCCTTTATTTATTCCACATTTTGTTGTTACAGCCTGAATTGAAAATTGATTAAAAATATATATAATCTCACCCATCTACACACAATACCCCAAAGTGACAAAGTGACCATTTTCAGGTCTTGCCATAGATTTTCAAGTAGATTTGAGTCAAAACTGTAACTAGGCCACTCAGGAACATTCACGGTCTTCTTGGTAAGCAACTCCAGTGTAGATTTGGCCTTGTGTTTTAGGTTATTGTCCTGCTGAAAGGTCAACTTGTCTCCCAGTGTTGGTGGAAATCAGACTGAACCAGGTTTTCCTCTAGGATTTTGCCTGTGCTCAGCTCCATTACTTTTCTTTTTTATCCTGAAAAACTCCCCAGTCCTTAACGATTACAAAAATACCCATAACATGATGCAGCCACCACTATGCTTGAGAATATGCAGAGTGGTACTCAGTAATGTGTTGTATTAGATTTGCCCCAAACATAACACTTTGCATTCAGGACAAAAAATTTATTGCTTTTCCAAAATGTTTGCAGTGTTACTTTACTGCCTTGTTGCAAACAGGATTTATGTTTACGAATTTTGTTATTCTGTACAGGCTTCCTTCTTTTCACTCTGTCATTTAGGTTAGTATTATGGACTAACTACAATGTTGTTGATCCATCCTCAGTTTTCACCTATCAGAGCCATTAAACGGCATGCATGTATTTTATTTTGATCACTGTTTGTAGCTGAAAAGACACAGTGGACACAGTGAACACAGTGGACACAGTGGACACAGTGGACAATAGACATAAAGAGTTTTTAAGGAGACATACAAAATAGTCTGCTGAAACTCTTGAGGTCTACTTGGATATATATGGCCATAAGTATACCTTCAAATTAGTAGATAAGGGTATTTCAGCCACACCCGTTGCTGACAGTTGTATACAATCGAGCACACAGCCATGCAATCTCCATAGACAAGCATTGGCAGTAGAATGGCCCGTACTGAAGAGCTCAGTGACTTTCAACGTGGCATCGACATAGGATGCCACCTTTCCAACAAGTCAGTTCGTTAAATTTCTTGCACTGTTAAAGCTGCCCCGGTCAACTTTAAGTGCTGTTATTGTGAAGTGGAAACGTCTAGGAGCAACAACGGCTCAGCCATAAACTTCTGACCCACTGGAATTGTGATACAGTGAATTCTAAGTGAAATAATCTGTCTGTAAACAATTGTTGGGAAAATGACTTGTGTCATGCACAAAGTAGATGTCCTAACCGACTTGCCAAAACTATAGTTTGTTAACAAGAAATGTGTGGAGTGGTTGAAAAACGAGTTTTTATGACTCCAACCTTAGTGTATGTAAACTTCCGACTTCAAAGTGTACATCAAACACATGGTTTCCAGTTGTTCTGTTCCGGCCATTATTATTAGCCGTTCTCCCCTCAGCAGCCTCCTGAGGTATACATAATATTTGTGGTGATTTCTGTCAGCACGATGCCTGGAAGCATCCACATGAGAAGGACTTTACTTTTTATTCCGCCAGACATAAATACCTATTTTTCTAGAATATACTACTTTCTAACCAAACACAGTCTTGTGATATTGGTATCATGTGTTTGTCGGACCATTCCCAGGTCAGCATAGTAATTGACCCATCTAACAGAAGGTGGCGGTTAAACCATATGCTATTCAACACACCTGAATTTACTGCCTTTTTAAAGAAACTATGGAATCTCTATATGGAGAATAATGACTGCCCAACGTGTCTCCTTCAATCATTTGTGAAGCAAATTAGTTTAATTTAATTTAAATAGTTTGAGAGGGAATATTATTTCCTATGTCACAGCTAAAAGAAATAAAACATTTCAACTACAGTTGGACTTAAGAGTTAAAAGTAAGGCAACTTGATGATTAATTTAATCTCAGCTCGTTACCTGTATAAAAGACACCTGGGAGCCAGAAATCTTTCTCTGATTGAGAGGGGGTCAAATACTTATTTCCCTCATTGTATTTGTTTATTCATTATTTGATGAAACATTGAATTTGGCCTTACTGCTATTAGCCCATAGAAACGCATTGAATGACAGCTTTATACATCAATAAACAGATAGTCCCCTAAAAAATCTAAAATACGTTTTTTTCTGAAGTTTGTGTCCTATGTCTGAGATATATAAGAAAGATCAGGAAACTATATATATATCTATATATTTTTTTTTTGTATTTAACCCCTTATTTTAGGCACTAAACTACAGTATCTCCATATATACTTACATTCACTTTTTAAACGGGTACCGGGCTACCTTCAGACTAGTCTTGTGAAGCTGGTGTGCATCCCAGAGCAAACCGACAACACCATTGTGTTCGTGAGAGTCTCATCTTTCCATAGAGGGGTCACGCTACAGATGTTTTCCTGAGAAGACCGATTTTGGGGATGTCTCATGGTCTGACAAACACCAATCTAGACCACAACACTTTCACCCAGTTCTCCTCTGAATCATTCAGATGTTCATTGGCAAACTTCAGACGGCCCTGTATATGTGCTTTCTTGAGCAGGGGGACCTTGCGGGTGCTGCAGGATTTCAGTCCTTCACGGCGTAGTGTGTTACCAATTGTTTTCTTGGTGACTATGGTCCCAGCTGCCTTGAGATCATTGACAAACACCGCTCTAGCTCTGCCACCTTTCACCTCAGAAGTGCGACATCTGCGGATACGGTATATAGCTTGAACTGAAAGATTTTGATGGGGATTTTTTATTATTATGCTAATTAGGTTGCCGCGGGGACATCAACTCTAGTTAATTACCAAGAAGTTTATTAGTGATTGGTTTGACATCCAGGTCGCTGCTGTGTTTTAATGCGGTGATTGGTTTGATGACCGGGGGGGGCCTCGTTTTGGTCAATAGAAGATCGATAGAAAAACTATTAATAACCCCACATCCCCTAGCTGGTCTGGTCGGTCCCTCCACTGGGTGAAAAGTATCAGGGGATATCTTTACATGACATATTTTTTACATTGTCCAATGCATATTTAGAGTTGTGTGGATATGCACCACATCCTGACATTCTCAATCCAGATGTCTTTTAGATATACACTGAGTGTACAAAACATTAAGAACACCTTCCCAAGAACAGCCTGAATTCGTCGGGTCATGGACTCTACAAAGGTGTCGAAAGCGTTCCACAGGGATGCTGGCCCATGTTGACTCCCAACGCTTCCCACAGTTGTGTCAAGTTGGCTGGATGTCCTTTGGGTGGTGGACCGTTCTTGATACACACGGGAAAACTGTTGAGCGTGAAAAACCCAGATGTGCCTGGCACCTACTATCATACCCTGTTCAAAGGCACTTCAATATTTTGTCTTGCCCATTCACCCTCTGAATGGCACACATACACAATCCATGTCTCAATTGTCTCAAGGCTTAAAAATCCTTATTTTACCTGTCTCCTCCCCTTCATCTACACTGATTGAAGTGGATTTAACAAGTGACATCAATAAGGGATCATAGCTTTCACCTGGTCAGTCTACGTCATGGAAAGTTGTTTTGTACACTCAGTGTATATGATATTGTGATTACTCTGAATATCACACGTGGACATTTCCTATGGCCGGATACTCATTCAATATCCTGAGATACACTATATATACAAAAGTATGTGGACACCCCTGAAGTGGAAACGTCTAGGAGCAACAACGGCTCAGCAGGGAAGTGGTAGGCCACACAAGCTCACAGAACGGGACCACCGAGTGCTGAAGCGCGTAGTGTGTAGAAATCATCTGTCCTCAGTTGCAACACTCACTACCAAGTTCCTAACCGCCTCTGGAAGCAACATTCGTTGGGAGCTTCATGAAAATGGGTTTCCATGGCCGAGCATCCGCATACAAGCCTTAGATCACCATGCGCAATGCCAAGCGTCGGCTGGAGTGGTGTAAAGCTCACTGCCATTGGACTCTGGAGCAGTGGAAACACGTTCTCTGGAGTGATGAATCACGCTTCACCATCTGGCAGTCCGACGGACATATCTGGGTTTAGCGGATGCCAGGAGAACGCTACCTGCCCGAATGCATAGTGCCAACTGTAAAGTTTGGTGGAGGAGGAATAATGGTCTGGGGCTGTTTTTCATGATTTGGGCTAGGCCCCTTAGTTCTAGTGAAGGGAAATCTTAAAGCTACAGCATACAATTACATTCTAGACGATTCTGTGCTTCCAACTTTGTGGCAACAGTTTAGGGAAGGCCATTTCCTGTTTCAGCATGACAATGCCCCCGTGCACAAAGCAATGTCTATACAGAAATGGTTTGTCGAGATCGGTGTGGAAGAACTTGACTGGCCTGCACAGAGCCCTGACCTCAACCCCATCGAACACCTTTGGGATGAATTGGAACGCCAACTGCGAGCCAGGACTAATCGCCCAACATCAGTGCACGACCTCACTAATGCTCTTGTGGCTGAATTGAAGCAAGTCCCTGCAGCAATGTTCCAACATCTAGTGGAAAGCCTTCCCAGAAGAGTGGAGGCTGTTATAGCAGCAAAGGGGGGACCAACTCCATATTAATGCCCATGATTTTGGAATGAGATGTTGGACGAGCAGGTGTCCACATACTGTTGGTCATGTAGTGTATGTGACATCCTCTCTCTTCATGTTGACAAATACTGACTGTATACATCGCAACATTTTTACCCCCTATCAAGCCTCAAGGTGACAGCTAACGTTTTAAAACATGTTAAATGTGTTAAATGTCTTAAAACGTGTTAAATAAATACAATTTATATTTAGCAAAGATTGGCCTACATTTCCATCTTTCCAGAAAACATGTTGTGATTGGAGCTCTGGATTAGCTATGCTGCATTTTTTAACAGAAATAGCAACTTGGATTAAATATGACGATTTTTTTTGCTTTTCATTGCCTTGTAGCCTATTACTGAATATGGTGCAATATGTATGCTTAAATACGTCATCTTCATGTAAAGAAGCATGATGATTTTCAGTGCTTGAACAGGTAAAATAATTTGGACGCTGGACATTGATCATGAGTCAGATTTAGTTTGATCTGACATATGAGGATGAATATTACATATCATGTAAGAATATCTACTGAAATAATGCATTTTGGGAGAAATATGGATCAATAAATGATCAGGTAATGACTACAAATATGATACATTTCTGAAAGTATGTGGATTTGTTCATGCCTGTGTATAAAGGCTTAGATATGTCAGCTTGTTGACACATACCCTTTCCATTAGAATTTTCTACAAATATGTAAGCGGGTGCACATGCATCAGGGGCAGGTCTTTAAGGGATCTCTCCACAGATATCTCCCTGGATTCATACGGTAGCAGGGAGATTTGAAGGGATCTCTCCACACATATCTCCCTGGACTCATACGGTAGCAGGGAGATTTGAAGGGATCTCTCCACACATATCTCCCTGGACTCATACGGTAGCAGGGAGATTTCTGAGGTCTGGACTGGATGAAATGAACATGCATGTCTACTCCTTATATCTAATAAAATATCATATATAGATAAAGATATCCTCTGATACTGCTCCAGAGTAGATCTGGGTTCAAATAGTGTTTGAAATAATTTCAAAAACTGCATCTAGGCTTGATTGCGCTTGCCTGGCCCAATGAAACCAATAGAATAATCACAAAACTGCAAACCCTGCTCATTTGCCACTCTGGGTAGACTCAAGCAAATGCTCATAGTAAATTTGAAAAATGTCTAATAGTATTTTGAACACAGGTCTGCTCCAGAGAGGCTTGATGATGAGCAGAGTGAGGTGGTCTCTCCAGAGAAGATAAGCTGGTGGTCTGGTCTCTCTAGAGAAGATGAGCTGGTGGTCTAATCTCTCCAGAGAAGAAGAGCTGGTGGTCTGTTTTTTCCAGAGAAGATGAGCTGGTATTCTGGTCTCTCCAGAGAAGAAGAGCTGGTGGTCTGTTTTTTCCAGAGAAGAAGAGCTGGTGGTCTGGTTTTTCCAGAGAAGAAGAGCTGGTGTTCTGGTCTCTCCAGAAGGACAGGATGAGATGCTTCTTGAGGCTGAATAATTTCCCCATGGTGCTTGGGATATAGTGAAGTCTACTTCCTGTAATTGACAGACAGAAAACAGGCTAATCTACTCACACTAAAGAAGAAGCTCTTCATCTCTTCATGGATTAATCTCCAAAATATCAAAACAAAGACAGGACTTCCTGCCAGTTTAGCAGCATTTTAAAATATATGTTCCAAATGACCTGATAGTCCCTGGGTCCTGTTCATTACAGTAGTTGTTAAACGGAAGTAAACAGACTGAAACAGGGAGGTAGTATGCGGAAATTGTACAATAAGTTTAGTTCATTTTGGTTTTCCGTTGCAAAACATTTTGCTTGGTCCGGAGGCTCCGTACGGAGGGTGTGACGCAATTGCGTAGCATGCGGAGGCTTGCAGAGGCCAAATCAAGCTCCACACCGCATCGCCGTGCGACCCACACATGTTGTAACAAGGAGGGCTCTGTGTACTGTAGCTCCGTATAGCGCCGCGTTGACATGATTGGTTGACGGTAGGTGGGGGCGGTACGTCCTGTATAAACAAAAATCACCATAATGGAATCACTATGGAATGTAAACTTCAAGAGGATTTTTTGTAGCCTTGGTCCCAGATCTATTTGTGCTTTTTTGCCAACACATGATGTATTGTTTTGCATGACAATGACAGCAATAGAGTTGGTAGAGGAGCACTAACAGACCTGGGACCAGGGCACATTTCCCCCCAAAGCAAGTGTTTGCTACTTCCTGTCCTGTTGAATGATTTGACAATGATCTAACAGATTGACAATGATCTGACAGATTGACAATGATCTAACCAAAATATTAGCCCTGCAGTGAGTATTAAAGTCTGACAGATACAGTCAGTAACCAGAATATTAGTCCTGCGGTGAGCATTACAGTCTGACAGATACAGTCAGTAACCAGAATATTAGCCCTGTGGTGAGTATTACAGTCTGATGGATACAGTCAGTAACCAGAATATTAGCCCTGCAGTGAGTATTAAAGTCTGACAGATACAGTCAGTAACCAGAATATTAGTCCTGCAGTGAGTATTACAGTCTGACAGATACAGTCAGTAACCAGAATATTAGCCCTGCGGTGAGTATTACAGTCTGACAGATACAGTCAGTAACCAGAATATTAGTCCTGCAGTGAGTATTACAGTCTGACAGATACAGTCAGTAACCAGAATATTAGCCCTGCAGTGAGTATTACAGTCTGACAGACACAGTCAGTAACCAGAATATTAGTCCTGCAGTGAGTATTACAGTCTGACAGATACAGTCAGTAACCAGAATATTAGCCCTGTGGTGAGTATTACAGTCTGATGGATACAGTCAGTAACCAGAATATTAGCCCTGCTGTCAGTATTACAGTCTGATGGATACAGTCAGTAACCAGAATATTAGCCCTGCAGTGAGTATTACAGTCTGACAGATACAGTCAGTAACCAGAATATTAGCCCTGCAGTGAGTATTACAGTCTGACAGATACAGTAAGTAATCAGAATATTAGCCCTGCAGTGAGTATTACAGTCTGATGGATACAGTCAGTAACCAGAATATTAGCCCGGCAGTGAGTATTACAGTCTGACAGATACCGTCAGTAACCAGAATATTAGCCCTGTGGTGAGAATTACAGTCTGACAGATACAGTCAGTAACCAGAATATTAGCCCTGCAGTGAGTATTACAGTCTGACAGATACAGTCAGTAACCAGAATATTAGCCCTGCAGTGAGCATTACAGTCTGACAGATACAGTCAGTAACCAGAATATTAGCCCGGCAGTGAGTATTACAGTCTGACAGATACAGTCAGTAACCAGAATATTAACCCTGCGGTGAGTATTACAGTCTGACAGATACAGTCAGTAACCAGAATATTAGCCCTGTGGTGAGAATTACCGTCTGACAGATACAGTCAGTAACCAGAATATTAGCCCTGCAGTGAGCATTACAGTCTGACAGATACAGTCAGTAACCAGAATATTAGCCCTGCAGTGAGCATTACAGTCTGACAGATACAGTCAGTAACCAGAATATTAACCCTGCGGTGAGCATTACAGTCTGATGGATACAGTCAGTAACCAGAATATTAACCCTGCGGTGAGCATTACAGTCTGACAGATACAGTCAGTAACCAGAATATTAGTCCTGCGGTGAGTATTACAGTCTGATGGATACAGTCAGTAACCAGAATATTAACCCTGCGGTGAGCATTACAGTCTGACAGATACAGTCAGTAACCAGAATATTAGCCCTGTGGTGAGAATTACCGTCTGACAGATACAGTCAGTAACCAGAATATTAGCCCTGCAGTGAGCATTACAGTCTGACAGATACAGTCAGTAACCAGAATATTAGCCCTGCAGTGAGCATTACAGTCTGACAGATACAGTCAGTAACCAGAATATTAACCCTGCGGTGAGCATTACAGTCTGATGGATACAGTCAGTAACCAGAATATTAACCCTGCGGTGAGCATTACAGTCTGACAGATACAGTCAGTAACCAGAATATTAGTCCTGCGGTGAGTATTACAGTCTGATGGAAACAGTCAGTAACCAGAATATTAACCCTGCGGTGAGCATTACAGTCTGACAGATACAGTCAGCAACCGGAATATTAGTCCTGCGGTGAGCATTACAGTCTGACAGATACAGTCAGTAACCAGAATATTAGCCCTGCGGTGAGTATTACAGTCTGACAGATACAGTCAGTAACCAGAATATTAGCCCGGCAGTGAGCATTACAGTCTGACAGATACAGTCAGTAACCAGAATATTAACCCTGCGGTGAGCATTACAGTCTGATGGATACAGTCAGTAACCAGAATATTAACCCTGCGGTGAGCATTACAGTCTGACCGATACAGTCAGTAACCAGAATATTAGCCCTGCGGTGAGTATTACAGTCTGACAGATACAGTCAGCAACCAGAATATTAGTCCTGCGGTGAGCATTACAGTCTGACAGATACAGTCAGTAACCAGAATATTAGCCCTGCAGTGAGCATTACAGTCTGACAGATACAGTCAGTAACCAGAATATTAGTCCTGCGGTGAGCATTACAGTCTGACAGATACAGTCAGTAACCAGAATATTAGTCCTGCGGTGAGCATTACAGTCTGACAGATACAGTCAGTAACCAGAATATTAGTCCTGCAGTGAGCATTACAGTCTGACAGATACAGTCAGTAACCAGAATATTAGCCCTGCAGTGAGTATTACAGTCTGACAGATACAGTCAGTAACCAGAATATTAGCCCTGCGGTGAGTATTACAGTCTGACAGATACAGTCAGTAACCAGAATATTAGCCCTGCTGTCAGTATTACAGTCTGATGGATACAGTCAGTAACCAGAATATTAGCCCTGCAGTGAGCATTACAGTCTGACAGATACAGTCAGTAACCAGAATATTAGCCCGGCAGTGAGTATTACAGTCTGACAGATACAGTCAGTAACCAGAATATTAACCCTGCGGTGAGTATTACAGTCTGACAGATACAGTCAGTAACCAGAATATTAGCCCTGTGGTGAGAATTACCGTCTGACAGATACAGTCAGTAACCAGAATATTAGCCCTGCAGTGAGCATTACAGTCTGACAGATACAGTCAGTAACCAGAATATTAACCCTGCGGTGAGCATTACAGTCTGATGGATACAGTCAGTAACCAGAATATTAACCCTGCGGTGAGCATTACAGTCTGACAGATACAGTCAGTAACCAGAATATTAGTCCTGCGGTGAGTATTACAGTCTGATGGATACAGTCAGTAACCAGAATATTAACCCTGCGGTGAGCATTACAGTCTGACAGATACAGTCAGTAACCGGAATATTAGTCCTGCGGTGAGCATTACAGTCTGACAGATACAGTCAGTAACCAGAATATTAGCCCTGTGGTGAGAATTACCGTCTGACAGATACAGTCAGTAACCAGAATATTAGCCCTGCGGTGAGTATTACAGTCCGACAGATACAGTCAGTAACCAGAATATTAGCCCTGCTGTCAGTATTACAGTCTGATGGATACAGTCAGTAACCAGAATATTAGCACTGCAGTGAGCATTACAGTCTGACAGATACAGTCAGTAACCAAAATATTAGCCCTGCAGTGAGCATTACAGTCTGACAGATACAGTCAGTAACCAGAATATTAGCCCTGCAGTGAGCATTACAGTCTGACAGATACAGTCAGTAACCAGAATATTAGCCCTGCGGTGAGTATTACAGTCTGACAGATACAGTTAGTAACCAGAATATTAGCCCTGCGGTGAGTATTACAGTCTGACAGATACAGTCAGTAACCAGAATATTAGCCCTGCAGTGAGCATTACAGTCTGACAGATACAGTCAGTAACCAGAATATTAACCCTGCGGTGAGCATTACAGTCTGATGGATACAGTCAGTAACCAGAATATTAACCCTGCGGTGAGCATTACAGTCTGACAGATACAGTCAGTAACCAGATTATTAGTCCTGCGGTGAGTATTACAGTCTGATGGATACAGTCAGTAACCAGAATATTAACCCTGCGGTGAGCATTACAGTCTGACAGATACAGTCAGTAACCGGAATATTAGTCCTGCGGTGAGCATTACAGTCTGACAGATACAGTCAGTAACCAGAATATTAGCCCTGCGGTGAGTATTACAGTCTGACAGATACAGTCAGTAACCAGAATATTAGCCCGGCAGTGAGCATTACAGTCTGACAGATACAGTCAGTAACCAGAATATTAACCCTGCGGTGAGCATTACAGTCTGATGGATACAGTCAGTAACCAGAATATTAACCCTGCGGTGAGCATTACAGTCTGACCGATACAGTCAGTAACCAGAATATTAGCCCTGCGGTGAGTATTACAGTCTGACAGATACAGTCAGTAACCAGAATATTAGTCCTGCGGTGAGCATTACAGTCTGACAGATACAGTCAGTAACCAGAATATTAGCCCTGCAGTGAGCATTACAGTCTGACAGATACAGTCAGTAACCAGAATATTAGTCCTGCGGTGAGCATTACAGTCTGACAGATACAGTCAGTAACCAGAATATTAGTCCTGCGGTGAACATTACAGTCTGACAGATACAGTCAGTAACCAGAATATTAGTCCTGCGGTGAGCATTACAGTCTGACAGATACAGTCAGTAACAAGAATATTAGTCCTGCGGTGAGCATTACAGTCTGACAGATACAGTCAGTAACCAGAATATTAGCCCTGCGGTGAGTATTACAGTCTGACAGATACAGTCAGTAACCAGAATATTAGCCCTGCGGTGAGTATTACAGTCTGACAGATACAGTCAGTAACCAGAATATTAGCCCTGCTGTCAGTATTACAGTCTGACAGATACAGTCAGTAACCAGAATATTAGCCCTGCGGTGAGTATTACAGTCTGACAGATACAGTCAGTAACCAGAATATTAGCCCGGCAGTGAGCATTACAGTCTGACAGATACAGTCAGTAACCAGAATATTAGCCCTGCAGTGAGTATTACAGTCTGACAGATACAGTCAGTAACCAGAATATTAACCCTGCGGTGAGTATTACAGTCTGACAGATACAGTCAGTAACCAGAATATTAGCCCTGCGGTGAGTATTACAGTCTGACAGATACAGTCAGTAACCAGAATATTAGCCCTGTGGTGAGAATTACCGTCTGACAGATACAGTCAGTAACCAGAATATTAGCCCTGCAGTGAGCATTACAGTCTGACAGATACAGTCAGTAACCAGAATATTAGCCCTGCAGTGAGCATTACAGTCTGACAGATACAGTCAGTAACCAGAATATTAACCCTGCGGTGAGCATTACAGTCTGATGGATACAGTCAGTAACCAGAATATTAGTCCTGCGGTGAGTATTACAGTCTGATGGATACAGTCAGTAACCAGAATATTAACCCTGCGGTGAGCATTACAGTCTGACAGATACAGTCAGTAACCGGAATATTAGTCCTGTGGTGAGCATTACAGTCTGACAGATACAGTCAGTAACCAGAATATTAGCCCTGCAGTGAGTATTACAGTCTGACAGATACAGTCAGTAACCAGAATATTAGCCCTGCAGTGAGCATTACAGTCTGACAGATACAGTCAGTAACCAGAATATTAGCCCGGCAGTGAGTATTACAGTCTGACAGATACAGTCAGTAACCAGAATATTAACCCTGCGGTGAGTATTACAGTCTGACAGATACAGTCAGTAACCAGAATATTAGCCCTGTGGTGAGAATTACCGTATGACAGATACAGTCAGTAACCAGAATATTAGCCCTGCAGTGAGCATTACAGTCTGACAGATACAGTCAGTAACCAGAATATTAGCCCTGCAGTGAGCATTACAGTCTGACAGATACAGTCAGTAACCAGAATATTAACCCTGCGGTGAGCATTACAGTCTGATGGATACAGTCAGTAACCAGAATATTAACCCTGCGGTGAGCATTACAGTCTGACAGATACAGTCAGTAACCAGAATATTAGTCCTGCGGTGAGTATTACAGTCTGATGGATACAGTCAGTAACCAGAATATTAACCCTGTGGTGAGCATTACAGTCTGACAGATACAGTCAGTAACCGGAATATTAGTCCTGCGGTGAGCATTACAGTCTGACAGATACAGTCAGTAACCAGAATATTAGCCCTGTGGTGAGAATTACCGTCTGACAGATACAGTCAGTAACCAGAATTTTAGCCCTGCAGTGAGCATTACAGTCTGACAGATACAGTCAGTAACCAGAATATTAGCCCTGCAGTGAGCATTACAGTCTGACAGATACAGTCAGTAACCAGAATATCAACCCTGCGGTGAGCATTACAGTCTGATGGATACAGTCAGTAACCAGAATATTAGTCCTGCGGTGAGTATTACAGTCTGATGGATACAGTCAGTAACCAGAATATTAACCCTGCGGTGAGCATTACAGTCTGACAGATACAGTCAGTAACCGGAATATTAGTCCTGCGGTGAGCATTACAGTCTGACAGATACAGTCAGTAACCAGAATATTAGCCCTGCGGTGAGTATTACAGTCTGACAGATACAGTCAGTAACCAGAATATTAGCCCTGTGGTGAGAATTACCGTCTGACAGATACAGTCAGTAACCAGAATATTAGCCCTGCAGTGAGCATTACAGTCTGACAGATACAGTCAGTAACCAGAATATTAGCCCTGCAGTGAGCATTACAGTCTGACAGATACAGTCAGTAACCAGAATATTAACCCTGCGGTGAGCATTACAGTCTGATGGATACAGTCAGTAACCAGAATATTAACCCTGCGGTGAGCATTACAGTCTGACAGATACAGTCAGTAACCAGAATATTAGTCCTGCGGTGAGTATTACAGTCTGATGGATACAGTCAGTAACCAGAATATTAACCCTGCGGTGAGCATTACAGTCTGACAGATACAGTCAGTAACCGGAATATTAGTCCTGCGGTGAGCATTACAGTCTGACAGATACAGTCAGTAACCAGAATATTAGCCCTGTGGTGAGAATTACCGTCTGACAGATACAGTCAGTAACCAGAATATTAGCCCTGCAGTGAGCATTACAGTCTGACAGATACAGTCAGTAACCAGAATATTAACCCTGCGGTGAGCATTACAGTCTGATGGATACAGTCAGTAACCAGAATATTAACCCTGCGGTGAGCATTACAGTCTGACAGATACAGTCAGTAACCAGAATATTAGTCCTGCGGTGAGTATTACAGTCTGATGGATACAGTCAGTAACCAGAATATTAACCCTGCGGTGAGCATTACAGTCTGACAGATACAGTCAGTAACCGGAATATTAGTCCTGCGGTGAGCATTACAGTCTGACAGATACAGTCAGTAACCAGAAAATTAGCCCTGCGGTGAGTATTACAGTCTGACAGATACAGTCAGTAACCAGAATATTAGCCCGTTAGTGAGCATTACAGTCTGACAGATACAGTCAGTAACCAGAATATTAACCCTGCGGTGAGCATTACAGTCTGATGGATACAGTCAGTAACCAGAATATTAACCCTGCGGTGAGCATTACAGTCTGACCGATACAGTCAGTAACCAGAATATTAGCCCTGCGGTGAGTATTACAGTCTGACAGATACAGTCAGTAACCAGAATATTAGTCCTGCGGTGAGCATTACAGTCTGACAGATACAGTCAGTAACCAGAATATTAGCCCTGCAGTGAGCATTACAGTCTGACAGATACAGTCAGTAACCAGAATATTAGTCCTGCGGTGAGCATTACAGTCTGACAGATACAGTCAGTAACCAGAATATTAGTCCTGCGGTGAGCATTACAGTCTGACAGATACAGTCAGTAACCAGAATATTAGTCCTGCGGTGAGCATTACAGTCTGACAGATACAGTCAGTAACCAGAATATTAGCCCTGGGGTGAGTATTACAGTCTGACAGATACAGTCAGTAACCAGAATATTAGCCCTGCGGTGAGTATTACAGTCTGACAGATACAGTCAGTAACCAGAATATTAGCCCTGCTGTCAGTATTACAGTCTGATGGATACAGTCAGTAACCAGAATATTAGCCCTGCAGTGAGCATTACAGTCTGACAGATACAGTCAGTAACCAGAATATTAGCCCGGCAGTGAGTATTACAGTCTGACAGATACAGTCAGTAACCAGAATATTAACCCTGCGGTGATTATTACAGTCTGACAGATACAGTCAGTAACCAGAATATTAGCCCTTGTGGTGAGAATTACCGTCTGACAGATACAGTCAGCAACCAGAATATTAGCCCTGCAGTGAGCATTACAGTCTGACAGATACAGTCAGTAACCAGAATATTAGCCCTGCAGTGAGCATTACAGTCTGACAGATACAGTCAGTAACCAGAATATTAACCCTGCGGTGAGCATTACAGTCTGATGGATACAGTCAGTAACCAGAATATTAACCCTGCGGTGAGCATTACAGTCTGACAGATACAGTCAGTAACCAGAATATTAGTTCTGCGGTGAGTATTACAGTCTGATGGATACAGTCAGTAACCAGAATATTAACCCTGCGGTGAGCATTACAGTCTGACAGATACAGTCAGTAACCGGAATATTAGTCCTGCAGTGAGCATTACAGACTGACAGATACAGTCAGTAACCAGAATATTAGCCCTGTGGTGAGAATTACCGTCTGACAGATACAGTCAGTAACCAGAATATTAGCCCTGCAGTGAGCATTACAGTCTGACAGATACAGTCAGTAACCAGAATATTAGCCCTGCAGTGAGCATTACAGTCTGACAGATACAGTCAGTAACCAGAATATTAACCCTGCGGTGAGCATTACAGTCTGATGGATACAGTCAGTAACCAGAATATTAACCCTGCGGTGAGCATTACAGTCTGACAGATACAGTCAGTAACCAGAATATTAGTCCTGCGGTGAGTATTACAGTCTGATGGATACAGTCAGTAACCACAATATATTAACCCTGCGGTGAGCATTACAGTCTGACAGATACAGTCAGTAACCGGAATATTAGTCCTGCGGTGAGCATTACAGTCTGACAGATAGGGTCAGCAACCAGAATATTAGCCCTGCGGTGAGTATTACAGTCTGACAGATACAGTCAGTAACCAGAATATTAGCCCGGCAGTGAGCATTACAGTCTGACAGATACAGTCAGTAACCAGAATATTAACCCTGCGGTGAGCATTACAGTCTGATGGATACAGTCAGTAACCAGAATATTAACCCTGCGGTGAGCATTACAGTCTGACCGATACAGTCAGTAACCAGAATATTAGCCCTGCGGTGAGTATTACAGTCTGACAGATACAGTCAGTAACCAGAATATTAGTCCTGCGGTGAGCATTACAGTCTGACAGATACAGTCAGTAACCAGAATATTAGCCCTGCAGTGAGCATTACAGTCTGACAGATACAGTCAGTAACCAGAATATTAGTCCTGCGGTGAGCATTACAGTCTGACAGATACAGTCAGTAACCAGAATATTAGTCCTGCGGTGAGCATTACAGTCTGACAGATACAGTCAGTAACCAGAATATTAGCCCTGCAGTGAGCATTACAGTCTGACAGATACAGTCAGTAACCAGAATATTAGCCCTGCAGTGAGCATTACAGTCTGACAGATACAGTCAGTAACCAGAATATTAACCCTGCGGTGAGCATTACAGTCTGACAGATACAGTCAGTAACCAGAATATTAGTCCTGCGGTGAGCATTACAGTCTGACAGATACAGTCAGTAACCAGAATATTAGCCCTGCGGTGAGTATTACAGTCTGACAGATACAGTCAGTAACCAGAATATAAGCCCTGCGGTGAGTATTACAGTCTGACAGATACAGTCAGTAACCAGTATATTAGCCCTGCTGTCAGTATTACAGTCTGATGGATACAGTTAGTAACCAGAATATTAGCACTGCAGTGAGCATTACAGTCTGACAGATACAGTCAGTAACCAGAATATTAGCCCTGCAGTGAGCATTACAGTCTGACAGATACAGTCAGTAACCAGATTATTAGCCCTGCAGTGAGCATTACAGTCTGACAGATACAGTCAGTAACCAGAATATTAGCCCTGCGGTGAGTATTACAGTCTGACAGATACAGTCAGTAACCAGAATATTAGCCCTGCGGTGAGTATTACAGTCTGACAGATACAGTCAGTAACCAGAATATTAGCCCTGCAGTGAGCATTACAGTCTGACAGATACAGTCAGTAACCAGAATATTAGTCCTGCGGTGAGTATTACAGTCTGATGGATACAGTCAGTAACCAGAATATTAACCCTGCGGTGAGCATTACAGTCTGACAGATACAGTCAGTAACCGGAATATTAGTCCTGCGGTGAGCATTACAGTCTGACAGATACAGTCAGTAACCAGAATATTAGTCCTGCAGTGAGTATTACAGTCTGACAGATACAGTCAGTAACCAGAATATTAGCCCTGCAGTGAGCAGTACAGTCTGACAGATACAGTCAGTAACCAGAATATTAGTCCTGCAGTGAGTATTACAGTCTGAAAGATACAGTCAGTAACCAGAATATTAGCCCTGCAGTGAGTATTACAGTCTGACAGACACAGTGAGTAACCAGAATATTAGTCCTGCAGTGAGTATTACAGTCTGACAGATACAGTCAGTAACCAGAATATTAGCCCTGTGGTGAGTATTACAGTCTGATGGATACAGTCAGTAACCAGAATATTAGCCCTGCTGTCAGTATTACAGTCTGATGGATACAGTCAGTAACCAGAATATTAGCCCTGCAGTGAGTATTACAGTCTGACAGATACAGTCAGTAACCAGAATATTAGCCCTGCAGTGAGTATTACAGTCTGACAGATACAGTAAGTAACCAGAATATTAGCCCTGCAGTGAGTATTACAGTCTGATGGATACAGTCAGTAACCAGAATATTAGCCCGGCAGTGAGTATTACAGTCTGACAGATACAGTCAGTAACCAGAATATTAGCATTGTGGTGAGAATTACAGTCTGACAGATACAGTCAGTAACCAGAATATTAGCCCTGCAGTGAGTATTACAGTCTGACAGATACAGTCAGTAACCAGAATATTAGCCCTGCAGTGAGCATTACAGTCTGACAGATACAGTCAGTAACCAGAATATTAGCCCGGCAGTGAGTATTACAGTCTGACAGATACAGTCAGTAACCAGAATATTAACCCTGCGGTGAGTATTACAGTCTGACAGATACAGTCAGTAACCAGAATATTAGCCCTGTGGTGAGAATTACCGTCTGACAGATACAGTCAGTAACCAGAATATTAGCCCTGCAGTGAGCATTACAGTCTGACAGATACAGTCAGTAACCAGAATATTAGCCCTGCAGTGAGCATTACAGTTTGACAGATACAGTCAGTAACCAGAATATTAGTCCTGCGGTGAGCATTACAGTCTGACAGATACAGTCAGTAACCAGAATATTAGCCCTGCAGTGAGCATTACAGTTTGACAGATACAGTCAGTAACCAGAATATTAGTCCTGCGGTGAGCATTACAGTCTGACAGATACAGTCAGTAACCAGAATATTAGTCCTGCGGTGAGCATTACAGTCTGACAGATACAGTCAGTAACCAGAATATTAGCCCGGCAGTGAGTATTACAGTCTGACAGATACAGTCAGTAACCAGAATATTAACCCTGCGGTGAGTATTACAGTCTGAAAGATACAGTCAGTAACCAGAATATTAGCCCTGTGGTGAGAATTACCGTCTGACAGATACAGTCAGTAACCAGAATATTAGCCCTGCAGTGAGCATTACAGTCTGACAGATACAGTCAGTAACCAGAATATTAGCCCTGCAGTGAGCATTACAGTTTGACAGATACAGTCAGTAACCAGAATATTAGTCCTGCGGTGAGCATTACAGTCTGACAGATACAGTCAGTAACCAGAATATTAGCCCTGCAGTGAGCATTACAGTTTGACAGATACAGTCAGTAACCAGAATATTAGTCCTGCGGTGAGCATTACAGTCTGACAGATACAGTCAGTAACCAGAATATTAGTCCTGCGGTGAGCATTACAGTCTGACAGATACAGTCAGTAACCAGAATATTAGTCCTGCGGTGAGCATTACAGTCTGACAGATACAGTCAGTAACCAGAATATTAGCCCTGCGGTGAGTATTACAGTTTGACAGATACAGTCAGTAACCAGAATATTAGCCCTGCGGTGAGTATTACAGTCTGACAGATACAGTCAGTAACCAGAATATTAGCCCTGCTGTCAGTATTACAGTCTGATGGATACAGTCAGTAACCAGAATATTAGCCCTGCAGTGAGCATTACAGTCTGACAGATACAGTCAGTAACCAGAATATTAGCCCGGCAGTGAGTATTACAGTCTGACAGATACAGTCAGTAACCAGAATATTAACCCTGCGGTGAGTATTACATTCTGACAGATACAGTCAGTAACCAGAATATTAGCCCTGTGGTGAGAATTACCGTCTGACAGATACAGTCAGTAACCAGAATATTAGCCATGCAGTGAGCATTACAGTCTGACAGATACAGTCAGTAACCAGAATATTAGCCCTGCAGTGAGCATTACAGTCTGACAGATACAGTCAGTAACCAGAATATTAGCCCGGCAGTGAGTATTACAGTCTGACAGATACAGTCAGTAACCAGAATATTAACCCTGCGGTGAGTATTACATTCTGACAGATACAGTCAGTAACCAGAATATTAGCCCTGTGGTGAGAATTACCGTCTGACAGATGCAGTCAGTAACCAGAATATTAGCCCTGCAGTGAGCATTACAGTCTGACAGATACAGTCAGTAACCAGAATATTAGCCCTGCAGTGAGCATTACAGTCTGACAGATACAGTCAGTAACCAGAATATTAACCCTGCGGTGAGCATTACAGTCTGATGGATACAGTCAGTAACCAGAATATTAACCCTGTGGTGAGCATTACAGTCTGACAGATACAGTCAGTAACCAGAATATTAGTTCTGCGGTGAGTATTACAGTCTGATGGATACAGTCAGTAACCAGAATATTAACCCTGAGGTGAGCATTACAGTCTGACAGATACAGTCAGTAACCGGAATATTAGTCCTGCGGTGAGCATTACAGTCTGACAGATACAGTCAGTAACCAGAATTTAGCCCTGTGGTGAGAATTACCGTCTGACAGATACAGTCAGTAACCAGAATATTAGCCCTGCAGTGAGCATTACAGTCTGACAGATACAGTCAGTAACCAGAATATTAGCCCTGCAGTGAGCATTACAGTCTGACAGATACAGTCAGTAACCAGAATATTAACCCTGCGGTGAGCATTACAGTCTGATGGATACAGTCAGTAACCAGAATATTAACCCTGCGGTGAGCATTACAGTCTGACAGATACAGTCAGTAACCAGAATATTAGTCCTGCGGTGAGTATTACAGTCTGATGGATACAGTCAGTAACCAGAATATTAACCCTGCGGTGAGCATTACAGTCTGACAGATACAGTCAGTAACCAGAATATTAGCCCTGCAGTGAGCATTACAGTCTGACAGATACAGTCAGTAACCAGAATATTAGCCCTGCAGTGAGCATTACAGTCTGACAGATACAGTCAGTAACCAGAATATTAACCCTGCGGTGAGCATTACAGTCTGATGGATACAGTCAGTAACCAGAATATTAACCCTGCGGTGAGCATTACAGTCTGACAGATACAGTCAGTAACCGGAATATTAGTCCTGCGGTGAGCATTACAGTCTGACAGATACAGTCAGTAACCAGAATATTAGCCCTGCGGTGAGTATTACAGTCTGACAGATACAGTCAGAAACCAGAATATTAGCCCGGCAGTGAGCATTACAGTCTGACAGATACAGTCAGTAACCAGAATATTAACCCTGCGGTGAGCATTACAGTCTGATGGATACAGTCAGTAACCAGAATATTAACCCTGCAGTGAGCATTACAGTCTGACCGATACAGTCAGTAACCAGAATATTAGCCCTGCGGTGAGTATTACAGTCTGACAGATACAGTCAGTAACCAGAATATTAGTCCTGCGGTGAGCATTACAGTCTGACAGATACAGTCAGTAACCAGAATATTAGCCCTGCAGTGAGCATTACAGTCTGACAGATACAGTCAGTAACCAGAATATTAGTCCTGCGGTGAGCATTACAGTCTGACAGATACAGTCAGTAACCAGAATATTAGTCCTGCGGTGAGCATTACAGTCTGACAGATACAGTCAGTAACCAGAATATTAGTCCTGCGGTGAGCATTACAGTCTGACAGATACAGTCAGTAACCAGAATATTAGCCCTGCGGTGAGTATTACAGTCTGACAGATACAGTCAGTAACCAGAATATTAGCCCTGCGGTGAGTATTACAGTCTGACAGATACAGTCAGTAACCAGAATATTAGCCCTGCTGTCAGTATTACAGTCTGATGGATACAGTTAGTAACCAGAATATTAGCACTGCAGTGAGCATTACAGTCTGACAGATACAGTCAGTAACCAGAATATTAGCCCTGCAGTGAGCATTACAGTCTGACAGATACAGTCAGTAACCAGATTATTAGCCCTGCAGTGAGCATTACAGTCTGACAGATACAGTCAGTAACCAGAATATTAGCCCTGCGGTGAGTATTACAGTCTGACAGATACAGTCAGTAACCAGAATATTAGCCCTGCGGTGGGTATTACAGTCTGACAGATACAGTCAGTAACCAGAATATTAGCCCTGCAGTGAGCATTACAGTCTGACAGATACAGTCAGTAACCAGAATATTAACCCTGCGGTGAGCATTACAGTCTGATGGATACAGTCAGTAACCAGAATATTAACCCTGCGGTGAACATTACAGTCTGACAGATACAGTCAGTAACCAGAATATTAGTCCTGCGGTGAGTATTACAGTCTGATGGATACAGTCAGTAACCAGAATATTAACCCTGCGGTGAGCATTACAGTCTGACAGATACAGTCAGTAACCGGAATATTAGTCCTGCGGTGAGCATTACAGTCTGACAGATACAGTCAGTAACCAGAATATTAGTCCTGCGGTGAGCATTACAGTCTGACAGATACAGTCAGTAACCAGAATATTAGCCCTGCAGTGAGCATTACAGTCTGACAGATACAGTCAGTAACCAGAATATTAGTCCTGCGGTGAGCATTACAGTCTGACAGATACAGTCAGTAACCAGAATATTAGTCCTGCGGTGAGCATTACAGTCTGACAGATACAGTCAGTAACCAGAATATTAGCCCTGCGGTGAGTATTACAGTCTGACATATACAGTCAGTAACCAGAATATTAGCCCTGCGGTGAGTATTACAGTCTGACAGATACAGTCAGTAACCAGAATATTAGCCCTGCTGTCAGTATTACAGTCTGATGGATACAGTCAGTAACCAGAATATTAGCCCTGCAGTGAGTATTACAGTCTGACAGATACAGTCAGTAACCAGAATATTAGCCCTGCGGTGAGTATTACAGTCTGACAGATACAGTCAGTAACCAGAATATTAGCCCGGCAGTGAGCATTACAGTCTGACAGATACAGTCAGTAACCAGAATATTAGCCCTGCAGTGAGTATTACAGTCTGACAGATACAGTCAGTAACCAGAATATTAACCCTGCGGTGAGTATTACAGTCTGACAGATACAGTCAGTAACCAGAATATTAGCCCTGCGGTGAGTATTACAGTCTGACAGATACAGTCAGTAACCAGAATATTAGTCCTGCGGTGAGCATTACAGTCTGACAGATACAGTCAGTAACCAGAATATTAGCCCTGCAGTGAGCATTACAGTCTGACAGATACAGTCAGTAACCAGAATATTAGTCCTGCGGTGAGCATTACAGTCTGACAGATACAGTCAGTAACCAGAATATTAGTCCTGCGGTGAGCATTACAGTCTGACAGATACAGTCAGTAACCAGAATATTAGCCCTGCGGTGAGTATTACAGTCTGACAGATACAGTCAGTAACCAGAATATTAGCCCTGCGGTGAGTATTACAGTCTGACAGATACAGTCAGTAACCAGAATATTAACCCTGCGGTGAGCATTACAGTCTGACAGATACAGTCAGTAACCAGAATATTAACCCTGCGGTGAGTATTACAGTCTGACAGATACAGTCAGTAACCAGAATATTAACCCTGCGGTGAGTATTACAGTCTGACAGATACAGTCAGTAACAAGAATATTAACCCTGCGGTGAGTATTACAGTCTGACAGATACAGTCAGTAACCAGAATATTAGTCCTGCGGTGAGTATTACAGTCTGACAGATACAGTCAGTAACCAGAATATTAACCCTGTGGTGAGCATTACAGTCTGACAGATACAGTCAGTAACCAGAATATTAACCCTGTGTTGAGCATTACAGTCTGACAGATACAGTCAGTAACCAGAATATTAGCCCTGCAGTGAGTATTACATTCTGACAGATACAGTAAGTAACCAGAATATTAGCCCTGCAGTGAGTATTACAGTCTGACAGATACAGTCAGTAACCAGAATATTAGCCCTGTGGTGAGCATTACAGTCTGATGGATACAGTCAGTAACCAGAATATTAGCCCTGCAGTGAGTATTACAGTCTGACAGATACATTCAGTAACCAGAATATTAACCCTGCGGTGAGCATTACAGTCTGACAGATACAGTCAGTAACCAGAATATTAGCCCTGCAGTGAGTATTACAGTCTGATGGATACAGTCAGTAACCAGAATATTAGCCCTGTGGTGAGTATTACAGTCTGATGGATACAGTAAGTAACCAGAATATTAGCCCTGCAGTGAGTATTACAGTCTGACAGATACAGTCAGTAACCAGAATATTAGCCCTGCTGTCAGTATTACAGTCGGACAGATACAGTCAGTAACCAGAATATTAGCCCTGCAGTGAGTATTACAGTCTGATGGACACAGTCAGTAACCAGAATATTAACCCTGCGGTGAGCATTACAGTCTGACAGACACAGTCAGTAACCAGAATATTAGCCCTGCTGTCAGTATTACAGTCTGATGGACACAGTCAGTAACCAGAATATTAGCCCTGCAGTGAGCATTACAGTCTTGTAAGTTCTAAGTGAATTAAGACCAACTCAGTGTCCTTGGGGTTAGAGTGTCCGCCCAGAGAGTGGAAGCGTGGGTGTAACCAGTCCTGGACCCAGGTCAAGTCATACCAAGAAGCTGTCTCATGCTTTGAAGATGACTCACACCCTACGGTGTGAACCATGTTAGGACATGAATTACTTGAGATAAACCTGACTTAGATAAAACTGACTTATATTACTAATCACTGCTGTCCTCTGCTCCACACACACACACACACACACACACACACACACACACACACACACACACACACCTATTCCCTATATAGTGCCGTACTTTAGTCCACTATGTAGCAATGGGCCCTGGTCAGTAGTCCACTGTGTAGCTATGGGCCCTGGTCAGTAGTCCACTATGTAGCTATGGGCCCGGGTCAGTAGTCCACTATGTAGCTATGGGCCCTGGTCAGTAGTCCACTATGTAGCAATGGGCCCTGGTCAGTAGTTCACTATGTAGCAATGGGCCCTGGTCAGTAGTCCACTATGTAGCAATGGGCCCGGGTCAGTAGTCCACTATGTAGCTATGGGCCCTGGTCAGTAGTTCACTATGTAGTAATGGGTCCTGGTCAGTAGTCCACTATGTAGCAATGGGCCCTGGTCAGTAGTCCACTATGTAGCAATGGGCCCTGGTCAGTAGTCCACTATGTAGCTATGGGCCCTGGTCAGTAGTCCACTATGTAGCTATGGGCCCTGGTCAGTAGTCCACTATGTAGCTATGGGCCCTGGTCAGTAGTCCACTATGTAGCTATGGGCCCGGGTCAGTAGTCCACTATGTAGCTATGGGTCCTGGTCAGTAGTCCACTATGTAGCTATGGGCCCGGGTCAGTAGTCCACTATGTAGCAATGGGCCCTGGTCAGTAGTCCACTATGTAGCTATGGGCCCTGGTCAGTAGTCCACTATGTAGCTATGGGCCCGGGTCAGTAGTCCACTATGTAGCAATGGGCCCTGGTCAGTAGTCCACTATGTAGCTATGGGCCCTGGTCAGTAGTCCACTATGTAGCAATGGGCCCTGGTCAGTAGTGCACTATGTAGCAATGGGCCCGGGTCAGTAGTCCACTATGTAGCTATGGGTCCTGGTCAGTAGTCCACTATGTAGCTATGGGCCCGGGTCAGTAGTCCACTATGTAGCAATGGGCCCTGGTCAGTAGTCCACTATGTAGCTATGGGCCCGGGTCAGTAGTCCACTATGTAGCTATGGGCCCGGGTCAGTAGTCCACTATGTAGCAATGGGCCCTGGTCAGTAGTCCATTATGTAGCTATGGGCCCTGGTCAGTAGTCCACTATGTAGCAATGGGCCCTGGTCAGTAGTGCACTATGTAGCAATGGGTCCTGGTCAGTAGTCCACTATGTAGCAATGGGTCCTGGTCAGTAGTCCACTATGTAGCTATGGGACCTGGTCAGTAGTCCACTATGTAGCTATGGGCCCGGGTCAGTAGTCCACTATGTAGCTATGGGCCCTGGTCAATAGTCCACTATGTAGCAATGGGCCCGGGTCAGTAGTCCACTATGTAGCAATGGGCCCGGGTCAGTAGTCCACTATGTAGCAATGGGCCCGGGTCAGTTGTCCACTATGTAGCTATGGGCCCTGGTCAGTAGTCCACTATGTAGCAATGGGCCCAGGTCAGTAGTCCACTATGTAGCAATGTGCCCGGGTCAGTAGTCCACTATGTAGCTATGGGCCCTGGTCAGTAGTCCACTATGTAGCAATGGGCCCTGGTCAGTAGTCCACTATGTAGCAATGGGCCCGGGTCAGTAGTCCACTATGTAGCTATGGCCCCTGGTCAGTAGTCCACTATGTAGCAATGGGCCCTGGTCAGTAGTCCACTATGTAGCAATGGGCCCGGGTCAGTAGTCCACTATTTAGCAATGGGCCCGGGTCAGTAGTCCACTATGTAGCAATGTGCCCGGGTCAGTAGTCCACTATGTAGCTATGGGCCCGGGTCAGTAGTCCACTATGTAGCAATGGGCCCTGGTCAGTAGTCCACTATGTAGCAATGGGCCCGGGTCAGTAGTCCACTATGTAGCTATGGCCTCTGGTCAGTAGTCCACTATGTACCAATGGGCCCTGGTCAGTAGTCCACTATGTAGCAATGGGTCCTGGTCAGTAGTCCACTATGTAGCAATGGGTCCTGGTCAGTAGTCCACTATGTAGCAATGGGCCCTGGTCAGTAGTCCACTATGTAGCAATGGGTCCTGGTCAGTAGTCCACTATGTAGCTATGGGCCCTGGTCAGTAGTCCACTATGTAGCAATGGGCCCTGGTCAGTAGTCCACTATGTAGCAATGGGCCCTGGTCAGTAGTCCACTATGTAGCAATGGGCCCTGGTCAGTAGTCCACTATGTAGCTATGGCCCCTGGTCAGTAGTCCACTATGTAGCAATGGGCCCTGGTCAGTAGTCCACTATGTAGCTATTGGCCCTGGTCAGTAGTCCACTATGTAGCAATGGGCCCGGGTCAGTTGTCCACTATGTAGCTATGGCCCCTGGTCAGTAGTCCACTATGTAGCAATGGGCCCTGGTCAGTAGTCCACTATGTAGCAATGGGGCCTGGTCAGTAGTCCACTATGTAGCAATGAGCCCTGGTCAGTAGTCCACTATGTAGCAATGAGCCCTGGTCAGTAGTCCACTATGTAGCAATGGGCCCTGGTCAGTAGTCCACTATGTAGCTATGGGCCCTGGTCAGTAGTCCACTATGTAGCTATGGGCCCTGGTCAGTAGTCCACTATGTAGCTATGGGCCCTTCTCTCTCTCTCTCTCTCTCTCTCTCTCTCTCTCTCTCTCTCTCTCTCTCTCTCTCTCTCTCTCTCTCTCTCTCTCTCTCTCTCTCTCTCTCTCTCTCTCTCTCTCTCTCTCTCTCTCTCTCTCTCTCTCTCTCTCTCTCTCTCTCTCTCTCTCTCTCTCTCTCTCTCTCTCTCTCTCTCTCTCTCTCTCTCTCTCTCTCTCTCTTTAGGAATATATTGTTATATTTGTGGGATAGATTGTGCATGGAGTGTGCATTTAGCTGCCCACGTTACACAGGACAAGGAAAGACAAATATCAACATTTACTCATCGAGTAAAGCAGCACGAGGAATGCGTGGTGCTGAATTGACAGAAACACCCTTCCTTTCTCAACTGTCCATGGTTGGAGTTTCTGAACTTGAGCGCTCTGTCCATGATTGGAGTTTCTGAACTGGAGCGCTCTGTCCATGTACCAGACACATCAAATACAATGTTATGCTAGTACTGCACCAGTGTTTAAGCCTTCAGAGATCTATCTGCCTTACCTTTCTCTGCCTTACCTTACTCTGCCGTTTGAATTCGTTCTGGACAACACTGATGACAGGAATTTGAAGCGCTGACGCGATGAATTCCAACTTCACCAGTTCGTCCCTGGTCTGAGGGAAAGCCATCATAGCAGAAACTCCTTGGACTATAACAGTATGACAAACACTCTGCAGAAACGACATGGGGTCTTCACTGACCGGGGTAGAGGACACAGACATGGGGTCTCCACAGCCCGGGGTAGAGGAGGAGTAGGCGGGTAATTCCCCGAGCCCCGCTTCCACAGCCATCACCACCTCCAGTGAGAGGTTATATGGTAACAGACCGACCATGCGGTTCAACGTCTCCATGGCTAATATGATAGAGTCCCTCGGCATAAACACATTACTCTCACTCTCGATCTGTATATACATGTTTTTACTTTTACCCCCATTGTCCCTGTCCCTGTCCCTGTCCCTGTCCCTCTCCCTCTCCCTGTCTTGGCTGTTCACGGACCCATTAGTCCTTAGGCTGCATAAACCCTGTTTATTGCCACTTTTGGTAATTTTCAACTGTCTCTCCACTGCTTCCCTCGTGCCTCCGTTTATATCCCATTCCTCCACGGGGACAGGGGGTTCTTTCCCGCCTCTGAAGGTAGAAACGGGACCGAAGAGCCGCGGCTGCAGTTGCAGGGCCCCCACGCGCACCGTGTGCCCAATCCGCTTGAGGATTTGACAAGGCTGGGAGGAAGAGAAACACACTGGAATCAGAACGCACGACAGCATGGTGCATGGAGCGAGCAAAGGGAGCAGCACAAACCGGCCAAACGCACCCCAAATCCTGAACCGCTTCATCACGCAACAGGGACCTCCGACCAACACCGAAAAACGGAGCTCCACTGGTTCCCCTGCCACTCTTGATGTCCCAGCGCAACGCCAGTTAGATCTCTCCGTCTCCCATGTAATGATCCCGGTCAGACACCAACAGGAGCGAGCGCGGCCACAACTCACGCACAGACACAAAAATATTGGCTAAAACTGCAGCTTTTCATCTCAAAATCTTTTCATTATCAATAAATGCATTTATATTTTTTTTAATCGAGTATTCCGTTTGGTTTCAAATATCCCAATGCAGGTCAATGGAAAATAACATAGTAAGAAAAACAATGCCGATTTGGGAATGATGAACACATCGTTACAGTTTGGGTATTATTCGTAACTTATTGTTAGATTCCCTCTCATTTTCTGTTAGTTAAATACGTTTACTTCCAAAAATATATTCCAATATCATCCATCTGATCTGGAAACATCCGGTATTCTCTTTCTCCTCTCACCCCCCAAACGCTCTCCGACTGTCTAACGCAGGTGCCCGCGCGTTCTTACCCTTAATTGCACGTGTACTGATAAAAACCTTTGGCACCGGACAGTTCACGTTTCGGTAAAACTGCAGCTGAGAAAAGACAAACTCCAATTTGGTCTCATTGACCAGTTACTCTCCCTCGTCAAAAAGCAGTGACCTTCAAGGAACCAACCACATAGTGAATTGCGTGACGTGTGTGTGTGTTTATTTTCTCCGGGAGCATTTAAGGTGTTTGCGACAACTACATATTTAATTATTAAGGCTAATTATAACGAAACCGATAGTACAGCTAGGCCCTCTTGAGTTCAGATAATATTATATTTGTTGATGTTCCAAATGGTCTGCCCCGAGGTCTAGTGCTGAACCTGTCTACAAATCAAAACACATTTTATTTGTTACATGCTATGAAAACAACACTAACTGAAAGGATCATTTACGGGTCATTTTCCAACAATGCAGAGTTAAAGATAAGATAGTACAATAATAAAAAGGGACACGAGGAATAAATCAGTGAATAACAATAATGAGTAAAAATAACACCTGTATACAGGAAGTACCAGGTAATAACACGGCTGTATACAGGAAGTACCAGGTAATAACATGGCTATATACAGGAAGTACCAGGTAATAACATGGCTATATACAGGAAGTACCAGGTAATAACATGGCTATATACAGGAAGTACCAGGTAATAACATGGCTATATACAGGAAGTACCAGGTAATAACATGGCTATATACAGGAAGTACCAGGTAATAATGTGACCGTATACAGGAAGTACCAGGTAATAACATGGTTATATACAGGAAGTACCAGGTAATAACGTGACTATATACAGGGAGTACCAGGTAATAACATGGCTGTATACAGGAAGTACCAGGTAATAACATGGCTATATACAGGAAGTACCAGGTAATAACATGGCTATATACAGGAAGTACCAGGTAATAACGTGACTGTATACAGGAAGTACCAGGTAATAACATGGCTATATACAGGAAGTTCAAAAGGCACTTGCACATCTGAGCTATCTTTGTTGCAGGTGCCATGGTAACAGTTGAATAAGATGAGGAGAAAAGAAGAAACCGGCACACTGCTCTTGATAGCATCACTGCCCTTTAATAAGCTTTACTATCGGCCTCAAGGCCTTCTTCAGAGCTTTTGTGACTTTTTTAAATTAGCACCCTTACGTAAACATAGCCCCACCCACATCCGTTCCACGCAAATTTTATCTGCTTATAATTTCAAAAAATGTATAGACTATTTTAGTCAACTTGTCTAGTCAAATAGGCCGAGGCTTCTCTTCAGTCATAACTTGTTGCTCTAGAAGACAAATCAATTATAATACATAATAAATCAATCGGTACTCACAAGAATAAATGTCTTCAATGATAGAATGAATGCATAAATCATCTAGCTGACGTCTGTAAAGCTTTCTCTTTCATTGTTGCTCCCCTCGACCGGGCCGGGAAGAAAACGCAATAGCTCTAAACAGGGTAGCCGAAATATTCTTCCCTTGCAAACATTTTCTGAATAAAAGCAGTGAAAACTAAAATCCATGTTTCTGATAAGAATTCACTTCGTTATTGATGCATAGTTTACGTGGTCAAAATACTTACAGCTGTTATCTAAAAGGATCAATCACATATTCGCATTTGCTCGAGATACTGAAATAAATGAATCTTATATTGCTCCACTTTCTTTTCCGGATACAAAAAACAGTTGGAGCATCATTGTACTGCAAGAAATATTTAATTCTACAGTAGTACATTTCATATTAGGCTACATGTGAGATGTTATAGGCCTGTCAATGTCCAGATTTCAGTTAGTATTCCATTTAACTCATCTCAAGTTCAAAGGTATAATTTCAGCTCCCTCATTTCAGCTCCCTTATTTGTTGGCAAAGTAAACATGTAATAATTCGATATATTCTTCTCTCACAAGATTTCACAATAAACAAGTCATTCAAAATAATACTCAAAGTAGGAACAGTAATAGAGACAGTCTTTCACAGCGTCCAATATTTAAGTAAGCTTAGTAATAACCTCAAAGTTGATCTGTTCTGAAGATACAGGATAGTTTACATAGCACAATGAAATAGTAGCCATACATACAGTAACGACAGTGTAGTGCAACACAAGGCATACAGTGGTGCAGTGGAGACAACAGCGGTGTGGCTGTAGAGCAAAGAGGAATCTTGTGACAAGAACATGGAGAGAATTGAGTACCACAGTATGAGTCATAATACTCATAAAACCTACCGGTAAAACCCGGAAATGGTTCCAATGTTTTTTTCACCATTCATTTTTGCGTTTGTGTTTAGTGTAGGCTTCCCCTGGCGTGACGTTTTGATAACCGTGTAAATCTCTCTCGGACAAGGTGACTTTTATCAATATATTTGCCTGTAATTACCCCGCATAAACAAAATGCTAATTAGCTGCTAATGTGGCCATCAGACAGAACTACACATCTTGTCGCAAGCTTTGACGTCATCCCTCAAGGCACATTTCTCCATGCAAACTCATCGACAAGTAGCAGGTAACCTAGCAAGTAGCGTAGATATTATAGCCTTTTTAGTTTCTCATATACATAATTGATATTGTGACCTTTTTATTGACACGTTTTTAGTGAGCTAGCCAGCTACTTTTTCACGTGGTGACATGCTAGTGTTGATGATCACAAGTTTACTGGAGAACTGAGACCAAGTAGAGACTTTTGGACAAGGTGGATAATTGTATAATATAAGGCAGTTTATTCAGAGGTAAAGATATCTGGAATAGCGTGCACGGACTCGTTCGTCAAACTCGTAGGGAGTTTATCAGAAGAGAGCCCCGAAACATTGTGTGCTGACATTTTATGCAATAAAATGAAGTAGGTTGAATCTAGTAGTTCTGATCTTCTGATTGGTCCTGATGAGTTGGGCGAGGTCCCCTCCAGGCTAGTGTCACTGTTGCATTGGCTCTGAGTCGGGTTCTCTGTCTTCAGATGTTCAGCCTAAGAGAAGGGGATTTTTGTGTGTGTGTGTGTGTGTGTGTGTGTTTAACAGTGATGATGTGTGTGTGTGTGTGTGTGTGTGTGTGTTTAACAGTGATGATGTGTGTGTGTGTGTGTGTGTGTGTGTGTGTGTGTTATCAGTGATGATGTGTGTGTGTGTGTGTGTGTGTGTGTGTGTGTCCTCAGAGCAAGAACTCGTGAGTTGGAAGAACTGAGAGACCTATGGCGTGGGTGTTGTCCTTGGCCACCTGCTGACAAGGCTGACAAGATAGGACCATTTTGTCCATTGTATTGAAAACAAACGCCCAACACAAAATGGGTCATGCACAAGATTTTAGTCAGACCAAGCTATAACATTATATATTTACTACGACAAATCCCCCTCTTCACGTCTCCCCAGAGACGTGACCAAGTAACAGTAAAGAAGGAAAACTTAAGACGTGACACAAGCTAACAGTGTAATTGGCAAAATAGGGAAAACTTTATCAGAAGATAAAGTTTTGATTCCCCCTCTTCACGTCTCACAAGAGACGTGACACAAGCTAATAGTGCAATTGGCAAAATAGGGAAAACTTTATCAGAAGATAAAGTTTTGATTCCCCCTCTTCACGTCTCACAAGAGACGTGACACAAGCTAATAGTGCAATTGGCAAAATAGGGAAAACTTTATCAGAAGATAAAGTTTTACATTCCCCCTCTTCACGTCTCACAAGAGACGTGACAAAAAGCTTAAATGCTGCAATTGGCAAAATAGGGAAAACTTTATCAGAAGATAAAGTTTTACATTCCCCCTCTTCACGTCTCACAAGAGACGTGACAAAAGCTAATAGTGCAATTGGAAAAATAGGGAAAACTTTATCAGAAGATAAAGTTTTACATTCCCCCTCTTCACGTCTCACAAGAGACGTGACAAAAAGCTTAAATGCTGCAATTGGCAAAATAGGGAAAACTTTATCAGAAGATAAAGTTTTACATTCCCCCTCTTCACGTCTCACAAGAGACATGACAAAAAGCTTAAATGCTATTCATCATCCAGATATCCTTGGTCAGCATCGTCAATAGCAAGCAAAGGAAACATCTGACCGTTATCTGCAGGATTTGGATCAATAGCGGTGGTTATAATCCTGGTTGTCAGCGTCCGTATGCATGGAATGCAACAGCATCCACAAAGCACTAGAATTGCAGCAAAAACAGAGATGGATACAAGTATAGAAGAAACAAGCGTTTTATATTTACCAAACGCATCCATCCAAGAGTCCCACATTGAAGTATCCACCCCTGAGTGGCTCTTCATTTTGCCATTAAGAGTTCGTAACCCTTCCAGGGCGACAGTCAAGCTGCCATCTGTGGCTGTATTGTTGGGAATAAAGGTACAACATTGTTCACCAAACATAGCACATACTCCTCCTTTTTCAGCCAGGAGCATGTCGACAGCAATACGATTTTGGAAAGCCATGAGAGAGGTCGCAGCCAACTGGCCATGCACCGCCTCAAAACCTTGTTGTGTCCAATTGCCTAATTTTTGAACATTAAAATGGACATAATTGATTCTGTCAACATTTTTATTAATCGTGCACCACCAGCAAAATGAAGATTCAAAACCTGCGGCTACTTGGTCAATCAATTTATACTCATCTGGTACCCCCCTAGGGACCCCAATTGCATCAATGTAGGTTGGGTCCCCAGGAGTAGGGCCCACAGCGCGCCTGGTCCTGGTAGGAATTAAGTTAGACACATGGGTCACCAGCTCCTGAACACCTGTTGGATACACAGAAATTGGTAGCAAAAGAGAGACTAGTGCACAGGTGCCTGTGGCATTTCCAGGCAGTCCATCAAACAGACGAACGCCTCCACACCACCACCAGACATCAGCCCTGGAAACAGGTTTAAACTCAGCATTAGGCGTATAGGTAAACCGACACCATCCAACAGGTACCATACCCAACAATGGTAGACCTTTCGTGAGATTAACACAGGTAAAGTTAGCTCTAGCCACCTGATAGGAAAAAATTGGTTTCTTAGTTACTTTAGTAACCAAGGGATGAACTACGTCCCATAGTGTACAATTGGCGGAAGGGTTGTCATGTTTCATGACAGACAGGAAGCATTCTGGCGTAATGGCGGCAGGGATAATGCGAAGCAATGGCCGTGCCCCCATACAAACCACACAACTCTGATGAGTCACCCTTGCCGCTTCCTCAGTCAACAAGAGCCAGTTGTTAGAAAGGCCGGAGACACCTGTAGCAGTCAGGATTGCATCATCCAAAGTAGGTGGAGTGGTAACCATGGTAATTGGTCCCCATCTACCTCTACCTGTGGGTTTCACAATGTTTTTTCTATCGTCCTTAATTGTAGAAGTGGAAGGGTCGGGTGTTGATACAAAACAAACAATCAAGTTCCATTTATAATTGTAAATATAAAGTGGAGCCCTATATGGACTATATGGACCGGTGTCCATATATGGAGCCAATATGAAATATTGGCAGCCCTCCCTCTGGCCTGGTGGGATAATTAACTTCAGGCCATTTTGTTCTTTGGCCAATGTAAGTCCATTTCGCCATAATAAGACGTTCCGTCCTGTTGAATAACTTGACCAATCAGGACCCGTCTCGGCGACTAGGTTTTTCCAGGACCATTTATCCAAACCCCCCAATGTCATGTACCAATGATATTGGACTTGCCATAACTTCCTGTTTTCATTCTGCCCAGTACTTTCCAACATTCCCCAAGGGACGGTGACAGTGGTGGTAGTATTTATAGGGATACATAGGGTGGTACTTCTAATTTGGTTGGTAGTACAGTTTTGGTCGCTATTTAAAACATGTCGTTTTCGTAAGGTATGGGTGTTTGTTCTGACGGTGGCGTGAGATGTGATATTATTAGGACTAGTGATATTAGTAGGTGGATGTGCTAGTTGCTGTATTAGCCATGTGAAAGTTCCCATGGAAACTCCAGTGACTATAATGAAAATAACAAACAAGGGACCAGAGATACCCAGTCTCTCCCAGGGAGGTCTATGTCTCCTCCCAGGGCGAAGCCCTCCAGTCTCTGTTAATGAGAGTCTCCTCCACATTCTCACAGACTAGGAGCCTCTGTATTTGGTGCCGAATTTAGGGCGCTCAAGTCAGCCCTGACCTCAGTCAAAGTTCTGGAAGGAGTTGGTGCTGGTGTGCAATGTGTAAGGTGGTGCCAAGGTGCGCCCAATTTACCTTTGACCTGGACTGAGTGTGAAGTAACCTCCTTCACTTCGTACGGTCCAGTCCACCTGGGTTCTTGCCACTTTCTCTTGTGGACCTTAACCCTCACCCAGTCACCAACCTTTACCTTCAGCGGCGCCGGATCTCCCGTCAGCTCCCCCTCTTGGACCTTGTGAATCTGTTTGGAGATAGCTGCAGAGAGTTCCGTTAGTTTTCTCACATAATCAGACATTACAATTTGTTGTACATCAAGGGCGGGCATATGACCTCCCTCCCTTGGTGGACCAGGCATGACTCTACCAGTCATAATCTCATGTGGAGAGAGATGGGTGCCTGCTCCTGGAGAGGCTCTCATGGCCATCAACGCCAGGGGCAGAGCTTCAACCCACGTCAACTTTGAACCTGCACATACCTTGGCTATCTTAGCCTTCAAAGTTTGATTGGCACGTTCCACGAGGCCCTGAGATTGCGGCCGGTACACAGACCCAAACTTGTGCACAATGCCGAACCTCTCCTCCACCTGTCTCAGGTGTTGGTTACTGAAATGGGACCCGTTGTCGGATCGGATTTGTCTTGGAACCCCATACCTTGGTATGAGTTCAGTCTGCAGCCACTTAATGACCGACCTGGCATCCTCACGTGCTGTTGGTATTGCCTCAACCCATTTGGAGAATCGATCTACCATTACCAATAAGTACCTTTTCCCATTAGTTACATTATCAGCCCCCATGTCAGTGTAATCTATGCTAATGTCCTGAAAACATGCATTAGGTACTGGGTATGAACCCATGGGTGTTTGGAAAGGTTTCTTTGGGTTGTGGCTGCCACAAATGCTGCACTCATCACAAAACAAGTCTGTCATGTCCTTAATGTGTGGGTGCCACCAAATATGGGAAACCTTCTGTAAAGTTTTGAGTTTCCCTTCATGGGTGGGCCCATGAGCCTCACGTATCAGCTCGGGACAGAGATTAGCTGGGGCAACCAACCTGCCGTCATGGCATCTCCAAAGTTCATCAGGTCCTTTGGTGGCTCCATTCTGTCCCCATACCGAGTGCTCATACGGGCCCGCTGTGAATTGTAGTTCCTTTATGTGTTGGTCTGTGAGTTCTGTTCTAGCTGGTTGAGTCTGCAGCACCATCTGTCTTGGAGTGTAGCCCCCAGCTTTCTTGGCTGCTTTGTCAGCTGCGTCATTTCCCTCGCTGACTTTGTTCTTGAGTTGCTGATGTCCTTTGCACTTCATGATGGCCACCTGCTCAGGTAGTGAGACTGCTTTTATCAGTCTCTCCATTTGTGCCTTGTGTTTGATCGGAAGGTTTCCTGTTGTGGTGAAGTTACGTCTGACCCATTGTGGTCCATCTGTATGGACTGCTCCATGAGCATATGCTGAGTCAGTGTAGATGTTCACAGTCTTTCCTTCAGCCTTTTCCAGGGCTTGAGTCAAACCAATGATCTCAGCTAGTTGGGCTGAGGCAGGTTGTGGGATGATGTCTGATTCCAGGGTCACGTGTGACCCGTCTGGAAGCTGCTGTACCACTGCATATGCTGCTATGTTCCCTTCTTCTCCTCTATAGCAGCATCCATCGGTGTACAACCATAGATCAGGATTGGTAAGGGGTTCGTTTCCCAAGTCTGGTCGCAGTTTCAGTTCCTGTGCCGCCCTCTCTTCGCAGGAGTGTGCCAACCCTTCTTCTGCATTGAGTGCGTCTGCCATGTTTTTGTCGGTGTTGACAAAAGTAATGTGTGATTGGGTGCATTTATTCTGGATTTTGTTCTTTCTTTCAGCGCTGAACGTGAATTCCTTGCTCATCAGATATGCTGCAACCCCATGGTGAGTATGGATTTCCAATTTGTGGCACATTACCAGGTGGGCGGTTTTTTCAATAGCTTTTGCCACTGCAGCCACGTACCTGGAACATGTTGTCTGACCTGCTTCAATATGGTCCAACTTAGAGGAATGATACATCAGTACTCTTCTCTCCCCCTCTTGTTTCTGAAAAAGGATGGAAGAAGTGAACCCCTCCTTTTCAGAAACATCAAGATGAAATTTGTTTTTGTAGTCGGGTGCTGTCAGAGCTGCTGCCACCGAGAGATCGGTTTTTAGGAGAGCAAATGCTGTTGATGCTTCAGGTGTCCAGGTAAGTGAGGAGTGTAAGTTTCTTGGTCCTGCTTCTCTCACTATTTCTCTCAGTGGTTCAGTCCTGGATGTGTAGTCAGGGATGTTGGTACGGCTGTACCCTGTCAACCCCAGGAAGGACAACATGCCTGACACTGTGATGGGACGTGGATGATGGAGTATGGAATCTCGGTGGGATTTCGAGAGACCAGCACCTTCTCCTGAGATTTCTCTGCCAAGGAAAAGGACAGTTCTGCGACAGGACTGGACTTTGCTCATTTTGACCTTGTAGCCTTTGACAGCCAAGAAGTCAAGTAGGGTTTTTGTCATTTGTAGACAGAGATCAGATGTGGGAGCCCCCAGCAAAAGGTCGTCTACATATTGGATGAGTATCACTCCTTCAGGGATTTTCAATTCGGCCAGGTGTGTCTTCAAGATATGATTGAAGATTCCGGGAGAACACCTGTAACCCTGTGGAAGAACCGAATACGTATACTGTTGATGTTCATATGTGAAGGCAAAGAGAGGCTGTGAAGCCTCATCCAGTGGAATGCTGAAGAAGGCATTAGCCAGATCCACAACGGTGAAGTATTGGTGTTTTGGTGAGAGATTACTCAGTGTAATGTGAGGGTCAGGGACAGGTAGGTCAATGGGTGCAGTGACGTCGTTCACTGCTCGGAAGTCTTGTACCATCCGGTATGTTTCGCCTCCTGCTTTCAAGACTGGTAAGATTGGTGTGTTCCATGGAGACACAGTGCGATATATGACACGAGCTCCCAACAACCCATCTATGGTTGGTTTGATCCCCATGGTCTGTTCAGGTTTCAGACGGTACTGTGTTCGGTAGATAGGAATTTGATCAGGGTTGAGTAAGGTGATGGTGACTGGTGCCACCTGTAGTTGTCCAACATCAAATGGGGTGTGTGTCCATATGCCTTCATCAATGGTGGAAAGCAGTGCTTGTGATGAGGGGTGGTCTGTGTAAGGTTTACCATGGTGTCTTGGGAGAGTCAAACGTTCAGGAAGGCAATGTTCCTCTGTGTCAACTGTCATAAACCTCCACATGTTCTCAGTGGTGGCTTTGGTTATTCCTGGAGTTTGGGTGGGTTCCCACTGGAGTTTGGATGCTCTTCTGATCATAGGCCCAAGGCTCCTTGCTTCAAAACCGTGTCCAACTGCCAGTGTAACATGGGGAGCAGATTCTTCGCCCAGTAGGTACCAGGATTTCAAATGGGAAGGTAGGATAACCGGAGCAGCCACTCCTTCTTGTCCACACACTATGGTACAACATCTGATTGTTGGTGTCAGGTGCATCATGTTTTCATCCCAGTCATCGGTATATGGGTTGACATCATTGTCAGTCACATTAAGTGTACAGTGGATTTCAGCTTGAGGAGTCTTGTATGGGTGAAATGTGTAAATGAGTTGTCTCAGCTGGTTGAACTTGAATTGAACCTCAGGGGTTCCTTGGCCGGATTCGATGCACTTCAACCAGTATATTTCTTGGGTCAGGGAGAGCACTGGGGTTGGGATGATGGGTAGCATCAGCACCCTAACTGGATGAACTGGTGTGGAGGTAATGGGATCAATGGAGACCTCCACACCCTTTTCGGTAAGGTAGATTGAACATTTCAGTTTGCACAATAGGTCCCTTCCTAATAGGTTGATTGGACAGTTGGGACAATATAGGAATTGATGCTTCAAATTGGAAGGGCCCCATTGGAAGAGCAATGGTATGGTCTTGTTTTGTGCTTCGGGTGTTCCTGATACCCCCACCACCTGTATTGATTCCGAAGAGAGTGGTTGACGAGATCTTATGGCAGAGTACGTACATCCTGTATCTACCAAAAATTGGTGGGTAATTCCCTCCACTTCACTTTCTGTTCCTTCCTTCACTGCCTCCTCTAGCTCTTTCTCCATAGAGGTGAGTTGCCCTTTCGACGGGGCACCCCGGCTAAAGTAACCTGCCTGTGTCCATTTGAGTTTCACTCCCTCCCACACTTTCTTCACTGTCTTATACTGTTCTTTCCCTCCCGCTCTATCCTGTATTTTTTGATCTAGATATTCATTAAATTTGAGTTTTGGGACGGTAGTGGTTGCCATGGTTATACAGTTTTTAGACTATCTTGGTGCACTTAGCCCGTCACTGGCCGAAACCAGCAATGTATTCTTGGCGCTGACTGAGACTTATCTCTGATGTCCCACCCTCGTACACAAAAAATGTTCAATACTTTATTATTAGGAATTATTTTGCAAAAGGTATTATTGTTTTTCAATTATTCGAATTATTATATATTTTCCCAAAAGGTATCAGAATCGCCCTTTTGGAACAATATATTAACAAACTCGAGCGCTCCTAAAATAATTATCAATTTAATTTTAGGAATTATTTGCAAAAGTTATTATTGTTTTTCAGGTATTCGAGTTATTATATATTTTCCCAAAAGGTATCAGAATCGCCCTTTTGGAAGAATATATTAACAAACTTGAGCGCTCCTAGAATAATTATCAATTTAATTTTAGGAATTATTTGCAAAAGTTATTATTGTTTTTCAGGTATTCGAGTTATTATATATTTTCCCAAAAGGTATCAGAATCGCCCTTTTGGAAGAATATATTAACAAACTCGAGCGCTCCTAAAATAATTATCAATTTAATTTTAGGAATTATTTGCAAAAGTTATTGTTTTTCAGGTATTCGAGTTATTATATATTTTCCCAAAAGGTATCAGAATCGCCCTTTTGGAACAATATATTAACAAACTCGAGCGCTTCCAAAATAATTATCAATTTAATTTTAGGAATTTAGGAAATACCAACACCACAAGAGGGAAAAAGTACAAGTCAGCTTTTAGCGCAGCGGCTGCATAACAGGCAAAATAGGACTCGGTGGTCCTCTTAAAAGTTATCAACTAGTTAGTCTCATGAAACGGCCAATCTTACACAACATTCAGGTTAACATTTCAACATTTACATTTTGCATTTACATATCAGCATCAACACATTAATTCAGTTTGAGTTCTTCACAGTACATCTAGTTGAGTGCCAAGTCAACCATTGCCCGACTATCTGAACTTGTATTTTTATTTTATTTTATTGATTCTCCTCAACCAAGACTCCCAGTCGTTTAAACCATTCAACTGGCGTCTAGTCGGGAGAACCTTTTCTGGACTTGGATTCTCACGGAATTAACTCAACCCGACTATCTGAATCTTTTTATCAAGTCACCAGATCCTTCTCTTGTGGATCAAATAAAAGGGTCCATCTCTTGTGAACCAAAACCTCTGTAAATAGGCTCCTCACTAGAGAGCCACAATTCAACAGAAAATAAAAGTCGGTCCTTCTCTTGTGAACCACTGTAACTAGACTTCTTCTCTTAGAGTCACATTTCAACAGTAAAAACCTAAGATTTCAGATATCAACAGTAAAAATAAAAGGGTCCTTCTCTTGTGAACCAAAACCTCTGTAAATAGGCTCCTCACTAGAGAGCCACAATTCAACAGTAAAAATAAAAGGGTCCTTCTCTTGTGAACCACAACCTCTGTAACTAGACTCCTCACCTAGAGAGTCACATTTCAACAGTAAAAACCTAAAGAATTCAGATATCTTTACATATATGCCTTTTGAGTCATAATAGATATGTTATAAATTTAACAGTAATCCATACTCACGCTCAGTACTACTGATCTTAATTTTGGTTTATCCTATAATACAATATGCAGATTTTGTTTTAACAGGTTCTGCTTACCTTTGTATTGACGTCCGTTTAGATCAGTTTCCTGAGGCGAGCTGGATTCCCGGCTGCTCCTGCGAACAGGTCACCCGTCCTTTCTGATCCGTCTCTTACTTGTCTCCTTTCTCTATCAACTTTTATGGACCGAATTCAGAGTTAGAAAACCATCCTCTGCTACCAATTTTGTTGATGATCACAAGTTTACTGGAGAACTGAGACCAAGTAGAGACTTTTGGACAAGGTGGATAATTGTATAATATAAGGCAGTTTATTCAGAGGTAAAGATATCTGGAATAGCGTGCACGGACTCGTTCGTCAAACTCGTAGGGAGTTTATCAGAAGAGAGCCCCGAAACATTGTGTGCTGACATTTTATGCAATAAAATGAAGTAGGTTGAATCTAGTAGTTCTGATCTTCTGATTGGTCCTGATGAGTTGGGCGAGGTCCCCTCCAGGCTAGTGTCACTGTTGCATTGGCTCTGAGTCGGGTTCTCTGTCTTCAGATGTTCAGCCTAAGAGAAGGGGATTTTTGTGTGTGTGTGTGTGTTTAACAGTGATGATGTGTGTGTGTGTGTGTGTGTGTTTAACAGTGATGATGTGTGTGTGTGTGTGTGTGTGTGTGTGTGTGTGTGTTATCAGTGATGATGTGTGTGTGTGTGTGTGTGTGTCCTCAGAGCAAGAACTCGTGAGTTGGAAGAACTGAGAGACCTATGGCGTGGGTGTTGTCCTTGGCCACCTGCTGACAAGGCTGACAAGATAGGACCCTTTTGTCCATTGTATTGAAAACAAACACCCAACACAAAATGGGTCATGCACAAGATTTTAGTCAGACCAAGCTATAACATTATATATTTACTACGACACTAGCTAGTTACTTAACACCTATTTAGCTTAACAGCTATTTAGCTTAAAACCTACTTACTTTAAAACCTACTCACCTTAAAACCTATTTAGCTTAACACCTATTTAGCTTAACACCTATTTAGCTTAAAACCTCTTTAGCTTCACCTATTTAGCTTATCACCTATTTAGCTTATCACCTATTTAGCTTAACACCTATTTACCTTAAAACCTACTTACCTTAAAACCTATTTAGCTTAACACCTATTTAGCTTAACACCTATTTAGCTTCAAACCTATTTAGCTTAACACCTATTTAGCTTAACACCTATTTAGCTTAAAACCTACTTACCTTAAAACCTACTTACCTTAAAATCTATTTAGCTTAACACCTATTTAGCTTAACACCTATTTAGTTTAAAACCTATTTAGCTTAAAACCTACTTAGCTCAACACCTGTTTAGCTTAACACCTATTTAGCTTAACGCCTATTTAGCTTAACGCCTATTTAGCTTAAAAGCTATTTAGCTCAACACCTGTTTAGCTTAACACCTATTTAGCTTAACGCCTATTTAGCTTAACGCCTATTTAGCTTAATGCCTATATAGCTTAACACATATTTAGCTTAACACCTATTTGCCTTAAAACCTATTTAGCTTAAAACCTCTTTAGCTTAACACCTATTTAGCATAACACCAATTTAGCTTAACACCTATTTAGCATAACACCTATTTAGCTTAAAACCTACTTACCTTAAAACCTATTTAGCTTAACACCTATTTAGCTTAAAACCTACTTACCTTAAAACCTACTTACCTTAAAACCTATTTAGCTTAACACCTATTTAGCTTAACACCTATTTAGTTTAACACCTATTTAGCTTAAAAAATATTTAGCTTAAAACCTATTTAGCTTATCACCTATTTAGCTTAAAACCTATTTAGCTTAACACCTGTTTAGCTTAACACCTGTTTAGCTTAACAACTATTTAGCTTAACAGCTATTTAGCTTAAAACCTACTTACCTTAAAACCTACTTACCTTAAAACCTACATACCTTAAAACCTATTTAGCTTAACACCTATTTAGCTTAAAACCTACTTACCATAAAACCTACTTACCATAAAACCTATTTATTGTCACAATGGTAGGGATTAACTGAGCTGGTCTTTTGTCATTGATAAGTAATTGTTTCAATGCAGCCTTGACATGCGTGGACAGAGTCAAGGAGCCAAGATGATTTGGATGGACTCTGTCATTCCTGTGGAGTATCTTCTGTTTCCAGAAGGTGTCCAAGTTATCTATAAAAGTGATTCCAGCAGAGCTACAGTAATGTTTTAGCCAGATGTGTAATGCCAGTAGTCTGCTGAATCCTTCACACCTGCGGTCCAACGATGGTAACGGATCTGAAATGATTGTCTTTTTGGTATCTTTCAGTTCTTTAAAATCAATTTTCAGATGTTCCGAGCTAGCCCTCCTGATGTCGTTTGACCCCACATGGACTACGTCAGCGTCAGCCCCTGGCAGCTGTCATAGAACGGTCGGATGCAGCCTTGTAATGTCCTGTACTCGTGCTCCTGGGTAAGACACGGTTTTTGCTCTAGGAGCCGAGATGTTTCGCACCATAGAGCTGCCGATGATGACAGCTGGTGAAATAGCCGAGGAGATCCGGCCGTTCTTTCGCCTCGAGTGAAGACGCTTTGAGGACCGAAGGGCGGTGGGGTCCGATGGAAGCTGTAGTATCCATCATGGATGATGAATGGGCCGGTCTCTCAGGCAGCCTCACGGTCTGATGAGGGTGGGAGCTCTGAGGATCTGAACCCGAGGAAGAAGCCACCGAAGAGGGAGACAGAACAGAGGACGAAGGCGCAGGTACCTCCAGATCCGATCTCGAATCGGAAGCCCCTAAGGAAGAAGGCGCCGGAACCTCTGAATCTAGGATGAAAAAGCAATTTCTGGTCTGTGTCCGGTCCGGGCTTAATATCTCCAAGGAGGCCCCCGTTGTCAGAGGATGCTTTCTTCGACTTCCACGACGAGTGACATATCTCCATGGCTGGTTGGTTGGTTGGGTCGAGAACAGGAACATCCCCCAGGTCATCCAGGAGCATCCTACTAGCTCCGTTCTCCAGGGAAGAACCAGAGCGGCGTTCAGATCAGACCAGAGCGGCGTCTGGCTATTGGGGTAGAAGAAAAAGAGAAAGTAGGCGGGTGTGGGTCCCCAGTAGCATGTGTAGGTTTGCTACTTCCTTGCTAAGTAGCCACTTCGCCCCTGTAGTCCTCCGCAAGCAAGCAGTTGCTACATTTAAAGTCTGAGCAGTCCACATTGTCCCGGAATAAAGCAAAGTAAACACAGCTCCGGCAGCGACCTCCAGTTGAGACTGCCGAGCCAGCTAGGCTAGCTGGGTTTCCGTGTGTCTGTCTTTACATGGAATCTGGCAGGATCCTGGGACAGATAGGGACATGATATGTAATATTGTCACGGATTTAGCCGAGGCTCCTCCTCCTCCTTGCTCGGGCAGGCCTCGGCGTTCGTCGTCCCCGGAGTACTAGCTGCCACCGATCTAGGTTTCAGCAATCATCTAGATTGGTCTGCTTTGTGTAGTGTTGATGGTTTCCCTTTATAACCCCATACACGTTTATCCTGACACCCTGTCTCTCTCTTTACATGGAATCTGGCAGGATCCTGGGACAGATAGTAGCATTCACAGCAACTAAGCCGCGGGATCCAAAATCCAAAGTCAAAAAGTATATAAAATCAAATTTTACAAGGAAACACTGTCACAACGTTATAAAAACAATAAACCGAGGTCTCTCGTTCAGCATTCAGCATTAAACAACATATGTTTTGCATTAATCTAAAGGCCTACTGCAACATGTAGCATGTTTTCATTTCCTTTACAATACATTTGATTAGTAATAGAGTTATAGTAGATAAAACAGTCCAATAACAGCTTATTTTTTACAAAGTTATTTGCTGTTGATCAATAGGCATAACACAAACTCGTCATTACACTATTGTCTTTCTAAATTAAATCAACCTCTTCACGCTCCTTATTATTTAGTTGGGTCTAATTTAAATTTGATTGTGAAGTAAAGGTGCACAATTATTGCCCATTCACCCATTTGTCATTGATTCAGTGAGGAGAGAGAGACTCATTAGCGCCTGGCTGGGTACCAACGTCCTACAGCACATTGTCTTAGCGGGTAAATTAGGAAATAAATAAAGGTAAATAGCCTCTAAATACTTTTCTGTAGGTGATTTTTAAAATTCTGACAAATGAGCAAAAACACAAATATTTAGGAAAAGTCCGGGAAGGAGCAGGACATAGCTTTTTTTTCGGCTGATTTTTATTTATTTACAATATCAAACATCAGTGGGCGTTTGGCCTTTTGGCGGTTCTAAGAAATTTATCAACCCAGGCAATTTATCTGCTTTTTTTTTACATGCATTTTTACCTGCGTGAATGAGCGTGTACACGCTGGGATTAGAATGCACGGTAGTGAATGAGAGAAAATATATGGGCCACGACAGTCAACGCACTACTTCATGCGCTTCAAATTATAAAGCTAGTCTATTTTTCTGGCATCTACACGATGCAATGCTGGTAAAGTGAACGGATATAGCCTGCTTGTGCATTGTTACTTCTGGAATCGCGACATGTGTAGTTAGTGTGTCATCATTCTGGTGAACAAGGGATTATTTAGTCTTCTAAGGCAACAAGTGATGACAGAAGAGAAGCTGCATGTATCTAATTATAGACAACGACTAACAAATAGCCTACCAACATGTTGTAAATTATGAGCAGAAACATATCTAAATCATGCCAAAAAAAAGCACCCCCTGTCGAAACATTGTTCCACCTTCTCTGACTGACTACAGTGCATTTTCTATATTATTATTATAATAATTATGGTTATGGAAAATATATTTCACAGCAGTTTAGAGGGTACAATGATTCTCTACACTACACTTGCTTTTTTTGTCACATAAACTGAAATTAGGCAAACTTTTAGAATTTAAGCCACCAGGAAATGGCGGAGCGATTTCTGCATAGCGCATCTTACATTTTTTATTAATCTTTTTTTTTTTTATCGAATTTTTCTTCCACTTTGACATTACTGAGTATTTTGTGTATATTGTTGACCCCCCAAAAATCTATTTGAATCCCACTTTGTAAAACAATTAGATGTGAAAAAATCAGAGGGGTCGGAATACTTTTGCAAGGCACTGTAGATACAGCAGCTGAAGAACATATGCGGATCCAGCTACTTTTTGTAGGTGAACTCATGAAAAATAAAAGACCTGCTTTCCCGTACTCTGTGGTTCCACGCCGGTTGAGAGTCATGTACGTGCCCTCCAGCCCATCAATCGGTCCTCCCGTATCGTTGGCCCCATGTTTTAGGACGTAGATGTGGACATCCGCCAGGCTCTGGAAAGGGAACCCGCTCCTGCTACCTGCCCTCCAGAATGCATCTACGTCCCCACGGGGGTGAGAGATCGGCTGTTGACCTGGGCACACACATCCCTCGCCGCTGCACACCCAGGTATCACCCGCATTATCCAATCCCTCTCCGATAAGTACTGGTGGCCCACCTTGGCTCAGGACATCGCCCGCTATGTCAACTTCTGCTCCATATGTGCCCAAACTAAATCTCTCCGGCACGCTCCAGCAGGGAAACTACTTCCCCTTCCCGTGCCTCAGCGGCCTTGGTCACATCTGTCCATAGACTTTCTAACGGATCTCCCCCTTTCTGATGGTTTTACCACTATTCTGGTTGTGGACAGATTCTCCAAATCCTGCCATTTTATCCCTCTCGCCGGTCTACCTACCGCTCTCCAGGTCGCTGAGGCACTATGGCCTTATGGCCTTTCCGGAGGACATCGTCTCTGACCGTGGCCCCCAATTCACGTCGAGGGTATGGAGAGCCTTCATGGAGAAGCTGGGGGCCACGACCAGCCACACATCCGGGTCCCGGCCTCAGTCCAATGGGCAGGTAGAGAGGACCAACCAGGAGCTGGGGAGGTTCCTGAGGAGTCACTGCCAGGACCGACAGGGGGCCCGGTTCCTTATTTGGGCGGAGGACGTCCAGAGCTCCTCCACCGGGCTGACTCCTTTACAGTGCGTCCTGGGATATCAGCCGACCCTGGCTCAGTGTACTCCGAGCCAGACCAAGGCCCCTGCAGTGAACGAGACTGTAACGTAACAAAATGTGGAAAAAGTCAAGGGGTCTGAATACTTTCCAAAGGCACTGTATAAGACCTTCCAGCCCCACATGGGATATGGATTCTTGATGAAGACCTAAAGGTGGAAATGTATAATACATACAACATTATAATACATCACCTGGGAGCATGAGCAGCAGTGTGCAGCCGATTCCACTGTAAATACAAGTAGCATAGCATACATAGCAGGTCAATCAGGGCTTCATAGTTCACTGTTCAAAGCATGGACCCCATTAGGATTCTTCATATTTATGTGAAGAGAAAAATAGAAGCGGGCCAAATACAAACGACTATTATAACAGAACAGCTGTTGATTGCAACAGCTAACCCTGTTGCAGGGGCTGAGTCACTGGCCTGCTGGTGCTCTTTCATGCCGTCCCTGGGAGGGGTACGTCAATTGAGTGGGTTGAGTTACTGACGTGATCTTCCTGTCTGGGTTGGCGACCCCCCCCCCCCCTTGGTTTGTGCTGTGGTGGAGACCTCTGTGGGCTATACTCGGCCTTGTCTCAGGATTGTAAGTTGGTGGTTGGGGATATCCCTCTAGTGGTGCGGGGGCTGTGCTTTGGCGGAGTGGGTGGGGTTATATCCTTCCTGTTTGGCCCTGTCCGGGGGTTTCTTCGGATGGGGCCACAGTGTCTCCGGACCGCTCCTGTCTCAGCCTCCAGTATTTATGCTGCAGTAGTTTATGTGTCGGGGGGCTGGGGTTAGTTGGTTATACCTGGAGTACTTCTCCTGTCTTATCCAGTGTCCTGTGTGAATTTAAGTATGCTCTCTCTAATTCTCTCGTTCTCTCTTTCTCTCTGAGAACCTGAGCCCTAGGACCATACGTCAGGACTACCGGGCATGATGACACCCTGCTGCCCCCAGTCCGCCTGGCCTTGCTGCTATTCCAGTTTCAACTGTTCTGCCTGCGGCTACGAAACCCCTACCTGTCCCAGACCTGCTGTTTTCAACTCTAAATGATCGGCTATGAAAAGCCAACTGAGAGACCTGAGCCCTAGGACCATACGTCGGGACTACCGGCCGTGGTGACTCCTTGCTATCCCCAGTCCGCCTGGCCTTGCTGCTATTCCAGTTTAAACTGTTCTGCCTGCGGTTATGGAACCCCTACCTGTCCCAGACCTGCTGTTTTAAACTCTAATGATCGGCTATGAAAAGCCAACTGAGATTTATTCCTGATTATTATTTGACCATGCTTGTCACTTATGAACATTTTTGAACATCTTGGCATGGTTCTGTTATAATCTCCACCCGGCACAGCCAGAAGAGGACTGGCCACCCCTCATAGCCTGGTTCCTCTCTAGGTTTCTTCCTAGGTTTTGCCTTTCTAGGGAGTTTTTCCTAGCCACCGTGCTTCTACACCTGCATTACTAGCTGTTTGGGGTTTTAGGCTGGGTTTCTGTACAGCACTTCGAGATATTAGCTGATGTAAGAAGGGCTATATAAAATAAAATTGATTGAAAATTGATTGATAATTCCTCTTCAGTGATAAAAAGGTTGTAGGTCATTCAGACCATGTGTCAGTGTGTGTCTGTGTGTGTGTCTGTGTGTGTGTGTGTCAGTGTGTGTGTCTGTGTGTATGTGCGTCTGTGTGTGTCTGTGTGTGTGTCTGTGTGTGTGTCTGTGTGTGTGTCTGTGTGTCTGTGTGTGTGTCTGTGTGTGTGTCTGTGTGTGTGTGTGTCTGTGTGTGTGTGTCTGTGTGTGTGTGTCTGTGTGTGTGTGTGTGTGTGTCTGTGTGTGTGTGTCTGTGTGTGTGTCTGTGTGTGTCTGTCTGTGTGTGTGTCTTTGTGTGTGTGTGTGTGTGTGTCTGTGTGTGT